>NC_066579.1:310658758-310987278 GCF_024323335.1 Lathyrus oleraceus | reverse complement strand
CGACTTACAGGATGGACATTCAATTCCACAAGGAAATACGAATCTTACTCAAATGGGGAAGAAGAAGACTTTGACTGAAGAGTGCATGAGATATATTATCTATTACCGTTATAACGTAGATAACATTCTCGCGTGGAAGATTATCTACAACCGGTTACTGGGTTGATAAAGGATAGATCGACCGAAAAGAAAGGACATCGGGATACCGGTTACTGGGTATAAAATGATGACCAATCAGAAGGAGAAACAATCATTACCAAACAAAGGGTAAATGAAGGATGACTCGCAAGGGGTAAATTGTCTGGCAAAAGCAATTATCCAAAAGATATATCACCGGCTACTGGGTGGTATACTCAAAAATGAAGGAGTATAAATACCAATTACTGGGTAAAGATAACCAACAAAGAGGAGATTACATCTACCAGTTACTGGGCAGAAAACTAAAGAAATAGGACTTACAACTACCGGTTATTGGGTAGAAGGCCACCAAGTCCGTTGGGGAAAAGGATGAACAATTATTGGTTACTGAGTAATTGAACAACTAAACCACAAGAAACTGCAGGGGATAACAAGAAAGGAGTCAGTCTAGGAACAAACAAGAAAGAAACAGTTAAACAAGACTCAAGCCAATGAGGATATAACTCAGGGGGAGTAATTCCATCCCAATACGCAACTAGGGAGGAAACTGAAACAATAATCATCCACGAGGACTTAACTCAGTGGGGAATAAAGAAGGAAAGATATACACTTTTTGCCTATGAGGTTGACTCTAAATGGAGAGATCAGACACAAACATCTGCTTGGGGAAGAATATTTTGCCAATAGCAGGAGATAATAAGCAAGGATATATGGCAAAGGATGCAACATGAATATCTGAATGTTATACTTATGAATGTATATGCATGATTTGTGTATGATTAATGCTGACAGACAAACATATCTAACACAAACAGGTCCAAGAATCAAGAATAGGCATTCGACACAACATCTCAAAATGAAGGGCAAGGCCTATAGGAGAACTCAGTTCTGGTGAGGATGCATCAAATATGGGAAGACATCGATCACCGCTGAGGATAGGCAAGGTTACAACTTCCCACTGCCACTACTTCTCATCCATTCTCGGGAATAGGTGGCTAAAAATCGATAAGATCCACCATAGAAGAAACTCTACTGGGGAACTTATCAAGGCAAGATATAAAATTCCATGGGGCTCAACACCGAACAGATACCCATCAATCCAGACAAAAGGGAGAAAGAACAATTTGCTCCGCTAAGGAAGGAAGCAACACATTTTCCTCAGTATCTCTTAATTCTTAGAAAAAATCTTCAAACACGGAGGGGATACAAATTATCAAACTCGGGTCAGGCAAACCTGCCGGGGATAAACTGTAGGCAACCCTCAAAGGAAACATGCCTTGGCTGAGGGAAACGGAAATGGATCCTCCGTCAATACGTGACATGCTGGGGATGAAAAGAGAAACAGACCCTCCACCAACTGCTCTAGACAACTTCCTGCTGAGGAGACAACATGAAAGCTGATGAAGAGGATATAAACATGCCAGAATGTGAACAAATGTCTTACCCTTTGGAAATCATACTATCCTTGGGAAAGCACTGAGGACATTTCATTTATCCTTTTAGTCATTGTGAATGTTCATTTTGTTTTAAAAGAATTCATAAAACTTTATTTGTTTAAAACAATGATATTTATCAATTAAGACATGCAAACATCTGTTAAACAGAAACAAGTAAGAGTGCCAAGAATTGGATAAAAGCCCAAATTTATTTAATGGAATGGTAGTTTGCAAATGGCGAGACTCCATAGATCTTTACAAATTTGAAATTGGTGATATACATGGAAAAAGGGCTACATTGAACATAATGATTGTTTCCCCACCAACTCTGAATCCACTATATTTGAAGCTTCAGTTGATGATGACTGAAAGAGAATCTTTGACAGATGACTGCTGTAGAGCAAAGTCTTGTCAGGATGCAGTTACTTGCCGAATCCCTAATTTTTTCCTAGATTTCCCCAGGGTGAGGTACTCAATCTAGCGGGATATGTATATTCATTTTTTTATGTCTTTAACTTTTTCTTGGAGCGCCCTTTCGGGTTTTCAATCCAACGAGACGCTCATTTTTGCCTAAGTCGCCCTTTCGGGTTTTCAACCTAGCTAGCTATTCTTTTTTTATTTTAGGCGAAGTATATCTTGACTGCATCTGAATTCACAGGACGAGTGAAATCCTCCTCATCCATAGTTGTAAGCAACAAAGCACCGCCTGAAAAGTCTCTCTTAACAACATATGGACCTTCATAGTCTGGAGTCCACTTGCCCCTGGAATCGGGCGTGAAAGACAAGACTTTCTTGAGCACAAGGTTACCTTCTCGGAACACACGAGGCTTGACCTTCTTATCAAAGGCTTTCTTCATCCTTTATTGATATAACTGACCATGGCACATGGCAGTTAATCTCTTTTCTTCAATCAAATTCAGTTGGTCATAACGACTTTGAACCCATTCAGCCTTAGTTAACTTGGCTTCCATCAAGACTCTCATTGATGGGATCTCAACCTCCATGCCATATACAAGGGAGAAAGGGGTTGCCCCTGTTGAAGTGCGGACAGATGTACGATAACCATGGAAAGCAAATGGCAGCATCTCATGCCAATCTTTGTACGTAACAACCATCTTCTGAATAATCTTCTTGATGTTCTTGTTGGCAGCTTCAACAGCCCCATTCATCTTGGGTCTATAGGGAGAAGAATTATGATGTGCAATATTGAACTCACTACACAACTCTTTCATCATATTATTGATCAAGTTAGATCCATTATCAGTAATGATCTTGTCTGGCACACCATATTGGCATATAAGTTGATTCTTGATAAACTTCACAACCACCTGCCTGGTCACATTCGCATATGATGCCGCTTCAACCCATTTAAGTAATCAATAGCTACGAGAATAAAACGGTGATCGTTCGACGCCTTTGGTTCAATCATGCCAATCATGTCAATTCCTCACATGGAGAAAGGCCATGATTAGGAAATAACATTCAGAAGTGTCAGGGGAATATGAATCTTGTCCGTATAAATCTGACACTTGTGGTATTTCTTCACATATTTGCAGCAGTCAGACTCCATCGTCAGCCAATAATAGCTTGCTCTCAACATCTTCTTAGCCATAGCATGTCCATTGGAATGAGTACCAAATGAACCCTCATAGACTTCAGTCATTAACAGGTCTGCTTCGTGTCTATCCACACATCTGAGCAGAACCATGTCAAAATTCCTCTTGTAAAGCACATCTCCATTAAGGTAGAAACTGCTAGATAATCTCCTCAAAGTCTTCTTATCTTTAACAGATTCCCCAGGCGGGTAAGTCTGACTTTGGAGAAAACACTTGATATCATAATACCAAGGCTTATAATCTTTTACTTCTTCAACTGCAAACACATGAGCTGGTCTATCCAAGCGCATCACAGTAATATTGGGGACCTCATTCCAATACTTCACTATAATCATTGAAGCAAGCGTAGCAAGAGCATCCGCCATCCGATTCTCATCTCGAGGAATATGATGGAAGTCAACCTTAGTAAAGAAAGTTGAAATCCTCCTCGCATAATCTCTATATGGGATGAGGCCAGGCTGATTCGTCTCCCATTCACCCTTAATTTGATTAACAACAAGGGCCGAATCACCATAAACATCGAGATGTTTGATCCTAAGATCAATACACTCTTCCAAACCCATAATACAAGCCTCATACTCTGCCATATTATTCGTTCATTTGAAGGTTAGCCTTGCTGTAAAAGGAAAATGTGTGCCTTGAGGAGTAATAATCACTGCCCCAATACCATTTCCATACTGATTGACAACGCCATCGAACACCATACTCCATTGGGAACCAGGCTCTGGCCCGTCATCGAGTGTAGGCTCATCACAATCCTTCATCTTCAAATACAGAATCTCCTCTTCAGGGAATTCGTATTGCACAGACTGATAATCTTCAATTGGTTGATGCACCAAATGATCAGCCAAGATACTACCTTTAATAGCTTTCTGAGCTCGATACTCAATATCATACTCGGATAACAACATCTGCCAACGGGAAATCCTTCCAGTTAAAGCAGGCTTCTCAAAGATATACTTGATTGGATCCATTTTGGATATCAACCAAGTCGTATGATTCAACATATACTGGCGTAAACGCTTAGCAGCCCAAGCCAAAGCACAACATGTCTTCTTAAGCATTGAGTACCGAGACTCATAGTCAGTAAACTTCTTACTCAAGTAGTATATTGCATACTCTTTCTTTCCTGATTCGTCTTGCTGACCAAGGACACAACCCATGGAGTCTTCAAGAACTGTCAGATACATAATTAAAGGTCTTCCTTCCACAGGCGGAGACAGGATCGGAGGCTCAGACAAATAATCTTTAATTCTGTCAAAAGCTTTCTGGAAATCCTCAGTCCAATCATGGGACTTATCTTTCCGGAGGAGCTTGAATATCGGCGCACATGTGGCAGTCATGTGGGATATGAATCTGGAAATGTAATTCAAGCGGCCAAGAAAACCTCGGACTTGCTTCTCAGTTTTGGGCGCAGGCATCTCTTGTATTGCTTTGACCTTTGCAGGATCAACTTCAATACCTCTTTCGCTGACAATAAAGCCCAATAACTTGCCGGAACAGACTCCAAATGTACACTTGTTGGGATTCAGATGAAGCTTGTACTTCCTCAAATGCTGAAAAAGTTTCAACAGGTGCTCTACATGTTCAACTTCCGTTCTTGACTTAGCAATCATATCATCAACATATACCTCGATCTCCTTATGCATCATATCATGAAACAAGGTAGTCATAGCTCGTTGATACGTGGCTCCGGCGTTCTTCAAACCGAAGGGCATCACTCGATAACAGAATGTTCCCCAAGGTGTGATGAATATTGTTTTCTCCATATCCTCGGGTGCCATTTTAATCTGATTATAACTGGAAAATCCATCCATAAATGAAAAGACATTGAATTTCGTCGTATTGTCTACCAGCATATCAATGTGGGGTAGAGGGAAATCATCTTTTGGACTAGCTTTATTCAAGTCACAGTAATCCACACACATTCGGACTTTTCCATCTTTCTTAGTGTTGGTGTAAGCCCTAGAGGCCAATACTTTTGGTACTTGTATCGAATTATTTAAAGGCATTTTCTTTATTATGGTTGATTAATAAAGTCCCTAGAATAGATAGTCCGTTTAATGTATTAAGTGTGACTTAATCATGAGAACACATTAAACATAAGGGCACTATTCTTAAAGTATCTGTAGTCGAGCTTTAATGTGAAGTGGGATAACATTAAAGCATTGAGACTATTATGTTTGTAGACTGATGATCGCATCTCATGGATCATGGATAAAGAGTTATCAAGTCTTAAACATAGGTATGAATATTAGGAGTAATATTTATACCGGATTGACCCGCTATGAGAATACTATATAGAAAGTTATGCAAAGTGTCATAAGTTATTCACATGGTGATAATAGTGTATACCACTCTTCGACCTGAAACCACTATGGATCCTAGATGTAGAGTTGAGTGCCTTATTACTGATCCAACGTTATCCGTAACTGGATGACCATAAAGACAGTTGATGAGTACTCCACGAAGCATGCTGAGGGACATGAGTGTCCTAGATGGAATTTGCCAATCCTGCGTAACAGGATAAATGTCTATGGGCCCAATATTGAACTGGACAAGGGTGACACGGTCTATACCTTGTGTTCAATATAGACATAAGGGCAAAGGGGTAATTATACACATAATTATTATCACAGGAGGTTTTGTCAGATCACATGACATTTTCGTGACTTGGGTAGCAGTGATGTGTTGCTAGATACCGCTCACTGTTTATTATGTTAAATGCGTGATTTAATATAATTGCCAACGTCGCGAAAACCTATAGGGTCACACACAAAGGACGGATTGATGAGAGATAGAATAATTAAGGAACATCGTAAGGTACGGTGTACTTAAGCAGAATACGAAATATGGTAAGGTACCAAATACTTAAGTGATTTTGGCATATTATGAGATATAGGCCAAAATGCACTTAAGTGGGCTTTTTGGCTTGAAGCCCACACAAGTGGTTCTATAAATAGAGCTCTTGTGCAGAAGCTTTGTATGGGAATGCAACACAACTGAAGAGTTGGAATTTCGTATCTCTCTTCCTCTCACTCAAAGCCTTCATTCACAAACAGCTAGCACTGCGATTGAAGGAATCCGTTCGTGTGGACTGAGTAGAGACGTTGTCATCGTTCAACGTTCGTGATCGCCCCGTGGATCTGTATCAAAGGTTTTGATCATTATCAGAGATCTGCACCAAAGGTTTGAATCTCCACAAGAGGTAACGATTCTATCACTGATCATGCCCATTCGTAAGGATCACTAAATGGAGAAATTTTTAAATTCCGCTGCGCCTTGGATGGCTATTCTCCAACACTTAGGCACGGGCAAAATATTGGCCACCCATTGAGGATATGTAGAAGTCATCAGAAACCCCGCATCAATTTGCTTCTGAACTTCTTCTTTAATTTTCACTGCCATATCAAGATGAGTTCTTCTGAGCTTTTGCTTCACAGGTACACACTCAAGTTTCAACGGCAAGAAATGTTACACGATATCAATATCTAGATCAGGCATGTCTTCATATGACCAGGCAAAGACGTCGACATATTCTCGTAGCAACTCAATCAACCCTTTCTTAACAGACTCTTCAAGGAGTGCCCTAATCTTTACTTCACGAATGCAATCTTCAGACCCCAAGTTGACTGTTTCCAGATTCTCAAGATGTGGCTGAATGATCTTCTCCTCGTGCTCAAGCAGACGGGTAATCTCATCAGGAATCTCTTCAACATCATCTTCTTCTGCCTCAAATACAGGGAACTCAAAGTTGGGAGATAGTGTTGGATCATTATGTTCAATAGGTTCGATTAACCTGCATAATGATTTTGAGTATAAAAAGAGATTTCAGAATTCAAACAAGGCAAATCATTATGCAGATGAAAAGATTGATTTTATTCTCTTTTTAGGGTTTTATGGTGATCACCAATTTCATGCAAAAAGCAAAAAGGGAAAAATAATTTGGAAGAACAAACATTTAACATGCGATTATTGAATGAATATCATTGTATTAATCAAATTATACCAACAATGTCCTTACTTCTCCTTTTGGCATGGGAGAAGGGTTTTTGAACAAAATGAACACATTACGTTGACTTATGGATAACTGTTGGAACATCAACAACGACCCAATTATTGCAGATTCCTCCGGGTATAACAAAGTTGCCAAGGTCTTCCTCTTCATCATCTTCAACAACGGAAGAAGCTTTCTGATCCTCAACGGTGTGGATGAAACCTCCACTCTGGAACAGCCCACGATCATTGAAAACACCAGAAGAATACCCTATTCCAGCTTGGGACTTATTATTCTTAACAACAACAGGGTCAACACCCTTAACAACAAGAACAAAATTATTTTGAGAAGAAGTCCCCACGGGACCGACAAGATTAGCAGCAGTTCTCTTCATGACATCTTCGTGGGATTTCGGTGGAGCCGAGAAAACACGACCACTACAGGTCACTCCACTAACATCTGAAATGCTCACTACAGAAGTTGAGGGCAATGGCACCTCCTTTCCATCCTCTTGCATGACAACATTGTATCGGTAGGGAACAATTTTGTCGGATACATACGGGATAGGGCCCACTGGCTTTACCACAAGAGTTGGTGATACCTTCTTCTTGCTGCCATCGTACTTGACAACAACAGGCTCAGGAATTCTAAACACAGGGGAGATAACATCGAATTCGTCCTCATTACGATTCTGAAGTATCTCAATCATCCCTTGATCTATCATCTCTTGGATGTCCTTTCTTACCTGACGGCATCCCCTCTCATTAATAGTGCACACCATGCACCTATCGTGGTCATGCTCGTAGTGGATGTGTTCACACAACAGCTTATGCATCTCGACCAAAGACTGCCTTATGTCATTCACATAAAGGACTTTGTATTTGCCAGGGCATCCCTGGACCATATTAACAGCTGCCTTCCTATGCTCGAGCAATGGGTTCTTCTTCACATTTGGACCTACGTCCTCAAAAAACAATATCCCACTTCTCACAAGGTCTTGCACCTTGGTCTTCAATGGGTAACAGTTCTCCACGTCATGCCCGGGAGCACCGGAATGATATACACAATGAAGCTATGGCTTATACCACCACTGAGGATTGGTTGATACAACAGGAGGATCTCGTGGAGTTATCAGCTTCTTATCGATCAAGGAAGGATAAAGCTCAACATACGTCATCAGAATCGGGTCAAAAGTTACCCTCTTCCTCTCGTAGTTGCTGGTGCTGGTGTTATTATTGTTACGAGGCTGGTAGGCATGTTGTTATTGATGATGTTGTTGTTGTTGATGAACTTCTCGGAAAGCAGGTGCTATATGAGCCACCTGGTGTTGGTTGACGGTTGGACGCACATCCTTCCTTCTTACAGAGGGCCTTATTTTAATATGAGAGGATACATCACGAGTCTCTCCCTCTTTCTTCCTAGCAAAGCCTCCATACTTCTTTGTTGAGGAACCATCTTCTCGAGATAAACCTCCTTCGCGGACCCCTTCCTCTAGTCTCATCCCCATATTCACCATTTCGGTGAAGTTTGAGGGAGCACTAGCGATCATTTTCTCATAGTAGAAAGAGCTCAAAGTCTTCAGGAAGATCTTTATCATCTCCTTCTCCTCTAGGGGTGGCACTATCTGAGCTGCCAGTTCTCGCCATCTCTGGGCATATTCCTTGAAGGTTTCCTTATCCTTTTGGGACATTGCCCTCAATTGGTCCTTGTCTGGAGCCATATCCAAATTATATTTATACTGCTTAACGAAGGCCTCACCTAGATCGTTGAAAATGCGGATGCTTGCACTCTCCAGCCCCATATACCACCGGAGCGCAGCACCGGTCAGGCTATCCTGAAAGTAGTGGATCAGTAGTTGGTCGTTGTCAGTCTGTGTTGACATCTTGCGAGCATACATCACAAGATGGCTGAGCAAGCACATATTTCCCTTATACTTCTCAAAGTCATGCACTTTGAATTTAATAGGGATCTTCACGTTGGGTACCAGGCACAACTTAGCAGCACTTTTCCCAAAGAGGTCTTTCCCCTTCAAAGTCTTCAGTTTCTTGCGCAGCTCAAGGAATTGATCTTTCATTTCATCCATCTTTTCATAAACATCCGGACCCTCAGACGACTCGGAATTATAGATGGTGTCTTCAATGCAGGGAAGAGGGTGCACAACAAGAGGTGGCACATACAGGACCGGGCTAGATGCCGGCATAGAAACGAGAGTAGGAGAAAAACCCTCTGGTATGAAATTCGGAGGCATTCCCCAAGGGAACCCAGTTGGCATAGACGGAGCGAAGTGGGCTGTTGCAGCAGGCACCGTTGAAGTCGCTATCTCAGATATGACAGTCCTTGCAGGAGGAGTTGCAGGAGTTAGCGAAGCTTGGCTCTGTGCGGCCAGAACTGACTCCATCATGGCAGTCAGCCTAGCAATCTCTTCCTTTAAGTCCATGTTCTCTTACTCTAGATGTTCCATTATCTTCGGATGATTGGCTCTAGTATTATATCGGTGCGTCAGCTTGTCTTCAAAATAAATGAAGAGCAAAAAGTTAGACCACTGATCAAGAGCTTGGAACAAAACCTGCTTATGCATATGATGCATGCAATGTTTGTGCATATGGTTTGTTTTTTATTGGAGGAACTTTTTAGAGATCTATTTGCAAATATTTTGAAAATATTAAACATATATGGAATACTCATAGCAATAATATTTGGGAACTTTTTACACCAAAGAAGTAATACACTTTTGGTAACCAAATACAATACAAGAGAAAAGGAGAGTGAACATCATATGGAACCCTAGAAACAATCGTCCAAAGCCTTCGAGATCGAAAGATAAGCTGCACGAAGCCTCTTCACCTCTCTCTCATAAGCTGCTTCCATATCGGCCTTCTCCTTGGCGAGTTAATCAAACTTCCTCTTCCAAAACCTAGATTAGTGAGGAAGAAGAGAAGTAACCACATCATCAGGCTCATCAATAACCTGATGCTCTAGAAATTCTATCACTGCATCCTTATCTTTGAGCTGCTAAAGAAGTTCCTCACGCTCACGAACCCATGCACGCGACCAAACTTCATCTCTCAACTCCTCTACTCCTTGGTTAGGGAGGGTTGAAGGCCCAACCATAACCATAGGGGTAGGTCTCGGATAATCGTATGGCATGCGATACTCAAGAGCTCTCTTCCTCACCCATGTGGTGTAAAGTTCCAAAGCAACACAATTCTTCGGACCAAGCTCATTCCTCCCTTTCCTATGAACTTTGCACCAGGCGTGGACCATCCTATCCTTCAAGTTCTGGGGATCTTTACCCTCTTGAAAGAATAATCCTTCCAACAAAATGTTGTTGGGTTTATCCTTTAAGGGGAACCCAAGCTGACGGCGAGCCAAAGCAGGATTGTAGTTAATTCCACCACATGTACCAAGAAGAGGGACATTGGAGAATTCACCACAAGAATCAATAATCTGAACACCATCATAAACACGGTTATACCAAGAGATATCATCATTAGTGAGAGACATGAGTCTCGCAGACCACCGTAGACATCCCTTGTTCTCCTTGAAGGCAAGCGTCTGAGGCAAGTGCGAAATAAACCACTTGTACAACAGAGGCAAACAACACACAATGGAACCACCACCCTTTACATTCCTCATATGCAAATAGAAATAAGTGTCACCCAACAGAGTCAGAACGGGATTAAGAGAAGAGAAAATCCTAATAGCGTTCACATTAACGAAATTGTCGATGTTGGGAAATAACACTAGCCCATAGATGAGTAGTACAAATATGGCTTCAAAAGCGTCCTCACTCATGGCCTTCCAAAACAAAGTAGCTTGGGCAATCAGAAAATCAGATGGGAGACCTTGAATTCCACCTTTGGTAGTCATATTAGCAACAATGTCAGACACATCCACATGAAGCATATCAGCAATCTCTTGAGAAGAAGGAGTCTTCTCCAAGCCACTGAATGGCAACTAATCAAGAATAGGTATACCCACATGATAAGCATACTCCTCAAGCGTAGGTAAGAGCTGGAAATCCGGAAAAGTGAAGCACCGATACAGAGGATCGTAAAACTGCACCAACACACTCATCAGACCCTCATCCACCTTGGTAGAAAGAATAGACAGGAGCTTCCCATGGTGAGCTTTGAACTCCAAGGGCTCTAATACATAAGATGTCAAACTCCTTAACTCTTTCAAGTCGGGTTGTCTGAAACTGTACTTCTTCATATTCCTTATTTGCTTATCCATGTCTGAAAATTTGCAAATAGACCTCTTAAGTTCCTTGAAAACTTTTATTGTTGATGATATGGAGGCATATGAATGCATGAATGCATGAATGCATGGATGCAACAATCACACTAAAGGATCAAGAAAGTCACACCACACAAAGGTCACGGGATGGCTCACGTCATTGTCAATATCAATCATCCATTTTGGTGGATTATGGTTTACACCTTATCAACATCCAAGTTCCATTGATATTGAGCATGTACGAGAATGGATCAACCGGGAATCAAGGGTTTGTTGTAAGTCACGAGCATGGAGTCTCGGTTAAGAACCACCCAAAAGGGAGTGTACTATGGTTACACCTGACAATCATGTTATAAAAAGGTCCCCATAGTCATCATCTCATCTTTCAGATATTATCGGATAAAACGACTACTCGTATTCCAAAAATATTCTCAAGAGAGACTCTTATGAGTGTAGTATCGCATAACAATCGTATCAAATCTTACACTTGAACGACCTTCGCACTATGTCCTAGAATAGGCCAAGATGGGCTAGCTATCTAAGGTCCTTGGCTTCTAAGGTTTATATTGGAAAGGGTAATGCCTAACCACGACTACTCGTGTCACATTATTGATCCCAACAAGACCTCCACCAAGTGAATGGGCTTGCAAGTCAACTTGTTAAGGAATAACTCCACACAAGTCAACAAGACTATGCCATTCTCTTATCATAAGTGCACTCAAGTTCGGGTATATAACTCATCTCACAAGAAACCACCAAGCATACAAGCAATTAATATATCAAGCAATTCATACATTACAAACAATACAGTCATCCCAAATTTGCACAAAAATATGTCACCAATAAATATAAACATACAACACACATAAGCAAAAAGTAGGCTAAACCCACTAGAGATGGTAAAACATAGTTTTTCCCCAGCAGAGTCGTCACTTTTCTGTAGCGGGGTTTTTGTTACCTTTAGGTTTATTGACTAAACCAAAAGTAAACATATAATTTGAGTCGCCACCGCACTTTTATTTGTCCAAAGGAAAGGCTAAAAAGCAAACAAAAGCCAAGGTAAGAAGTTTTTCAAATCAAAAACTAATAAAAATGTCAGAGATCTAGGTAAGGGGGTTGGTTATGAAATGAGAAGGTTTTACGCACCCAAAACATCCTTAGTACTCTAAGGGAACCTCTTTTTGCAAATGTGTGTTGTAGGTTGGTATTTGTGAAAATATTTGTACAAATAGATTGGAGGGATGAGAAGAGAATAGATTATATTTACAAATTTTGTTGTTTGAATGGATGAACCCATTGCCTACGTACCATCACAAAGATAGGATCAAAACCTCGTAGTTCGGGGTAAAAAATCACAAAGATTGGTGAATTGATTTGATCAAAAGCCTTAAGGTCTTTTGTTATCAAAGGGAGAAAACTCAACCTAAACCAACAATCCACCATGTGAGGAAAGCTTCAACATACTAGTGAAGGGTTAACCCTATAATAAGTATGGAAGACTTATAATCCAATCACTAAGGATGAGGTGAGATTTACATCAACCACTATGATAACTCAAACCTATGACTAATTTTTATGAAAAGGTTTTAAAGAGGTGGCCATTGGAACCACAAAAACAACTTGAAGTGAGTTATATTTACAAGTTAGGTTTATTTACAAAATGAAGTCAATGTTGGATTAAGCTTTATTCACCATGAGTATTTATGAAAAATGGTTTTGAAAAGTCAAAGGCATAAGGCCTAGGTTTCTAATTTGAAACAATGTCAAAGTTTGAAATAAAAGATTTTTGGCTTGGGTTAGAGTGAGGAGAAGAAGAGAAAGGCTAGTCCTAAAGAAAATCAAAGATAATAGGGAAAAGATAAACCCTTGGAGTTCTTTTTCTTGAAATCATAGAGATGATTCAAGATGCTCCTTTCCTTTGGACTTAGCAAACACACAAGCAATCAAACAATTTGGATTCAATCTCCTAGGATCTCTATTTAGCTTGTCTCTCTTAACTTGGCCACTCATGACAATGGTCCTATTTACTATCTCAAGATGGAATCCCTATCACTCAAGAACAAACATCAAAACGTTCACAACATAATAAGGGGAATGGACAAAGAATAGGTTTAGATGAGAAGTCCTCTAAAATCAAGTTTTAAAATTTAGCATTCTAAATGCATGAGGCCTAGTTGCTCTTTAACAAGTTTAGCATTCTAAAGGCATGAGGCCTAGTTGCTCTTGAACTCCTTTAAGCATAGGTATGTCCTAATTCTAAGTCCTTTATCCTTTTTGCATTAGGTTCACACAAAACAAAGACAAAACAATCACAAGGCCACAATATATTCATATACAATAATGAGCTCAAATGAGCAAAAGGAAAATGGCATAAACATAAAATATGTGCTCAAGTGAGCAAAATGAAAAGCAATATGAATAAATGAGCAAGAAATAAAGTGCATTAAAGTAAAGGGCAAGAAATTAAATGCTCAAATTAAAGTTAGTAATTAGTATGGTTATGTTAGTTTGTCATAAGACAATGTAGCACTATGTTAAGCAATAGTAAGTAGACTAATGTAGTATTCACACCTATCTGAGGCCGGTCAATAAAACTATAGGCAAATAAACACAAGTTAGAGATCATGACTAGTAAGCCAAGCTCCACAAACTTGCCATGCCAAAACAAAAGGGGAGAGGCCTTGTATGGACTTTAGGTTTTTTGTTTGACCAAGAAACAACCTATCTTGGACACAAAACAACTCACTTGATCTTGGATCAAGTTGAGTTTGGTTTGGATCAAAGAAGGTTAAACCTCTCATTTGTCAAGACCAACCATAAGACATTAACTCATTGGCCAAATTAAGAAAAGAATGGGATGAAGATGAAATGGATGAAAAAAGAATTCAAGTATCAAACCCAATTGATCAAATGTGAACCAAGTCATCATCAATCAATGCCAAACAGAAGAGAAACGAAGATTACAAGTCAACCATAATTTTTTGGTAATTTTTGAATTAAAAATAAATGCAAAATAATATAAACAAAATATGTCAAACCTCAAATTTAATTCAAATCAACTTCAGCAAGTCCAATTAAATTCTCATAGGTCTAACATGGTCAAACAAACTTTGACAAATTTTATCAATAATTTTTGAAATCAGAAACTATTTTAAAACAATTAAAAATAATAAAAAATGACACAATATGAATTAAAATCTCAAATCAAACAAGAAATTGATGAGACTATTTTTCATTGACTTATCATGATCCATATGTGTTAGGAAAATATTTTTGGATTTTTCAAATATCATAAAGTATTTAAAACTGAATTAAAACTATTAAAAATCAAATAATTCACAAAAAATATTAAATGAAGTCACAAAAATAATTAATAATCAAAATATGAAACTAGATTTTTCAAGAATTGTTTTGGCATTGGTCTCATATTTTTGTGACTTCAAATAAAATATTTATGAATTTTTGAAAATAAAAGGAATTAACTGAAATTAAAAGAAAATAGGAATAATAGGAAAATCCAGCGCCATTAGATCAATTCATTAATTGACATGGCAAGGTATCTAAGGCTCATAGGCGCGGATACATTGTGGATATAAGTCAAGCGCGTAACACATTGCATTAGAATAAGTAAACACATTGGATGGTCAAGATTATAACGTTTAGACACGATCCAATGGCTCTGAAGATGCACACGTGGTGCAGGCGGTGGAAAACACCTTCTTCTCCGGTGAAGTACCAGAATCTGGCCACCACGGGCAAGAAAAAAAATTGTAATGAAAATGAAATGTAAGGACATCAAAATGAAGCTTATGTGATGTACATCACCACTGTAACCATGGATCATCCTCACTCTTCCTATTTAGAGAGAAATGTGAGATGGAAGATCATGGTGTGTCAACTGAAATGGCACGATTTGAACAATTAAGACCACCATTGGCCTGCCCCAAGTGAGAGGACTTCAGAAAACCTCATAAACCAAAGAAAATCACATTGAATTGCAAGATCTAAATCAAAAAAGTTTGAGGTTCTACCTCTGAAATGAAGCTTCAAATGCCACGAATTCTTCAAGATCTTGATTTGCTTTTGCTCTGGAAGTGTGATGGAGATGATAGGTTAAGGAATTGAGCTTTGAAAATCAACTAATGATGTTGAATTTCAAGCTTGAGGAAGAAAGAGAAAACTGAAAATTCCTTTAGTGAGAGTTGGGATTTCAATTCAGCAGCAATTCAGGTCTCCACTTGGTTGTGAAATGAAGGAGATTGAGCTCCTATTTATATCTGAAGAGGGTTGCAAGGCATGGTTCCCTCGTGTGCATGGGATTTGAATTCTCCTTGCATGGGCCTGTACAGACGCGTGTAAGGCCCAATGATAGGTTATACACCATGTTGAGGTCAACTGGAAATGAATTGGACGTGCATAATGAACCACACAAGCTTGCACATCAAGTTATATCATGAAATGCCAAAATGGACATAAAGAATGAACTCTTCGAAACTCACACATGGAAAGTCCAAAAAAGTAATGTTAGTAATGGTTGGAAAGCTCTTGAAATAAGGAACAAAAGTCATGTTGGGCAAAAATTCATTTGGCATTTGAAAATTATTGAAAACTGGCTTTGAAAGTTTGGGGACAAAACATGTCTAAGTCACCCTTTAAAAATTTTCACCAAAAGCAAGCCTCTTCAAGCCCCTTTGTTTCCACGATTCAAGATTCAAATGAAAAAATCTCTAACATCAAAGTTGTAGAAATGTTCAATATGATCAAATTAGACTCAAATTTTGAATCATTTGGATTTTTCATGAGAAAGTTATGGGCACTTGAAGTTTGGCATTTTTCAAATTCAATGACTTAGGTCCAAAGTGACATATAATGTTTTGTATTATCATATGTATTTATTTTAGGATTATGAAAATTTGTCCAACATAACATTTGAATTAGACATCTTAAGATTTCCAATTCATTTGGTATCACCACAAAATCATAAAAATTAAGGAAGTTAGGTCCTTGGGAAGTTGACCCAAAATTAGGGTTTCAGTCAAAATGACCTATAATGTTTTGAAATGAATGATGACCTTCCAAGTTTCAAATGGATTTTTTATGAACATTAAAGTTGTTAATATGGTTCTTAAGAACAGTTTTTCTCTTGGGGTCATCTTCATTTGACAAACACATTAAAAGTTGTATCTCAGTGATATTCAGTTTAGTCAGATGACTTGACTGGTCAACTTTTCAAGGCCAAACTTCCAATCTTGATGAATAAATGATTGAGGGGCCTCACATAGGATGATATATGCATAAAACAGTGAATTAAAGAACTTACCTTGGTTAAATTTGATCATAAGTTGAGGTTGCTTCATGGGCAAGGCACAGTCAAAGCACAGTTGAATTAGGGTTTCCTTGGGAAACAATCCTTAAGCCCTTTGGGTTATCTTGATCAAATTGGCAAATTGAGATACTTGAGAGACACATATGATGATTAGGAACGTTTTGGACCATTGTCATGTTTTTTCGCATCTTCACCTATCCATTTCATTGAGATTAGGAGCCTCCTGGGAGCATGGGAGCACATGATCACTTGAGCTTCAAAACAAAAAGAGTTAGTGATATATTTTTGTGCTTTTGGTTAATACTCAAAATAAGAAAAGTAATAATATACAATAAAAGTATGCTTGGTGATCTCAAAACACTCAACCAAGTCCCAACCCTAAAGTTAAGGAGTCAAACATGATATGATCCTTGAGGCAATGCAATGAGCAATGATATGATGCCATGAGGGATCTTAGGATCAAAATTAGGGTCCTACAGATTTGTATATTGAAAATATTCTTAGCCTGCATTGTATCGTGTCAAGCATTATGTCGGGTAGAGATCTGAGATTTACGTCTAGGTTTTGGAAGCATTTTCAAGAAGCGATGGGTACTAAGTTGAAGTTGAGTTTTGCTTATCACTCGCAGACGGACGGTCAGACAAAAAGGATTATTCAATCCTTAGAGGATCTATTGAGATCATGTGTGCTATAACAAGAAGGTGCTTGGGATAACTACTTATTGTTGATTGGGTTCACTTACAATAAAGGTTTCCATTCAAGTATTGGAATGAACCCGTTTGAAGCATTGTATGGTAGAAGGTGTAACACACCTCTGTGTTGGTATCAACCAGGTGAGAGTGTGGTGATTGAACATGAGAATGTACAACAAACTTCTGAAAATATCAAGATGATCCAAGAGAAGATAAAAGCTTCATAGAGTCGGCAGAAGAGTTACCATGATAAGAGGAGGAAAACACTTAAGTTCCAAGAGGGGGATCATATGTTTTTTAGAGTTACTCCGGTAACTGGTGTTGGTCGAGCTTTGAAATCTCGAAATCTCATGCCACATTTTGTTGGTCCGTATTAGATCTTATAGAGGATAAGAGAGGTGGCCTATTAGATTGTCTTGCCACCGCCGCTTACTAATCTTCGTGATGTATTTCATGTGTCTCAATTTATGAGGTACATTCCAGATCCATCTCATGTGATCCAAGTGGACGAGGTGCAGGTTATAGAGAACCCAACAGTTGAGGCATTGCCCATGCGGATAGAGAATAAGGAAGTGAAGCAGCTGCACAATAAGGATATTTCCTTGGTGAAAGTAGTGTGGGGAGAACCAGTTGGTGGGAGCATAACTTGGGAGCTAGAGATCCAGATGAGGGAGTCGTATCCGACTTTGTTTCATTCAGGTAATTTTCGAGGGCAAAAATTATTTAGGTGGGGGAGAGTTGTAACACCCCGATTTTCTAATTATTATTTAATTGAAATTGTATGTATTTAATTATTTAAATCGATTTCTATGTGCATTGGATAATTAGTAGTAGTATTTGATGCGGTTGGTAATGCATAGTTCTAGTTATTTAATTAAATTATAGAATTAATAATATTAGAATAAAGAGAATTTTTTTAAAAATAATTAGAACGTATCCATTTTGTTTAAATTGTTGGAATAATATAGAACGGTAGAAAATAATGGAGAGAAAAGGGTGAACATTATTAGTATTATTATTAAAATAATATTAGAGCTAAGAAGGGTATTATGGTGATTAAGGGAATAAGTAAGAGCAAGGTTCGACCTCATTGATTAGGAAGATTTGGGCTCTAATAAGAAGAAGTTAGTAAGGTTTTGAAAGTATGTGAGGAAAACATATTTTTGGGAAAAAAGGCGAGGTTAGGCTTGAAGAGGAGAGAAAAATTTAGAGAAAATTCTAAATTTCTCAAGTAATATAAGGTAAGGGGGGATTACTCCTAATAATGGTGTACATTGTATGATTGGGTAGAGGGAAGTCCTTAATCTCATTAGGTTTTTCCTTACTTTTTTCCATTATGTTGAATGATTGATGAACATGAATGATATTCTGAAATGCTATGAATGATATGATGTACTATTTAATTTATGTGCATTATTTTACCATGAGATTTATGTGTTAATGTTCATGATGTTTGTATGTGTGGGTGTTCATACGTGGGTGATAAGTTTGATGAATAAAGTGTGTAAAATATGTGATTAATTGATAAATTTGCATGTTAATTTAGGGATAATTAATGATTTGATGTTAGATATTACATTCCATGTTGTTGTTCTTTGATTTGGGGTATGGGGAATAAAATCCGAGTTCCAATTTGAAATTCACTGGAAAAAACGCAACTTATGTTCTGGTTCAGGGTGACGGACGCCACCCTAATGACGCTCTGGTTGTCATCGCTTTGGAGGCGCTGGCGGGTGTCAATTGTCTGACGGGTAGACCGTCATGGTTCCCAGGCTTAGTTGGTTGGACGATCGTCACAGGGGTGACGTGTGAGATGACATGTTCAGTGATGGGCGTCACCTTGGTGACGGGTAACCCGTCACGCAGCCAAAAAGAGCATCATTTGCTCAGTCGCATGGAATTGACTTGTCATTCTGATTTTTGTTGTGTTGTTATGACTAGGCTACTATTTAGTCACTGTTGGGATGTATATGATGTTTTTATTATGTTATTATAGATCTAATCGACTTGTTTTCTTTTGAGAATAATATTGTTGTTTATGATGGTGATTACTTGGTGATATTTGTGTGTGGTGATCATTTTGGTGATGTTGCATGTTATGGTGAATCATGCATTATGGTGTACGGGCTTCGGCTCAGTTTTGGTGTACTCTGGTCCGGTGGTATAGATTCAGGAGCAAGTAGCTAATTCTAATGAGGAATTAGTGAATCGTTACCTATAGTGATGGTAATGAATTTGATGTGCTCTGGTCCGATGGTGTGGATTCAAGAGCGAGTACTTGGTTCCATATGGGAATCGGTGAAGCGTTACTTATGGTGATAATAACGATTTGGTGTGATATGGTCTTATGGTGGGGATTCAGGAGCGAGATGTATATGTGTTGTCCATAATGGTATCACATGCATTGTCGAGTCATGGTGTTGAGTACATTGCATTCATTGTTTCATTTTTAATTGTTGATTATGTTGGTGTTGGTGATTAAGTATACTTGCATTGTTGATGTGAAAGATTTTGTGATTGAATAATTGATTTTTGTTTAGGCTACCCTTGCATACTTTTTACACTATTATATATTATGATAGTATTCTCACCCCTTTGTTATTTATGTGACTTTTTGCTCCTCCTCGGGGTACAAACGAGCAGGTAAAAGAGTAGTTGCTTATAGGAATGGATGACATATAGGATGTTTTTCTTCTTCCTGTTTTATGCGATTATTTTAGATTTAGTTTCTCTGATCTGTAACAATGGGAAGACGAACGTCTTGCTTTGCTATTTTCTATTATTTTGATGTTGTTTATATTAAAGGCAATTTCCATAACCATGTTGATGATCTGAGACATGTTTGGTTGTTGAATTATTTTAATTGATTATTTTGATGCAATGAGCCTATGTTAAGGTGAGCACGTGATGACAAGTGTGTAAGTTATTGTATATTTTATATAACCCGTGTTACGGAGTTGGTTTATGTTGTGTTTGAGTGACACCCTATATGTGTATTTGTTTTATTCTCGCATTATTTTGCGTTTTAGGGTTTAATATTTTACAGGTGAAGGTAATTGGGAGAACTTATGGAAAATAAAGGTCATTCTTAGAGGATTTGAATCGACCTCTGGTTTAAGAATCAACATGTTCAAGAGTAAACTTTATGGGATTGGTTTAAGCTCTCATTTTCTCCTAGAAGCTTCTCACTTTCTTAGGCGTCACATATATATATTTCCTTTTAAATTTATTGTTATTCAATTTGGCTCAAATTCTAGAAGACTTGTAGCTTGGAAACTAGTTGTAGCGGGGTATTCGTTACCATTAGAGATATTGACTAAATCCAAGGTAAACCATACAAGTCGAGTCGCCACCGCACTTCTATTTATCCAAAGGAATGGTTAGAAAGCGAACAAAAACCTAAAAGTTTTATCGAATCAAAAACTAGTAAAAATGTCAGAGATTTGAGTAAGGGGGTTGGTTATGCAATGGGAAGGTTTTAAGCACCCAAAACATCCTAGGTACTCCTAGGGAGCCCTTTTCATAAGTGTTGTTCTAGTCTAAAGGGTGTAGGTATATCTAAAGTACTATTTACTAAAAGGAAGGTTAAAAGAAAATGACTCACAAGGATGTCGCATCCACTGCCTACGTATCTCATCTGAGTATGAGAATCAGAGTCTTCGTAGCTCGGCTACCTATGGGTTAAAGAGAAGTGTGCTAGGTAAGACGTCGCATCTTATGCCTACGTATCTCATCTGGAATGAGAATCAGAGCAAAACATAGTTCGGCTAACTAGGGGTTAAGGATTGCCATCTGAACATGGACTTACAAAAGAGGACACCAGTTGTGTCAAAGGAGGGTGGGCAGTGTGTTCAACGTCCTAGCAGTAGGTGTCGCAGCTCGCTGAATCGAATCTTAGGTAGTTACCTCTTTGCAATAGAACGGACTGACATCTCATAAGATCGGAGACGCACGGAAGGTCTAAAAGTGGGGAAGCTCTACTCTAGAGTTGTCATGCAATATGGACCTATGTGTTAGGATTTACAAAGGGGAACATCTACCTAATGTTAGCATGCAAAGAATAAGGGAATTCTACCTATGTTATCATACAAAGGATTCTACCTAATGGTTGCTACCTAAACGGAACAAGAGTCGACGGATGGAGCGCGGAGAGGAGTTACGGATAAGGATAGATGGCGATGCCGGAGGCAATCGACTTACAGGTAGATGGCAATGCCTGAGGCAATCGACTTACAAGAGGATGGATGAATGCATGCTGGTTCTGTTAAGTTTTGAAAATGATTACTCGACGTTGGATCGAGCTTTTGATCTTATTTTGAAATGGTCATCGGATATTCGTTTTAATTCTTGTATTAACAGATGAATAAAGAATGAAAGAATAATTATTATACACTTCATGGGAGAGGTGTACATTTGTTATGAATGGGGATTGTTCATGGCAAACAAACAATAAGAATATATGCCTCATACATCATACAAGTAGGCAACAGTTATCAATCAGATCGGATAAATAAACAATATATAATCAAACCAAAGAATCAAATAATGGAGCATTTAAACAATGCATGGGAGTATGAACATGTTAAATAATCAAGCAATAGAAAGCATGAATGAGAGAAACAAGTATAAAAGATAACAGATGAAAATATGCACACGAAGGGTCCACTGAATAATTTAATCAGGAAATGAGGTAAGGACCAAATAAAATCAAGGTAAAAGGCCTCTAATACATGGCATATGAGATGAACGAGGGAGGTTCAAAAGATCTCTTCAATTTCCATAAGCAATCCCTAAGTCAAACATCGATCATAAAGAAGTCAACTGAAAATTCAAGTCAACTTAAAAAATAACAAATAAGTAGCAAATTAATCAAGAAAATTATGAAAAATTAAACTAAATAAGGTAGGTTCAGGACATCATCATCCCCCAAAAAGATTTTAAAAATAATGAAAATTGGCACGTGAATTAATTAAAACAAAACATAGGTCAAACCAAAAGTCAATTATAAGACTAGGTTATAAATAAATCAAGAATAAATAGTAAATTAATCAAAAAAATTATGAAAAATTAAGCTAATTAAGGTGGGGTCAGGAGATCATCATCCCCCAAAAAGATTTTAAAAATAATGAAAATTGGCATGTGAATTAATTAAAATAAAACAGAAGTCAAATTAAAAGTCAACCAACCAAACTAGGTCAAAAATAAATCCAAAATAAATTAAAAATGTGAAATAAAATTCCAAGAAAAGGTCAGGTTGACCATGAGACAGTGGTCAACCTTCATCCAAAAATCAAATGCTAACAATAATTTTAAGTCATAAAAATAAAATCAATAAAAAAAAGTGTGTTAAAATGGACCATTTAGAATAAATAATTAAAATAAAATATTAATATAAAAAAAATACGAAAATAAAAATTATATAAAATTAAGTAAAATATTAAGAAAAGTGAAAAATATTTTTGGGTAATTTTATGGACGAAGAAAATATTTTAAATAAGAAATAGAAATATGAAAATGGAAGGATTAATGGTGATGAACATGGTAAGCAAGCGTAGATATATCAAAACATGGCCATGAAAGAGATGATTAC
Organism: Lathyrus oleraceus; assembly: GCF_024323335.1. Lineage (NCBI taxonomy): Eukaryota > Viridiplantae > Streptophyta > Magnoliopsida > Fabales > Fabaceae > Lathyrus > Lathyrus oleraceus. Next base: position 310,964,244 of record NC_066579.1, on the reverse strand, counting down.
CTAATGCAAAATAGAAGTGGAATGGAATCTGATATGTGATGAAGCTTTGCCTCCTTGCCATGAGATTCCAATGCTCCTTTAGGGTTAGGGTTTCAGCTTCTTAAATAGGGTGGATTAGGTGTTCTCATGGGCTTTTTAATAAGTGATTTATCCATAAGAATAAAAGTGTGAAGTGAGGTGTAAAATGTTGTTATTATGGTCCAAACTTAAGTGAATGGATTTCCAATGCATGGACAAAAGAGGTAAAAAAACGTGACTGGTTTGTGCAGCATGCTTAGAAAATCTGGAGCAAACTTTATATCTCTAGAAAGCTTGGAACAAGAGGAACAACTTTCATGTTGGATAAATTTTCAAATAGAGCTTTTATCTTGATGCAAAATGGGCTTAAAGTGAGTGCAACGATCATGAAAACTTGCCCTAAATGGAAAGTCAACCATTTCCAAATTAAGTAACTTTTCCAATTCCTGATTAAATGATGAAACCATGATCCAACCTTGATCAAATTTCACATGTAGGATCCCCTAGGCATGGATTTTGAGATTCCACTCTCAAAATGTCAGGAGTTGACTTTTCTGGCCCCACAGTTGACTTTTCCCAAACTGTCTGATTCTCGATTCCATTGATCAATTGGAGCACTTCTAGCTCAAATAAAGAGCTGATTTTTTGTATGTAGACCCTTGTGGACATATGGAGGGCCATGGAAAAGAGTTTCACCCAAAGAATCAAAAATAAACTGATTTTATACCAAACCCTAGTTTTAGGGCAAAATGATCAGGAACTGATTGCACTGATTGCCAATGGATCTTTCTGAGATAATTGTGAATCTTCCTAGGCCAAGATGCCTCTCTAATCATGACATGGATGAGCTCCTCTACTTACAACCAAACATTGCTTGTTGTAGGTAGCCATGAAACCCTAATTTCTGATTAAATCCTGATGAACACTCTGATAGCTTTGAATCCTTCACTGATGAACTGAGGACCATAATAAGATACTTGGACCCCCCTGAGACCCTTGAGACTTGTATACTTAGAAAATGAAGTCCAATTCTCAATCTTGCTTTGTGTGGGCTCCTTCTGTTAAGGAGTGATCGATCAAAACCTGATCTTCATGTCACTAATGCAGTATGCAGTTAGTATGACCTAATATGATGCTAATGAAGTGTAAAACATAATCCCATGCTTCCAGGAAAAATGAAGGGTAAATTTTGGGGTATTACAGTTGCCCCTATTCAATCAACTAGAAACTCGAAAGGAAGATAGCAACGGCTTTCGCACTTTCGAGGTATCAAGTGATTGAATACGATAAAAGCCCGAAAATTTACACTGAAGTGAAAAAATGAAGTAATAATGCCTGTCAGAATCGGCCAAGAGATGGTCTTGAAAAAGAATCCGTCTGGTACGGTGAGAGTCGGTCTGAACACCGAAACAAGGAATGTTAGCCTGAATACCAAAATAAATGGTAACACAGAAATAACCATGGCCTGAATACCGCTCATCAATCTGAATACTGAAATGACTTCGATCTGAGCATCGGACGATACTTGATTATCAAACATCGGTCTAAACACCGGGAAACTGGCCTGAATGCCACTTCGGTCTGAATACCGGAAAACTGGCCTGAATGCCACAAGTTGCATCGACCTGAGTGTCGGAAACTTCTTCTATCTGAACATCGGAAGATATTATATTATCAAGCATCGGTCTGAACACCGAGAAACTGGCCTGTGTGCCACTTCGGTCTGGATACCGGAAAACTTGCCTGAATGCCACAAGTTGCATCGACCTGAATGTCGGAAACTTCTTCGATCTGAACATCGGAAAACTGGCCTGAATTCCACTTCGGTCTGAATACCGGAAAACTGGCCTGAATGCCACAAGTTGCGTCGACCTGAACGTCGGAAACTTCTTCGATCTGAACATCGAAAAACTGGCCTGAATGCCACTTCGGTCTGAATACCGGAAACTTTTATGCCTGTCAGCATCGGCAGAAATAGGGAAAATGATAATTGAGGCGGCGCGTGGGCCAACCACCCCTTCTGGGAATAATAAAGATAAGTCATGAACAATCTTCAGTCTGAGTACTGGAAACAACTTCTGGCTTATGACTTGGGATATCGAGAATGCCTTATGCTTTACATGCGTATGTTTGAATTTTTCAATGGCGTACTGCTCCATGAAAATGGAAATGCTACGCAATTTGGGAGGATGCAATGCAATATGATTCTACATGCAAGGATGCGAAATGCTTGATTAGAGAGAACGCCAAGCTGAGGCAAGGAATTCTGGTGGGGAAATGATCACCATCTTCTGGACCCTGGCAAGGCTGTTGGAGATGCACAGCACAAAGAACTATGTGGGGAAATGACCCGCCACACGGTGTTCTGGCAAATAACAAAATACCGAGGCTCTGACTGGGGAGAGAATGGCACTAAAAACTTGTTGTTAAGGAAAGCGACAGTGGTTCTAGCAACCATAATCTGCGAGAGAGACAACTCAGCAGGGGAAGCAAACACCGATACAATACCGATATTCTGCTTCAAGGAAAGAGACCATGGGTCTAGCGTCGAGATCATCGATCTGGCATCGAACTCTGAGGAGCAGCCGCTTCTGCTGGGAAGATACAGTCTGGCACTGTCAACTCCACTGGGGATATACAGTCAGACATTGTCAACTCCGCTGGTGAATGTATAATCTGAAACAAATGCTTGGGGAAATACAGCAGTGAGAGCCTGTTGGGGATTGAAGAATCCAACGCTTGGACCAGCTCTGCAAGGATAAGATACCAAATTCTAACTGTTGAGGAAAAACATCCGCGATCATTTGATGGGGACCTTAAGGAAATGCCCCGAGTGTACCTGTTCTGAATAGACGATCCAAAGCACTTAAAATTTACAACAATTTTCAATGTTTATTAAGCACGTAGCTATAAGGCTCTTATGTTTCATGATGCAATGTTTATCAAAAATTCGGACGTCATTTTTGCAAACTAAACAGTAAAATGAAAATGAACACAGAGATGTACTGAATAACATGATTTTATTGATTGAGTGGCCTCTGAATAGGTATTTACACCAGGAAGTAATCCCTGGAAAGAGGTAATTGCACAACAGATAAAAACAGAAATTAATCTAATGGCAATGTGAAATGGATTTCTATCGGGTTCCAATTCTGCTATGATTCGCTCGTCTTCAAGATCCTCCAGACGATCAGTTTTCCGAAAAAAGGTGATTGGACTGTTTCCTATCCTTTGGAAGTTTCCGATTATCGACACGAGATGATATTCAGAACTACTCAGCACGCAGTCATTCGCTTAATCCCTAACTTTTGCCTGGATCGCCCTTTCGGGTTTTCAATCCACCGGGATACCCATTTTTGCCTAAGTTGCCCTTTCAGGTTTTCAACTTACCGGGTGTACAATCATTTCATTTTTTAATCCCTAACTTTTGCCCGAACCTTTTTTATTTTCTTGGTTCGCCGGGATTTTTTCCTGGACTATTCTTTTTATCGTCCAGCGGGTCTATTTTATGCGAAGTATTTTTTTAACTGCGTCTGAGTTCACAGGGGAAGTGAAGTTTTCACCATCCATAGTTGAAAGCATTAAGGCTCCACCATCAAAAACCTTGGTGACAATATACGGTCCATTATAGTTAGGAGTCCACTTGCCCATGTGATCTGTCTGAGGAGGAAGGATCCTTTTCAACACCAAATCTCCGACTTGGAAGCATCGAGGACGCACTTTCTGATCAAAGGCTCTCTTCATCTGACTTTGATATAACTGCCCATGACAAATGACTGCCATTCGCTTCTCTTCGATAAGACTCAACTCATTGAACCTTGTCCGAACCCATTCAACTTCGTCTAACTTGACATCCAGCAGGACTCTTAGAGAAGGAATCTCCACTTCAACAGGTAGGACTGCTTCCATACCATACACAAGGGAGTAAGGGGTTTCCCCGGTCGATGTACATACTGAAGTACGGTACCCATGCAAGGCGAAGGGTAGCATCTCATGCCAATCTCTGTACGTAACGACCATCTTCTGCACAATCTTCTTTATGTTCTTATTTGCTGCCTCAACAGCACCGTTCATCTTAGGACGATAAGGGGAAGAGTTGTGATGTTGAATGTTGAAGTTCTTACACAACTCCTTCATCATTTTGTTATTGAGGTTAGAACCATTATCAGTAATGATTCTTTCGGGAATCCCATAATGACAAATGATTTTTTTTCTTAATGAATCGGGTAACCACATGTCTGGTGACCTTCGCAAATGACGCTGCTTCGACCCACTTGGTGAAATAGTCGATGGCAACAAGGATGAAACGATGCCCATTCGAAGAAGTCGGCTCAATCTTTCCAATCATATCAATGCCCCACATAGCAAATGGCCACGACAAAGAAATCACATTCAGAGGATTTGGCGGCACATGCACCTTATCAGCATAAATCTGGCATTTATGACACTTCCGAGCATATTTGAAACAATCAGATTCCATGGTCATCCAGTAATAACCCGCTCTCAACAATTTCTTAGCCATTGCATGTCCGCCGGCATGAGTACCGAAGGAGCATTCATGAACTTCCTGCATTAACATGTTTGCTTCGTGTCTATCCACGCATCTGAGCAAAACCATGTCGAAGTTCCTCTTATACAGCACATTGTCTTTGTTCAAGAAGAAACTGCCTGCCAATCTTCTCAAAGTCTTTCTATCATTGTTGGATACCCCTGCAGGGTACTCTTGATTCTTCAGAAAGCATTTGATGTCTTGGTACCAGGGCTTGTCATCAACTACCAGTTCAGCAGCAAACACATACGCGGCCCTATCAAGGCGCATAACATCGATCCTGGGAGCATAGTTCCACCGAATCACCTTGGTCATGGAGGACAGAGTAGCAAGAGCATCTGCCATCTGGTTCTCATCACGAGGTATATGATACAGCCTTACTGTTGTGAAGAAAGTCAACAGTCTTCTCGTGTAGTCTCTATAGGGGACCAGATTAGGCTGGAGAGTATTCCAATCACCATTCACTTGATTGATCACTAGAGTTGAATCTCCGAAGATGTCCAGAGTCTTGATTCTCAAATCAATGGCTTGCTCGATACCCAAGATACATGCTTCATACTCAGCTTCATTATTGGTGCACTCAAAAGTAGAACGAGCGGTGAAAGGCATGTGGGCACCTTTCGGAGTTGTAATGACAGCACCAATTCCACTTCCTTTGACATTGACGGCCCATCAAACATTAAAGTCCACTTTTCATCTGGATCAGGTCCCTCCTCAACAAATGGCTCTTCACAGTCTTTCATCTTGAGGAACATGATGTCTTCATCCGGAAAATCAAACTTCATCGGCTCATAATCATCAATCGACTGCTGAGTGTCGCTCCCCGGATTTCCAGAATCCAGGTACAAACGCGAAAAGGAGGTGGCGCAAAAAAAAAGAGTAGAGTCGTCAGCTATGTACTTTTATCCCAAGAGGAGGGAAAGGTAGTACTGCATAACCAAGAGGGAACGGATAAAACAGAGTCTCGAACCAAAGAAAACCGAGTAAGGGGGCCGGTTACGTGAAGGGAAGGTTATCGCACCCCTTCACGTCTGTGGTACTCCACAGGATCCACGCTTGCTATTTATGTCTAAAGTGTGTGTATAAAAAGTCTTATATGTGATGCGAAAGAGAGAAAATCAAAGTAGGGAAAAGAAAGAGTTATTGCTCGCACAGGCCCTACCCTGTTGCATACATATCTCAAGAAGGATTGAGAATCAGAGCACCGTAGCTCGGTTAACCTATTTTTGTTTGTTTTATGTTTTTTAGATGAACGACGTTACTACGCAATCTACCGGATGCTCGACCTTGGGAGACTTACTCACCTGTAGTAGAAGGAGTTAACGTGTTCTTAAGAAAAGAAAATCAAAGAGTTTGTTTGTGTTTTAGAAATGCTCATGCAAAAAGGAAGTCCTAGACGAAGGAACCGTGCTACCTTAATTGACATGCAAACGAGAGACTATACGAAGCCTAGCAGTCCTATGGGGAGACGATCACACCACATAAAAAAACATATAGCATAAAGTAAACGCGCCAACAAGGGGGCTCAAACATACATGGGTAGGGCTTTAGTCAAGAGGGGTCATATCAACCTCGACAAACAAGCCATGGAAAGGTAATCAAATGGGCTCTTAACCACTAATATTGAACGTCAGGGTGAGCGGATCAAAAGGGTAATGAGGATAAGACCTCATAGCTCTTAACCCTGGACAGGGTGAGCTCATGACAAAGCGTGGGGGTCCAGAAAGATGGAACCCTCTCCACTGACTGACCGGACAAAAGATCTTGGGCTTTTGTTCTGAAGCATCGACACGTAGTGCGAGCATAAAGAACGACACACTGAATAACGGGGGATTGACTACTAATCCCTTTTATCCGTCAATTGCCTCTTCATGGAGGTCTTTAGCACTGGTGCCTCCTCTTGGAGGTCTTTGGGCACAAAAGTAAACACACAAAAACATTGCCTCCTATCGAGGTCTTTCATCTAAGAAAGCGGTAAAATGCTGGAAAGATGTAAAAGGGATCAAGAGATCTACCACACGGATAAAGATCCGAAGTGACAACAACTAAAGCAACAAGAAACCCAGAGATCTCTCAAGCTAGCACCATCAAAGAAAGCAAGTCAGCAAAGCAATCAGAATAAATCTCCAAATGGTATCCCACAAATAAAGTGGAATACCAAGCAAGCTATCTCTTCAAGAGTCATGTGAGCCCTCACAAAAACTCAACAAACAAGTTAGAATAACAAGATGGGGTGCAATCAAGAGTTGCACCAAACAGAAGAATCATAGCAACAACAGTGTCAGGTAAACAGTGCACGGATGCAATAGAAAGCATGTCACAACAAAGCATGAATGATGAAATGAGGATACAATAGCACCAAGTCAGAAGTGACATAAATTCAATAAGTGTCTCAAGAACTCAACTCAACAAGATCAAATCAAAAGCACTAAACATCCAAAGATGCATCAAAGTCAAACAAGTCAACATACAAGTTCAAAGTGCTTCAACTTCAACAATGAGTCATAAAAGGTAAAGTCATGAGGCAAGGGTCAAGGATTAGACAACCAAGCACACAAACAGAACCAAATGACTCCTAAAATATCAATCAAAAGTCATTTAAATCCAACTTAGCAAAGTGGAAGTCAATCATGTCCAAAGCGCCTCAAAATGCGACAAAAGCATTATAGACAAGTTCATGCAATTATGTGTCAAGATGAAATGAACATGGCAGAAAGGTATGCACATCATAAGCATGTCAAATGAGCTATGTAATCAATATGCAAACCTCCAAGTTCATATCATAAGCATAGAATCACTTTCGGACCAAAATCAAACAAAGTGTATCATGAAACTCTAATGCGTCTTTCATGCTCAAATGAATGCAAAATGGAGCTCATTATGAATAAATGCACAAAGACTTGATAGAAGCATCATAGAACAGGGGAGAACACATGTGCAAAGGCACCAAACCAGAATCAAAGTGTAACCATATGAATCATGCTATTAAAGTTCACAAAAGTTCGCAAAAACAACCAAGGATAGAAGGCCTAAACCTCTTGTCAAACAAATGCATCAAAAGGGTATCAAAACTCAAAGTCAGGGGGCAAGGCTCAACACATCAAGGCATGACATACACACTAAAACATGTGCAAAAGGATTGGTTTCAACACTCAAAGGAAGTGGCACAAGTGCCTCATGCTAAGCAAGCATCAAAATAGGGACTAAAATGCAAACATCAACTTCAAAAATCCAAATCAAACTGAAAATGCATCCTAAATTCATGGGAATTTAACACAAGGTTCCACTAAGCATCTATAAACATCATGCAAAAAATCAGGAGCATCCAGATTCATTTGATATGAAAACAAAAATCGAGAAATTGAGAATGCAAAAACATGTCCTAAAATGCAACATTTAAATTCATGTGTCAAACCTTAGCAAAATGACATAGAAAATAATCAAACTAGTTACCACATCTTAGTATCATGTATGAGGATGGTGGGTGCAAAAGCTTGGGTCAGAATGGTTAAAATATGGGATTTCATGAACGTTTGAATGCAAATGGTCAAAAATGCACATAAATGAATCAGAAATTCATATTAAATTCCACGTGTCATGAAATAATTGGGCAATGGTACCAAACAATCAAGGACTCATCAGGGATCACTCACAAAAAATTTCAGATTTTTTTAAGTGTTTTTGCTATTTTTTTATAAAAAAAACGGGGTGAAATATGTACATGACATGTGACACATATGCAACAAAATCAATTGGTCACACAAGTCACTTAAGTGACTAATAAAAATAAATAAAAACGAAAATCAGAAAAAATGTGGGCCTTTGGATCAAAAGATCAAGTCAAATCAATCTAACGGCCATGGGATCTTCTTCTTCCTCAAGACACTCCGGTCGTGAACAGTAACGCCGGTGGGATTCCGGCTACCTCCGGCGGCGGCCTCCTCCACGCGCGGCCCAGAACTTCACAAAAATGGGGCTACCCCCCCTAAACCATATGCTAGGAACTCAAAAATCACATTAGTTTTTCATGAATCCTCACCAATCTCTCAAATCACAACCAACAAGTTTGAACATCAAAACTTTAAATCAAGATTTCTCACTCAATATTGCATCATTTTAAAAAGTAAACACATCTACATCATCTCCATAGCATGTAGTTTCATTTAGGCATAAGAAATGAGCAAAATAAGAGAGTCGAAATTTGAGTTACCGGAAATGGCGCCAGAATACCTCCATTGAACTTCTATGAACGTTTGCTACCCTTGGTTGTGCTTGAAACGGTCCAGATCTTGAGATTCAAGAAGCAAACTCCATTAAAGCTCTGTTTAGAAACTGCTTGGAATGGCTCAAATGAAGGGTGGTTTGTGATCCTTGGAGTGTGTAGATCAAGAATATGCTATTGGTTTTCATTTTCCATGGATGTATGGAGGGATTTGATGAGAATCAAGTATGAGATGATTTTTGGAAAAGTGAGTTTTTTAGAGTGTATGGAGGTTGCACAAATTAGGGTTTTGCTCAATAATATTTTTAGAGTTTATACTCTGATTTTTTTGGCTTGGTGGGCTCAAAAATGAAGGAATTTCAAGTCCATGATTTTTTGTTATTTTTGTGCATGTATGGCTTTTCCACACATGTGGGAATGCATGGGCTCAAATTCCAAGGTGGATTTGGCCCAAAAAAACAATGCTGAATAAATTCCCAATGATTGGCATGTGAGAATATTCCATGATGTCAACTTGTGTCCTTTTGACTTTTCATGCAAGAAAGCTTGAAAAATGACTTTCACCATTGATGAATCATGCAAAATTATAGGTCATTTTGCATGCCATTTTGAAGTATTTCTCAAAGCAAAGCCATAGCAAAAAGAGCCACACCAATTGGACTTGTCAATCTCAAGTTATGCCTTTTTAAAGCCTTCATGCACACTTCATCATTCAAGAACCATAACTCTTCAATCATTCATCATATGGCCTTGAAATAGGACTTTTTGGAAAGGAGAGGCAAAGATCTACAACTTTCATGTCTGAGAAAAATTTCAAAATCGCCCTTGCTTTTGATAGTTTGCTTGGTACATCAGCAAGCTCGCTAGGCGAGTGAGATAGCGAAGGGTTCGCTAGGCGAGCACTCAGTGAGGTTCCAGCAAACACTCCCAAACCTGGATAAAAGCATAGCTAGCAATTACTCGCTAGGCGAGCATACAGCGAGCAGGTAGCGAGCAATTACAGTAGCAACATCATCAAGGTTCGCTGGAGCAAAGGAGGAAGCGTGGGCTTCGCCTAGCGAGCATGACAGTTCAGGAAGTTTCTTCTGGGCACAGGTGACTCTGGTGGCTTATTTTGGGGCTCGCTAGGCGAACCATTCTGCTCGCCTAGCGAGCATGACAACTCAGGAACATCTTTCCAAATTTGGTAACCTGTGCACTGGACCTTTGTTCCTTCAAGATTAATGTTTTGAATGATGAATAGACCTCATTTGAACATGTTGGAAATATCTCAAGTCATTCCCTAGCCATTTGACCCTCAGTTGACCAACAGTTGACTTTTGACCTCATAGTTGAATTTTGAACTGTACTGAGCCCATTAAGCTTGATCATTTAAAGAAAACCTCTGAAAATGAAACCCTAGCTCCCAAGAGCTCTACACAACATCCATAAGACCTTCAAACCAAGAATGCATCTCAATCCTTGAGGATCCCTACTTTGACTGCCTTGATACCCAGATGAATACAAACTTCCTTGAATGTTGAGAAAAAACTTTAGTTGATGCACAATTTCCTTGTGTTGACTGATCATTCAGATAGAACCCACAAAGTGACTTGGATGATATCCAAGCTTCTTGGAAGACAAACTCTTGGAGCTAATTCTGATTGACATGATGAAATGCAATATGAAATGTTAAATGACCTAAAATGAATGCATGAATGAGGAGGACAAATTTGAGGTGCTACACTGAGCAAGATAGTCTGACAGAATACTCCCTTTGATGGCTTTCTGGGATGTATACTGGATGTCGTACTCTGTCAGTACCATATTCCAACAAGTAACCCTTCCGGTGAGAGCTGGCTTCTCAAATATATACTTGACTGGATCCATTTTGGAGATTAGTAAGGTTGTGTGAGTCAGCATGTATTGTCTCAATCGCTTAGCAGCCCATGCAAGTGCACAACATGTCTTTTATAGCATTGAGTATCTCGACTCGCAATCTGTGAATTTTTTACTCAGGTAGTAGATGGCATGCTCTTTCCTACCTGTCTCGTCGTGTTGACCGAGAACACAACCCATGGAATTATCAAGTACTGTCAAATACATAATCAGCGGTCTCCCTGGGACTGGAGGCATAAGGATTGGAGGATTCTGCAAATACTCTTTTATCTTCTCGAAAGCCCTTTGGAAATCATCATTCCATCTGATGGCCTGATCTTTTCTCAACAATTTGAATATTGGCTCACATGTGGCTGTTAGGTGAGAGATGAACCTTGCAATGTAGTTCAACCTTCCTAAGAAACCACGGACTTGTTTTTCTGTTCTTGGCTCAGGCATTTCTTGTATCGCTTTCACTTTGGCCGGAACCACCTCAATCCCTTTTTCACTAACAATAAAACCCAACAGTTTTCCAGATCTCACCCCGAAAGTACACTTGTTCGGATTAAGCCTTAGCTTGAATTTCCTCAAACGCTCAAACAGCTTCTGCAAATTCACCAAATGTTCTTCTTCCGTCTGAGATTTGGCAATCATATCATCAACATGAACCTCGATTTCATGATGAATCATATCATGGAAAAGAGTTACCATAGCTCGTTGATATGTTGCCCCAACATTTTTTAAACCAAACGGCATCACCTTGTAGCAGAAGGTGCCCCATGGGGTTATGAAAGTTGTCTTCTCCATGTCTTCTGGTGCCATCTTAATTTGATTATAGCCAGAAAAGCCATCCATAAAGGAGAATATCGAGAACTGAGCCGTGTTATCCACCAAAACGTCGATGTGAGGTAATGGGAAATCATCTTTAGGACTAGCTCTATTCAGATCCCGGTAGTCGACACACATCCGTACCTTTCCATCCTTCTTAGGTACTGGAACGATATTTGCAACCCATGGCGGATAATTTGTAACCTTTAGAAACCATGCATCCAACTGTTTTTGCACTTCTTCCTTTATCTTGACAGCCATCTATGGTCTAGTTCTTCTGAGCTTCTGCTTGACCGGAGGACAATCCTCTTTGAGAGGCAAACGGTGTACCACAATGTCTGTGTCAAGCCCTGGCATGTCCTGATAAGACCAAGCGAAGATGTCAACATACTCTTGCAGTAATTTAATCAGCCTCTTCTTCATATTATCTTACAAAGCAGCCCCTATCTTGATTTCTCTCTTGGTGTCCTCGGTGCCGAGATTAATCACTGCAACAGACTCTTGATGCGGTTAAATGACCCTTTCCTCCTGTTTTAATAACCTGGCAAGTTATTCAGGGAGTTCACAGTCTTCATCACCCTCTTCTTCAGCTTGAAAGATTGGATTTTCAAAGTCGAAGCGAGCCATAGTAGAACTGTTATCAATAGGATCCGGTGATGTGCATCTGCATAAGTGTTGATATGTGCTTATGAGTGTGAACAATGAGTAGAAACTAAACAAAACATTGCCAAATGTATTTTTTTTTTTATATTTTTTTTTTTGAAAACTGCAAAAATAGAAAGACAGTGAACAAAATATTTGAATGCAAAAAGACGTCCTTTATTTATGATAAAAAATGCAGGTATCCACATAGATGAGCCCTACAATGAGTCATCACGCCCTGGGCAGAATGTAAGACTTGGATATGCATGAATAAACAAAGAAAATTACTCTTTAAGAAGAGTGACTTGGATAATCTCTTCAGAAGACCAGTTGCGGAGAACTTCACCCGGGACCCTTGGACGCACCCAGTTGTCAATGTCGCAATTACTATCCCCATCTTCTTTGTTGATTGCAGAGACCTGGCTGTACTGAATGATGCCAGCACTGGAGAAAGTAATCGGCCCCTGACGAGTCTGAGGCGTTGAAGTTGTAGAAGTCAATGCCGGCTGATACCCAATCCCAAGCTTGTCTTCCTTTACAGGTAAATCCACCAGACGTCCCCAACCGGGAGCAACACCTGAATTTACCAAGGCATGTGCCTGCTTGAAGGACGACAAAGATGCACTTGCTTCAACCTCTTCCACTGGAGTTGCATCCTTGACTTGAACTGCCTCAAAGGCCTGACACAGGGTCTCATGAATCTCACCTTCTACCTCTACATACTTGAATGTAGACAGGTTACTGACCAGAATATCCTTCTCACCACAGACAGTGATAATTCTTCCATTGACCGAGAACTTGATCTTCTGATGCAAGGTTGAGGAGACTGCCCCAACATTGTGGATCCAAGGATGACCCAGCAAGCAGCTATACGAAGGACTGATATCCATCACATAGAATATGGTGTTAAAGGTTTATGATCCAATCTGAATTGGCAATTCTACCTCTCCGAACACCGACCTCTTAGAACCATTGAAGGCTCTTACCACAAGATCGGAAGGCTTCAAGATCAAACCTTCTACATCTAACCTTGACAGGGCTCTCTTGGGTAGCACATTGAGAGGGGAACATGTATCCACCAGAACATGGGATAGCACAGTGTCTTTACACTCCATCGAGATGTGCAAAGCCTTGTTATGATTGCGTCCAGCTGGCGTCAAGTCAGAATCAGTAAAACCCAACCCGTTGCTTGTATGAACATTTGCAACGATCCCTTCTAGTTGGTTCACTGAGATCTCCTGAGGCACATATGCAGCATTAAGGACCTTCATCAGTGCCTCCTTGTGTGCCTCCGAACACAACAGGAGTGAGAGAATAGATATCTTGGATGGCGTCTGAATCAATTGATCGACTACCTTATAATCGCTTTTCTTTATAATCCTCAAAAGTTCGTCCACGTCCTTCGCAAAAGCAGGCTCAGAGCCATCCTGTGGTGCAGAGGTACCCTCATTCACAACTTGCTTACCTTTGACCTTCTCCGCGGCGTCAGCACTATCAAGTTGGGTAACCGGTGGTAAGAACAGTCTACCACTTCTGGTGAATCGCCCGATTCCACCAACATTGTCCACTGCGGGATCTTTTATCTCAATTCCAGGTTCAGACTTCTGATCCTGCACATCTTCTACTTTCAGTGGCTGCTCCACTCCAGGATCATGCGTGTACACACTCCCCCCGTAATGCCAAGGAATGGCTCTTTCGTTGGTGAAAGGTAAAGGACCAGGGGTCGTGATGGTCATAGTGGATTAATGCGGTCGCACTAGTGGTACCGGTTGCGCTACTGGCACACTGATCTGAGCGATCGGGTAGAAAATTGTGATAGTGGCAACATCACAGTCATACTCAGAAATCTTATTTATTGAAGTACAAGCATCCAAAACATCGGAATCAAGTTCAGCAAGTACATCAGAATCAAACGCCATGTTTGGAATATCAGCAACAGCATCAGAAAAATTAATTACATCATTGGGAATTACAAAATCAGCAGGAACAACATTTGTAAATTCTTCAGCATCTTCAGGAAAGAGAGGATCAACATCTGCATTCTCAACAACCCCTTCAACAACCCCTTCAACAGACCTTTGGGCAGATAAGTCTTCAGCTTGGAGGATACCATCGTCAAGCAAGGCCTGGATACCCTGTTGCAGCTTCACATAACCCCCACTCTGTGCAACACAACCCAAACAACCGCTCCCACAGCCAGGGAAAACATCTGCCTTTAGCAAGTATTCTTTGATTTCTAACAGCGGAGTCTTCAGCTTCAACACCTCCTTGACTAATTTTACTTCTCCTTCAACCATGTTAACATTTGCTCTACCATGCTGCGGCATAGGATTGTTGACAACATTAGGAGCCGGCCAAAGTTAATGGCCTTTGAATCAATAAGGTCCTGAACTACGTGCTTAAAAGCTTTGCAGTTCTCAATAGTGTGGCCAGGTGCCCCAGAGTGGAAATTACACCTAGCATTGGCGTCATAACCCACTGGAAGCCTGCCAATGGGAGGAGCCAAAGTGCGTAACTGCACAAGTTGCAACTGCTGAAGGTCGGGAAGCAACTGGGCGTACGACCTCGGAAGAGTGTCAAAATTCCTATCCATCATCCTCTGTCTCTGTTGATAAGCAGGTATGTTACCCTGTTGTTATTGGTATTGATTTTGTTGATGTTGAGGTTGTTGTTGTTGCACTGGTGCTGCAGCCGGAATGGTCACTGCTGCAACATAAGGTTGTTGATGGTAATTCTGAAAGTTATTCCTTAGGTTACCCCTGTTTTGATAAGAAGATATGGCATTTGCATCCCCTTCAATCCTCTTCTGTCCTCCTAAGAACGGCTTCTTTGACCCCGAAGATGATCCAACCCCATTTTGGATCTTACATGTCTTCAAATAGTTCTCCACCCTCTCACCGGTAGAGACCACATCAGCACAATTTGAGGCGTTGCAACCCACCAGACGCTCCAAATAAGATCCAGGCAGTGTCTTCATAAACATGTTGGCCATCTCTTTTTCCAACATCGGAGGCTGAACACGGGAAGCCAACTCTCTCCAGCGTTGAGCATACTCTTTGAAGCACTCGTTGCTCTTGAGAGACAGATTCTGGAGCCGAGTCCTGTCAGGTGCCATATTGCATTGTACTGATATTGCTTCACAAAGGCCTCAGCCAAGTCTCTCCAGCAACGAATATGGGCTCTGTCCAGCCTCATATACCACTCCAAGGATGCCCTAGCTAGGTTGTCCTGGAAGAAGTACATGAGTAGCTTCTCATCATCAGAATACGCGATCATCTTGGGGAAGTAAGCTTGTACATGAGTCTTCGGGCAAGAGTTGCCATTGTACTTATCAAACACGAGGACTTTGAATTTTGGCGGAACTCTCACGCCTGGGACCAGCCCCAAGTCAGCAACATCCACACCAAGAGCATTCTGCCCTTCCACAGCTTTCAATCTCTCTTCCAGTCTCCGAAACATAGGGTCCATACCATGGCCCATGCCAAAGTCCTCCTGAAGCAGGGGGAATTGATCCTCCTGATCATCATGGATGGGTTGTTGACCAAGGTTGCCATGTGGGATTGGGATAGGCCCCGGTCCATTGGGTCCATTAGCCTCTCCAGCGGGAGGATCAGCCACAACCTCCGGTTGAGTAGTAGGGGGATTCCCCTGTACCAACAATATAATCTCCTATTGTCCCTGAGCCACTCCTTGGACCACTTCCATGAACTGATTCATGTGAATCCTCATCTCAGCGAGCTCTGCTTGTAAACCTTCCATTGCTCTCTATTGATTCCTTCGGGTACCGCATCAGTGAATGCCTGAGTCAGCTATCCTAATAATGGAATACCAAACAAGATGAGAACATTGTGGCGGTACCTGTTATGCAAGACATGCTAATGAATATGCAAATGCAATGACATGTTTATCAATTTCAAAGGGTATTATACCCCTTGATTCCAGTCTCACATTAGATAAACAGTGTAAGAAAACCCCGACTAGAATCAAGAAGAAGATATAAACCCCTAGGAATAGATAAACATGATGCATGCAATGCTTATGATTTAATTTTTATATCAGAGGAACTTTAGAGTCTTATTTGCAAATTTTGAAAATATTAAACGTTTATCACATACGGAAATATCACGTCAATTAATATTTGGAAATGTTTTTACGCCAAAGAAGTACAGTCTTGGTAACCAAATACAATACAAGAGAGAAGGAAAATGAACATCCTATGGATCCCTAGAAGCAATCGTCCAAAGCCCTCGAGACCGGAAGATAAGTTGCACGAAGCCTCTTCACCTCCCTCTCATAGGCTGCCTCCATATCTGCCTTCTCTTTGGCGAGTCGATCATACTTCCTCTTCCAAAACTTGGAAGACTGAGGAAGTAGAGAAGTCAATGCGTCATCAGGATCATCAATAACCTGGTGCTCAAGGAACTCTATCAAAGCATCCTTCTCTCTGATCTGCTGAAGCAACTCCTCTCGTTCACGGATCCAAGCACGCGAACGGTCTTTGTCTCTCAACTCCTCTACTCTTTGGCTAGGGAGGGTTGAAGGCCCAGCCACAACCAAAGGTGTGGGTCTTGAATACTCATAAGGCATGAGGTACTCGGAAGCTCTCCTCCTAACCCAAGAGGTATAGGGTTCTAAAGCGAAACAGTTCTTCGAGCCTAGCTCCTTCCTTCCTTTCTTATGGATCTTGCGCCAAGCGCGGACCATCCTGCCCTTCAAGCCTTGGGGATCTTTACCCTTCTGAAAGAACACACCCTCTAACATAATGTTATTGGGTTTATCCTTTAGGGGGAACCCAAGCTGACGACGTGCCAAAATAGGGTTGTAGTTAATTCCACCGCATGTACCAAGAAGAGGTACATTGGAGAATTCACCACAAGAGTCGATAATCTGCACACCATCATATACACGGTTGTACCAAAAGATATCATCATTAGTGAGAGACATAAGTCTCGTGGACCACCGTAGACATCTTTTGTTCTCCTTGAAGGCGAGCGTCTGAGGCAAGTGTGAAATAAACCACTTGTACAACAGAGGCAAACAGCACACAATGGTACCACCGCCCTTTGCATTCCTCACATGCAAAGAGAAATAAGTGTCACCCAACAGAATAGGAACGGGATTAAGAGTAGAGAAAATCCTAATGGCGTTCACATCCACGAACTTGTCGATGTTGGGGAATAACACTAGCCCATAGATGAGAAGTACAAATATGGCCTCAAAGGCGTCCTCACTCATAGCCTTCCCAAACATAGCAGCTTGATCAATGAGGAAATCAAACGGGAGACCTTGAATTCCACCTTTGGTAGTCATATGAGCACTAATAATAAATTCATCTATACGCAACAGATCAGCAATCTCTTGAGAAGAAGGAACTCTCTCCAAGCCACTGAACGGCAATTGATCTAGAATAGGTATACCCACAAGATAGGCATACTCCTCAAGCGTAGGCAAAAGCTGAAAATCCGGAAAAGTGAAGCAACGGTACAAGGGATCATAGAACTGCACCAACACACTCATTAGACCTTCATCCACTTGAGTAACCAGAATAGACAGAAGCTTCCTATGACGAGCCTTGAATTCCAAGGGATCTAATACATAGGATGTCAAACTCCTTAACTCTTTCAAGTCGGGTTGTCTGAAACTGTACTTCTTCGTATTCCTTCTTTGCTTATCCATGTCTGAAAATTTGCAAATAGACCTCTTAAGTTCCTTGAAAATTTTCTCATTGTTGATGATATGGATGTGTATGAATGCATGAATGCATGGATGCAACAATCACACTCGAGGATCAAGCAAATCACACCATATAAAGGTCATGGGATGGATCAAGTCATCCTTAATATCAATCATCCATTTTGGTGGATTATGGTTTACACCTTATCAACACCCAAGTTTCATTGATATTAAAGATACACAAGAACGGATCAACCACGAATCAAGGGTTTGTTGCAAGTCACGAGCATGGAGTCTTGGTTAAGAACCACCCAAAGGGAGTGTACTATGGTTAAACCTGACAATCATGTTCTACAAGAGGTTCCCATAGTCATCATCCCATCTTTCGGATATTATCGGATAAACGACTACTCGTATTCCAAAAATATTCTCAAGAGAGACTCTTATGAGTGTAGTATCGCGTAACAATCGTATCAAATTTTACACTTGAACGATCTTAGCACTACGTCCTAAAAACAGGCCAAGATGGGCTTGGTAAACTAAGGTCCTTGGCTTTTAAGGCATATATTGGAAAGAGTAATGCCTAACCACGACTACTCGTGTGACATTATTGATCCCAACATAACCTCCACCAAGTGAATGGGCTTGCAAGTCAACTTGCTAAGGAATAACTCCACACAAGTCAACAAGACTATGTCATTCTCCTATCCTAAGTGCACTCGAGTTCGGGTATAGAACTCATCTCACGAAGATCATCAAGCATACAAGGAATTAATATTCAAACAATTCAATCATTACATACAATACAGTAATCCCAAATTGCAAAAAAATATGTCACAAATAAAATAAACATACAATACAACAAATATGAAAAGTAGGCAAAACCCACTAGGCAAATGATATTCCCCAGCAGAGTCGCCACTTTTCTGTAGCGGGGTATTCGTTACCATTAGAGATATTGACTAAATCCAAGGTAAACCATACAAGTCGAGTCGCCACCGCACTTCTATTTATCCAAAGGAATGGTTAGAAAGCGAACAAAAACCTAAAAGTTTTATCGAATCAAAAACTAGTAAAAATGTCAGAGATCTGGGTAAGGGGGTTGGTTATGCAATGGGAAGGTTTTAAGCACCCAAAACATCCTAGGTATTCCTAGGGAGCCCTTTTCATAAGTGTTGTTCTAGTCTAAAGGGTGTAGGTATATCTAAAGTACTATTTACTAAAAGGAAGGTTAAAAGAAAATGACTCGCAAGGATTTCGCATCCACTGCCTACGTATCTCATCTGAGTATGAGAATCAAAGTCTTCGTAGCTCGGCTACCTATGGATTAAAGAGAAATGTGCTCGGTAAGACGTCGCGTCTTATGCCTACGTATCTCATCTGGAATGAGAATCAGAGCAAAATCTAGTTCGACTAACTAGGGGTTAAGGATTGCCATCTGAACATGGACTTACAAAAGAGGACACCAACTGTGTCAAAGGAGGGTGGGCAGTGTGTTCAACGTCCTAGCAGTAGGTGTCGCTGCTCACTGAATCGATTCTTAAGCAGTTACCTCTTTGCAATAGAACGGATTGACATGCCACAAGATCGGAGACATACGGAAGGTCTAAAAGTGGGGAAGCTATGCTCTAGAGTTGTCATGCAATATGGACCTATGTGTTAGGATTTACAAAGGGGAACATCTACCTAATGTTAGCATGCAAAGAATAAGGGAATTCTACCTATGTTATCATACAAAGAATTCTACCTAATGGGTGCTACCTAAACGGAATAAGAGTCGACGGATGGAGCGCGAAGAGGAGTTACGGATAAGGGTAGATGGTGATGCCGGAGGAAATCGACTTACAGGTAGATGGCGATGCCTGAGGCAATCGACTTACAAGAGGATGGATGAACGCGTGCTGGTTCTGTTAAGTTTTGAAAATGATTACTCGATGTTGGATCGAGCTTTTGATCTTATTTTGAAATGGTTATCGGATGTTCGTTTTAATTCTTGTATTAACAGATGAATAAAGAATGAAAGAATAATTATTATACACTTCATGGGAGAGGGGTACATTTGTTATGAATGGGGATTGTTCATGGCAAACAAACAATAAGAATATATGCCTCATACATCATACAAGTAGGCAACAGTTATCAATCAGATCGGATAAATAAACAATATATAATCAAACCAAAGAATCAAATAATGGAGCATTTAAACAATGCATGGGAGTATGAACATGTTAAATAATCAAGCAATAGAAAGCATGAATGAGAGAAACAAGTATAAAAGATAACAGATGAATCAAACAGATGAAAATATGCACACGAAGGGTCCACTGAATAATTTAATTAGGAAATGAGGTAAGGACCAAATAAAATCAAGGTAAAAGGCCTTTAATACATGGCATATGAGATGAACGAGGGAGGATCAAAAGATCTCTTCAATTGCCATAAGCAATCCCTAAGTCAAACATCGATCATAAAGAAGTCAACTGAAAATTCAAGAATAAATAGTAAATTAATCAAAAAAAATTATGAAAAATTAAACTAATTAAGGTGGGGTCAGGATATCATCATCCAGCAAAAAGATTTTAAAAATAATGAAAATTGGCACATGAATTAATTAAAATAAAACAGAAGTCAAATTAAAAGTCAACCAACCAAACTAGGTCAAAAATAAATCCAAAATAAATTGAAAATGTGAAATAAAATTCCAAGAAAAGGTCAAGTTGACCATGAGACAGTGGTCAACCTTCATCCCAAAAGTCAAATGCTAACAATAATTTTAAGTCATAAAAATAAAATCAATAAAAAAAAGTGTGTTAAAATGGACCATTTAGAATAAATAATTAAAATAAAATATTAATATAAAAAAAATAAGAAAATAAAAATTATATAAAATTAAATAAAACATTAAGAAAAGTGAAAAATATTTTTGGGTAATTTTATGGACAAAGAAAATATTTTAAATAAGAAATAGAAATATGAAAATGGAAGGATTAATGGTGATGAACATGGTAAGCAAGCGTAGATATATCAAAACATGGCCATGAAAGAGATGATTACCTAATGCGAAATAGAAGTGGAATGGAATCTGATATGTGATGAAGTTTTGCCTCCTTGCCACGAGATTCCAATGCTCCTTTAGGGTTAGGGTTTCAGCTTCTTAAAAGGGTGGATTAGGTGTTCTCATGGGCTTTTTAATAAGTGATTTATCCATAAGAATAAAAGTGTGAAGTGAGGTGTAAACTGTTGTTATTTTGGTCCAAACTTAAGTGAATGGATTTCCAATGCATGGACAAAAGAGGTAAAAAAAACGTGAGTGGTTTGTGCAGCATGCTTAGAAAATCTGATTGGGCCAGCCAGGCCCAAAATCTGCCTTGGAAATCAAGTCATGGTGCCCACATTAAATGAATGTATCTCTCAAACCATGGATCAAAATGAGAGTATTCCAAAAGGATGTTAAAGAGGACATGGAAAGGTACAATTGTTGTGAAGAAAGTATTTTCAAATAATGCATTGAAGTGCAAGAAAACTGGCCAAGAAGTCTTGACAAATTTTGAAGATTTTGGACTTAGAAATTTTTCTAAGTGTCCTAAAAAAATGTCTCACTTTAACTAAGCATAACTTTCTCAATTCTAATCCAAATAGAGCAAACTTTATATCTCTAGAAATCTTGGAACAAGAGGAACAACTTTCATGTTGGATAAATATTCAAATGGAGATTTTATCTTGATGAAAAATGGGCTTAAAGTGAGTGCAACGATCATGAAAACTTGCCCTAAATGGAAAGTCAACCATTTCCAAATTAACACTACGCCAAAAACTGGAATAGACAGCGCCCCTTAGAGGGCGCTTTATTACAAAAGCGCACTCTAAAGTGAAGAGAAAAAATAAGGAGCATACTATTGGAATAGACAGCGCACTTTAGAGGGCGCTTTTGTAACAAAGCGCACTCTAAAGTGAAGCGAAAAAATAATGAGGAAATGGAGGGACACCAATAGAGGACGCTTTATTGAAAGCGCCCTCTAAGGGTAACCTTAGAGGGTGCTTTTTAAAAAGCGCTCTCTATGTCCATGTACATTTCCAGTTTATAAGGCGCTTTTGGAAAGCCTTAGAGAGCGCTTTTAGAAGCGCCCTCTTAGGCCCCCTTTAGAGGGCGCTTTTGTAACAAAGCGCCCTCTAAAGTGAAGCCAAAAAAAAAAATAATGAGGAAATGGAGGGACAACAATAGAGGGCGCTTTAGTGAAAGCGCCCTCTAAGGTTACCCTTAGAGGGCGCTTTTAAAAAAGCGCTCTCTAAGTCCATGTACATTTCCAGTTTAGAAGGCGCTTTTGGAAAGTCTTAGAGAGCGCTTTCAGAAGGGCCCTCTAAGGTCCCCTTTAGTAAACATTAAAATTATAACATATACTGCATGTCTCTTTATTTTCCCTCTCTATAAGCTATTTCGTTTACGTAACTGGGTTTTCTCTCTACTGCGATTACTCTCTACTGCGATTACTCTCGTCCTCCGTTCGTTCTCCCTCCCTCACCGTCATCGTCGCCGTCGCCTTTTTCTGCTGCTGCGTTCACGTTCACTGAGTTATCTGCGTCCACCGTCACTGTTCACTTTCTTCTCCATCGTTACCGTCACCTTGAAGGTATTTCTCTTCTCCATCGTTACCGTTCACTTTCTTCATGTGTTTGATTAGGGCATTTTCTAAACTTAGTTTTAAATTTTGTGCATTATGTTGATTAATGTTGTTTAGGGCAAACTGAGTTTTTTATTTCTGATTGAAAACTAATATCATTTGAAGTGTGTTTGAGCTTGTGCTTGGAAGTTTGATGATTATGGATGCAAGTTTGTTCATGTTCCAAACACCATAAGTTTGCATTGGTCTTTTGCATGCAGTAGGTGTGTGTGAGTTTGTATTCAATAATGATAAAAAAAAAAGAGTTTAGATTGTTGTAACATGAGAGAAATGGAAGGTATATGAATGTGTTCACGTATTGAATCATTGTCTTACTTGGGTCTTATTGAATCATTTCTATATTACAGATAAAATGGCTAACCAAGACGATACCCATGACGCGAATGGATCACGTAACAATGTTGAAAAAGAAATCAAACGAGGATTGACTTTTATGAAGTCAATCATTCGTGCAAGAGACAAGGGTGTAAAATTTGAAGTACATTGGAGTGCTGAAGACCAACTAATTGAGCCTAACGGTTCAATGTTGGCAAGTTACATTGGTTTCCTTGTTCGACAACATATTCCGATTACATGTGATAATTGGAGAAGTCCGGACTTGAAGGTTGGCAAAGAAAAAATATGGTCGAAGATACAGGTACTTACCATATATTGTTATATGTTTTTTTTGTTGACTATTTGTTGACCATATATTGTTATAATATTACTTTATAATAACACACTCCATGTGTATGTTTTTTAGAGATCCTTTCACATCGATGAAAGCCGGCAAAAATATTGTATTCAATTGGCCGGAAAAAGACTCCGAGGATTTCGATCCTTTTTGTCCAACAAATTTCTCAAGGATGAGGAAGGAAAATTTGTTGAAGCAGAATACTGCTGCTGTACACGGTGAACACAGAAACACTCTGTTTTTTGTTGCATCAACTTTGCAGCCCTGTATTGTAGGCAGAATTTAGGACTTCTCAAAGTTGATTTCTTGTTGCTTTGTCGTTCATAAAATACACCACTAAATTCTCTGCGTCTAATTTTTAATTTTTTTTCATCAGGCTTGTGTCTCAATAGATGATGGGTATCTACCTAAAGTTACTTTTGTAGTGGTCCAAAAGAGACATCACACCCGTCTCTTTCCTGTCAACCCCAAAGAGACCGATAGAAGTGGAAATATTATGCCAGGTTTTTTCAATATATTTCTCAACGCAGCTGGTATATATTATCATTTGAATTTATCACTTTTTGCTGATTTTGTTGTTCTAAATTGTCAAAGGAACCGTGGTAGACACCAGCATTTGTCACCCTAGGGAATTTGATTTTTACCTTAACAGCCATGCAGGAATTCAGGTAATATTAGCTATGTCATTTAACTTTATGCCATTGTTTACTATTTGTTGCTCAATCGCCTTTTGACAGTTCTGTGTTATTTGCATTTGGACGTGTTCTTTTTGCAGGGGACTAGTCGACCAACGCATTATCATGTGCTGTATGATGAAAATAAATTCACTGCAGACCAGCTACAGAGTTTAACCAATAACTTGTGCTACACGTAATGATATGATTTGCTTTTTTAATCTTAATTAATGTTTTCTAAACTTGTACTGTTTTCATTTAATTTTAGAAGCCTTCTGATACTATTTTTTTCCATTCAGTTATGCGAGGTGTACTCGATCTGTCTCAATAGGTTTGTTACTCGATTCCCTTTGCTTGTTTTTGTTTTAGGCTATACAAAACTTTAGTTTAACAAAAATGTTATCTTGTATGTAGTTCCTCCTTCCTATTATGCACACTTGCTAGCTTTCCGCGCTAGATACTACATAAGTGAAGTTGAAAATTCTGATTCTGGTTCTGCAAGTGGAAATAGGAGTGCCACCAACTTTGTGTCGACTTTGCCATCTATCTTGGAAAACGTCAAAGAAGTAATGTTTTACTGTTGATCTTGATTTGTCGTACAAGCTTCGAGGATAGATTTGGGAGTTAGGATATTCACCATGCCTTTTTTGGATATACTACTTATGCTGCCATCTGTTTTTTGGTTGAGCCTTATTTTGTATGGATGTGCGATAGAACTACTAGACAGCTTTTGGATATACAGAACATGTTTGCCACCATGGGTGGATGGGCGTTATTTTGTTTAGTATTGGTTAGAACTACTAGACAGCTTTTGGATACAGTGGTCACTGGGTGTTGGTTGCTATGGATCTTTCGAGACTAATAGTGTATTATCTCGATTCGTTATCGGGTGATTGGAGTAAATATCCGAGTATGAAGAAGACGGTTGACGCGTAAGTGAAATTCCCCTAAATATTCGTGTGTATTTGTATATTTAATTATGTCTGTCAGATTGATCTCAATATACGTTTTTATTTTGTTAGGGCAATAATAAAATTTAGATCGAAAAAGAATTATCGTAATAGGAAGGACATTACCTGGGTCAGAGTTCAGGTATATATTAAGTATCTTATTTTTGCTTATAATAGTGTTTGTTTTTTTGCTTATAATAGTGTTTGTAAGAAATTAACTATATATATATATATATATATATATATATATATATATATATATATATATATATATATTGTTTGTTTTTCTGTGTAGTGTCCTCAGCAAAATAATTCGGTCGATTGCGGATTTTTTGTATTGAGATTTATGAGAGATATCATTGCGTTGAATCGTATAGACATCCCAAAAATGGTATGGAATAATAACTTAGGGTTTATTTTAATATTATCGGATATTTCATCTAATTTGTTACTAAATCATGAATATGTTTTATTCTCTTAATTGTAGTACTTTGAGGAATACAAATCTTACTCAAGAGCTCATTTGGATGAAATGAAGGATGAATTGTGTCAATTCATTGTTGATCAAAGAATCATATAGCTAGGTTGTATATTGTTGTACATATATGTATGGAATGTTGTTGTTGTATGCTGTTGTTGTATATATGTTGTATATTGTTGTTGTACTTTTACTAAATCATGAATATGTTGTTGTATATTGTTGATCAAAGAATCATATATTAATGTTGTATATATGGAGGATTAATGTTGTATATAAATGGATTCATGTTGTATATATCAATGGATTAATGGTGTATAACATTGGATTAAAGGATGAAATCAATATGAATTTTACACTTTTGCAGCATGCGAACAGGTTACCAATTAAATATCCACTGTTTTTCAAACAATTTTTTTTAAAATAACTAACACTTTAGAGGGCGCTTTGTCCAGAAAGCGCCCTCTAAACACTTTACATTGACAACTTTAGAGGGCGCTTTTTCCTGAAAGCGCCCTCTAAACACTTTACATTGACAACTTTAGAGGGCGCTTTTTCCTGAAAGCGCCCTCTAAACACTTTACATTGACAACTTTAGAGGGCGCTTTTTCCAGAAAGCGCCCTCTAAGGTGTCCCTTTATGGACCACTCCAGAGGGCGCTTTTTTCTGAAAGCGCACTATAATGTGGCCACTTTAGACAGCGCTTTCTCCAGGAAAACAAAGCGCTGTCTTTACCTATGCCAGCGCCACTTTAGAGGGCGCTTAAAAGCGCTGTTATAGGCCAAAATAAGCGCCCTCTTTTCCCTTATTTGGCGTAGTGTAAGTAACTTTTCCAATTCCTGATTAAATGATGAATCCATGATCCAACCTTGATCAAATTTCACATGTAGGATCCCCTAGGCATGAATTTTGAGATTCCACTCTCAAAATGTAAGGAGTTGACTTTTCTGGCCCCACAGTTGACTTTTCCCAAACTGTTTGATTCCCGATTCCATTGATCAATTGAAGCACTTCTAGCTCAAATAAAGAGCTGATTTTTTGTATGTAGACCCTTGTGGACATATGGAGGGCCATGGAAAAGAGTTTCACCCAAAGAATAAAAATAAACTGATTTTATACCAAACCCTAGTTTTAGGGCAAAATGATCAAGAACTGATTGCACTGATTGCCAATGGATCTTTCTGAGATAATTGTGAATCTTCCTAGGCCAAGATGCCTCTCTAATCATGACATGGATGAGATCCTCTACTTCCAACCAAACATTTCCTGTTGCAGGAAGCCATGAAACCCTAATTTCTGATTAAATCCTGATGAACACTCTGATAGCTTTGAATCCTTCACTGATGAACTGAGGACCATAATAAGATACTTGGACCCCCCTGAGACCCTTGAGACTTGTATACTTATAAAATGAAGTCCAATTCTCAATCTTGCTTTGTGTGGGCTCCTTCTGTTAAGGAGTGATCGATCAAAACCTGATCTCCATGTCACTAATGCAGTATGCAGTTAGTATGACCTAATATGATGCTAATGAAGTGTAAAACATAATCCCATGCTTCCAGGAAAAATGAATGGTAAATTTTGGGGTATTACACTAGTGTTTTCCTCAATCAAAAGAAAACCATTCAACTGGAAAAATGGGTCTTTATCCATTAGTGTTAGGGTCACCCTCATCTACTCAGTTCTGAATAACATGTTACTCTACCAACTTTCTTTCTTTAGAACCTCACTAGGGGTGATAAAATAAATAGTTAGTATTTAAGGGACTTTCCTTTGGAATGGTAATAAATATAAGCAAGTCATATGTTGGGCCAGGTGGGAGAAAGTATGCAAATCCAAATAAGATTGTGGTCTATGAGTGATGGATATTGTAGAATTCAATAGACCGTTGCTCTGAAAATGGTTGTGGAGGTTTTTAAAAGAAGAAGAGGCCATTTGGGTAGGTATATTGCAACACAGGTATGGGGACTTGAAAATAATATTTAGCTTAAGGGAGTTCAAAGGCTAAAGAGGATTGGATCTATATGGTGGAAGATTTTTTCAAAATGGAAAAATTTGTTAATCCAAGCAAGTCAGATTTTAGAAGTTTGGTATCTTGAAAGTTGGGCAATGGGGATATCTCTTTTTGGCGAGGAAGATGGATTTGGCATTATAGCTTGGCAAGCTTGTACCCAATTCTCCATAGCCTCTCATCAAATCAAGGAGGCATGGTAGTTGATATGGGATGCTTCAGCCAAGGCATCTGGAAGTGGAATCAAAGGTGGGAAAAACATGATGAATTGGCTAGTTAAATTGTTGAGGAAAAAGCATAACTTTTAAAAAATTTAGCTGAAGTGGTACCAATAATTGATGCTAGAGATAATTGTGTTTGGTCAATCAACTCTGAGAACTACTTCACAGTAAAATCATGTTAGGATCATTTATTACAGGAAAAATCATCAAATGTCATTGATGACAGACTGAAATAGGTGTTGTATAAAATCTGGATATCCAAAACACCCTAAAAGATTAAGCTTTTTTGCTAGGGATTGTTGATTGCCAACTAGGACTCAATTATTCAAAAGAAGGATGTTACCGATTGTTCATGATATGGTGTGTCCATTGTGTTTTTGTCAAGAGGAAACATTATCTCATCTGTTGTTTCAATGTGCAAGCTCCATTCTCATTTGATAGAAGATCAACTCATGGTTGGATGTTGGTTTAGTGATCGAAGATTGTATAATGAAACACTTCTTGAAAATTGATGCTCAACTCAGAGGTAAAGTTGTAAAACATAAAGAATGTGTGCTTTGGATAATCACTTGCTGGAGCATTTGGAAGAAAAGGGATGCAACTCTTTTTAATAATGAGTATGGTGATGTCAATGAGCTTGTGTTCAACATAAAACTACTACTGTGGTTATGGTTGGTAATAGGCACAAATAATAGGTTCCAATGCAACTTCTCTTTACATTGTGTTGTACTCCTTTTGTTCCATAGTGAGTGATTTATTTGAAATAAATAAGTGTCCTAAAATGAATGACTAATTTCAATTGTCAATGCAACTTTTTCAATTGTACCATCTAATTAATATTATTTTCATTATTCTCAATACTTGAAAATGGATACTTTAGTAAAAATGTCAATTTTTCTTTTTCATTTATTCATTTTTCTAAATCTATGTGAAATGATCAACCGGGTCATTCATTGTGGGACAAAGAAAATATTTGTTTTTGGTTGGTGCCTATCTAAAAGGGTTAGAGTACCTAATACTCATGGTAAATATAAATATGATATTTTGCTTAAAAAATGATTTACTGTTTTTAATAAAATTTAAGAAAATATTTATTTTTATATAGTTATTTCTATAAAATTAAATTTTATTTAAAATAGTAAAGATTTACTTTTTAACTACATTTTAAAATTTTATTTAAATTAACCTTTCTTTTTACAGCATTGTTATGTTTACACTCTAATTTACACCTACATTGTATGCACTGTTCACAAATACGGTGAACAGTGTCGTGAAGAATAAATCTGTACATGAACAGTGGTGTGAACATATCATGAATAGTAACATGTGAGCGGTATGTGTACATGAATAGTACCTCTCTGAACAGTGGTGTGAACAATTAATGAACATTAACATGTGAACAGTGCGTTCACATGAATAGTACATTTGTGAACAGTTACGTGTACTCTTCATGAACAATTATTTATAAATTAAAATAAAGTTGGTTAATAAAATGTAAATAATTGGTTAATGAATTTCTGAAGTTGATTAATAAACGCTCAGATATTAAAAATAATTTTTAGTGATAAAATAAAATTGATTAATGAAATATAAAAAATTGGTTAACGAAGTTATGAAGTTGGCTAATTAATACCCAGATATAAAAATAATTTTTAGTAGTAAAACAAAGTTGGTTAATAAAATATTAAATATTGATTAATGAAATTATAAAGTTATTTAATCACACATTATTCTTAAATAAAAAATTAAAAAAAATAATTTTTTATATATTTTTTATAAAATAATGTTTTATTATTATAATATTTTATTTTTCACCGTAATGATGAAAAGTAAAATACGTTTTTTTGTTTTTTTGGCGAATGAATAACAATTTTTCTTCTTTTAATTGGCTGATACACATCATTCCAAGTGTTAAACATTAACTCGTTATGACTTTTGAAACACGTCTTATCTAATCTAAAGAGTAATGTGCTTCATATATAGTAATCTTCCCACCTTTAGGGGACACATGATTATGACTACTTAAATAAAAATGTTACTGTATTAGTTATGACTAATTAGAGTTTGAGAATTCTTTTGTCACTAATGTTAGGTTTGTTTGAGCCAAGCCCATTTAGTCCCCACTAGAGTATGTATATATATGTTAGGCAGGTGAAAATTTGTATTATTTGACTTATATTATTATATTATTAGGTTTTATTTGACTTTTATAATTTGTTTGAGAAAATTTTACCCTATACCCCTACAATTGTACCCATACCCCTACATTAAAATTTTTTTGACCAAAATACCCTCATATAAATAGGGTATATTTTGCCTTTCAAAATTTTTTTACCATTTTCGTTGAAGACTTCCGGAGAAGACAAATATTTGGCGTTTTTGCATTGTATACCGGAACACTTAAGAGTAAGTCTTCCGGTTTGGATAATTGTATATCGGAACACTTCTCTAAAGAGTTCCGGTTTGTTGTCTTTAAGGGACACTGAACCGGAAGTCTTTTAGAAAGTCTTCCGGGTTGTATACTTGTATACCGGAACACTTTCTTCAAGACTTCCTGTAGGCGTTTAATTGGCTGTATTATATGGTAAAACACTAGCTGGATTCTAATGTCTTGACTGATGTCATGACATGGTGTGGATGTGTGACTGCAGTGTAGGTTAGAATATCTAACTGTACTCTGATGTCTTGACTGATGTCATGACACACTTGAGTAGTTACTGCAGGATTAGCTAATACATGATTTATTGAATGTCAAACTGGAGACTGTGACATTCATCCCTGTCAGCAGCTACTGAGGAATAGAACAGTTGGTGTTCTGTTAGAGCTCAGTATTCATTTGCAGTCTGGTTATCAAGGAAGAACCAGACCTGGCATAAGGCCTACTGTGTGAATGTCAAACTGGATGTTATGACATTCATCATGGACAGTATATACTGAATAATAGACAGAGTGGTATTCTGCTACACTTCAGTATGTCTCTTAGTTTGTTCTTCAAGAGGATAACAGAACTAACTTAAGGCCAAATGTGTAAATGTCAAATTGGATACTTTGACATTTATTAATGTAAGTTGTTACTGTAGTATGGTCTTTTTGGTCATGTACAGGTCAGCAAAATTGTACAGTCTGTTTTCTGGAAAAACAGACTCAGCATATGATCCTTGATGTCAAGCTGAATGTCGTGACATTCATTCCTGACAGCATATGCTAGATTGTAGGTTGTTCAGTTTTCTGTTTCAGCTTTTCTTGGGCTATTCTTCAGGAAGTCAACAGCTTAGAGAAAAACCAGGAAATCAACAACCAAGTTACATTTAATGAACCTAACAAATAGCCTATTTGTTAGTAACCTAAATGTTGAATTTATGGGAACTCGTGTGACCTTAAATTCAGGAGAATACAGGTGCAAAAGCCCAGGTGCTGCAATATAAAAAGGAAGGTGTTCCTTCATTCAGTTTGGGGGATTTTGAGGCGTGAAGATTTTGTGTGTCCATCATACTTCACTGCTGTATTTTTGTGAGTCTTGTATTAGACGTATCTTGTAAGCCAAGCCATTATCAAGTAGATGATTGCTGTGGCATAGGGTGTTCATTGAGTTGTAAGTGTTGTGTCGCTCAAAGCTTTTAAGCGTGAGTGTTGTGTATCTTGATTAAAGTTGTGAAGCACAATCAAGAGTTGTTTGAAGTGTGACTTCAACGTGTCTTTAATATTGATTAAAGGTAGTAATCACTGAGGTGATTGAGGGGGAGTGAGTAGGAACTCTGATCTTAGTGTAAGATTGAAATTGCATTGGGTAGGGATTAAGTGATAAGTTGTAAACGGGTGAGTTTAGCTTTGAATTGATACTACTAATAGTGGATTTCCTCCCTGGCTTGGTAGCCCCCAGATATAGGTCATGTTGGACTGAACTGGGTAAACAATTACTTGTGTTATTTACTGCACTTACGTTTAAGTTCTGCATAATCCTTGTCTGTGCAGAATTGGATGTCATAACAACCCATGTGACATCCAAAGTCTGATAACTAGAATTTCAATTGGCATCAGAGCAGGCACCCTGCCTGTGATTTTCTGGGTGAGATCTAGGGAAGTTACTTTCTAGTACCATGGACAAGGATATAGGACACTCAAATAGACCACCCATGTTGGATGGCTCTAATTATGATGACTGGAAGCCTCGCATGATAGCCTTCTTAAGGTCTCTAGATAGCAAAGTCTGGAGAGCTGTCAACAAAGGATGGGAACATCCAATGAGGACAGGTGAAGATGGAGTCAGTGTGCAGATTCCTGAAGAAGAGTGGGACAAGGAGCAAGAGGCATTAGCTCTTGGAAATTCCAAGGCCTTAAATGCATTGTTCAATGGAATCAGTAAGAACATCTTCAGGCTGGTGCACCACTGTGAACTAGCTAAGGAAGTTTGGGATACCCTCAAGGTAACTCATGAAGGTACTTCTAAGGTGAAGATGTCCAAACTTCAGATGCTGACCACCAAGTTTGAAAATCTGAGGATGAAAGAAGATGAGACTATTCATGACTTTCACATGAATATTCTTGAAATTGCAAACACCTCTGGTGGACTAGGTGAGAAAATGGCTGAAGAGAAACTTGTAAGAAAGATTCTCAGGTCCTTGCCTAAGAGATTTGCTATGAAGGTCACAGCCATAGAGGAGGCATAGGACATCAGCAATATGAAGGTGGATGAGCTCATTGGCTCTCTCCAAACCTTTGAAATGGGCTTGTGTGAGAATGCTGAAAAGAAGAATAAAAGCATAGCTTTTGTATCCAATGCTGAAGAGGAGTCAGAAGCAGGATATACTGAAGGTGATGAAAGTATATCAGAAGCTTTAGCCATGCTTGGGAGACAGTTCAACAAGTTCGTGAAGAAGATTGATCAAAGAGGGAGACCTAATGTCAAGAACATCCCGTCTGACATCAGGAAAAGATCAACTTCTGAAGAAAAGTTCAACCAAGGCAAGGGAATCCAGTGTCATGGTTGTGAAGGGTATGGACACGTCAGAGCTGAATGTCCTACTTATCTCAAGATGCAAAAGAAGGGGCTAACTATCACATGGTCTGAAGGAGATTCTGAAAGTGAATCTAAAGGAGAATCTGCCAAGCATGTCACTGCACTAACCAGTGTTTGTGCCTCTGATGATGACTCAAGTGCAGATGAACTGACCTTTGATGAACTTGCTGCAGCCTATAAGAAGTTGTGTACCACCAGTGCAG
This sequence comes from Lathyrus oleraceus, assembly GCF_024323335.1. Taxonomy (NCBI): domain Eukaryota; kingdom Viridiplantae; phylum Streptophyta; class Magnoliopsida; order Fabales; family Fabaceae; genus Lathyrus; species Lathyrus oleraceus. Next base: position 310,931,549 of record NC_066579.1, on the reverse strand, counting down.
AAGTCCGTGCACAAGGAGAAAAGCAGAAGAAAATCATCCAGGAACTGGAAGATGAGAGACAGAAGCATCTGACAGCTATAGAGGGTCTAAATGGTGAGATAGCCTTCCTGACCTCCAAGCTGAACCAGATGACTAAATCCATCAGAATGATGAACAAGGGAACTGACACCTTGGAAGAAATTCTAAAGGTGGGACAGAAGTCTGGAACCAAATCTGGCCTAGGATTTGGGAAAAGATCCTCAGCTGAACACAAACGCCCAAAGGCTAAAGTTCAGAAGTTCAAGCGGAAGTCAAAGCCATTGTCTCAACATCGGGGAACTAGGATGAATGATCATCAGAAGAGGAAATTCCAGGGGTGGAGGTGTCACCACTGTGGTAGGCTTGGACATATCAAAGCCTTCTGCTACTGGATTCATGGTTTTCCTAACCAAGCCTCGCATGTCAGACCTAAGCATAAGACATACAAGCGCTATGTCCCCAGCCAGAGGCAACAATGGTATGCTAGGTTAGCACACACAGCTCTAAGGGCTTCTACCAGAGAAGACTGGTACTTTGACAGTGGATGCTCAAGACATATGACTGGTATGGAAAATCTACTGGTGGATATTCAACCTCACACTACCAGCTATGTGACCTTTGGTGATGGTGCCAAAGGAAAAATAAAAGGTGTGGGCAAGCTGGACTGCTCTGGAGTTCCAAAACTGAATAATGTACTGTTAGTAAGAGGACTAACTGCAAATCTCATCAGCATAAGCCAGTTGTGTGATCAAGAATTCTATGTTCAGTTTACTAAGGAGCTGTGCATTGTGACAAATAGTGACAATCAGGAAGTCATGAGAGGAACCAGGTCCAAAGATAACTGTTATCTGTGGGAACCTAAAGTCTCTAACTTCTCCATAATATGCTCCTCAGCCAAGGAAGAACAGGAGGTGAAGCTGTGGCATAGACGACTTGGACATCTCCACTTACGGGGAATGAAGAAGATTATATCCAAGGAAGCAGTCAGAGGAATCCCAAAGCTGCTCATTGATGAAGGAAGAGTCTGTGGAGAATGCCAGGTGGGCAAGCAAACCAAGATGTCACATCCAAAGCTGGGACATCCTACAACTTCCAGAGTTCTGGAACTGTTGCATATGGACTTAATGGGACCTATGCAGGTTGAAAGTCTTGGTGGGAAGAGATATGCCTACGTGGTGGTTGTAACACCCCGATAAAATAAGATAATTATTTAAATTGAGTTAATAATATATTTATTAATTTAATTAAATAATTGGAATTATTATTATTATTGGAATAATAATTATTGGAATATTATTGGGATTATTATTATTGGATTATTTTTATTGTTATTATTGGAATAAAAGTAGAAATCAGTAAAAAGGTCCCATTTAGTAAAAAGGTTCATTTTCACGTGAAAAGGGAAAAGAGGCAGAAAAGGGAAAAAGGGCAAAGAGCCAGAGGACGAAGGTTGAAGGAAGGAAAAGCTTGGAGCTCAGAGATTGCCGGATTAACTCAGGTAAGGGGGGTTTATCATTGATTAATGGGTATTATGGGATAATATGTGATGGGTAGTGAGAAACCATTGATTTGCCTCTGATTGAATGATGTATGATGAATTTGTGAACTTTTGGGATGAACGAAATTGGGATTAAAATTGAAGAAATTCGTAGGAATTAGAGGTAGAAAGGTTAGAAATTTGTGAAATCGAAAGTGTATGATTCGTGTTAGACAAGATGAATGAATTGTGTGTAAAATTTGGACTGTGGAAGGTTGAATTGGATAGATCTCGTAGCAGGAGAAGCCATTGCAGATCTGGAAATTCTGGTTTCTGGTCATACGCGTATGGCACTAGGCAATACGCGTATGATATGGCTGGTACGCGTATGGATGAGGCCTTACGCGTATGAGTGAAAAAGATGATGTTTTGAACGTGAAATTGTCTTTGTTAGTACGCGTATGAGAATGTGGTACGCGTAGCATACGCGTATGGGCGTGGGCAATACGCGTATGGACTTGGTCAGGAATGGGCAATACGCGTATGGGCATAGGCAATACGCGTATGGGCAGACTTGTGGTTTTTCTGAACTATGGTTGTGCAGTTTTTGGTTGTTTAGGCTGAGTGATGTAACTTAGCTGATGTATGACGTAGTAGGGATCATTTTCCCGTTGTTTTGAGTAGTATAGGTATTAGTAGAGTGTGTTAATACTGTGTTTGATTATGCGGCATGATATGATATGCTTTTGTGATAAAATGTGTTGATGATGTGTGATGGTATGCATGATGCTGTGAATGTATCAGTTATGTATGCATTTGTGAATAGACTGTTTTATGGCTTAGAGTGTGAGCATATGTCTATTCTTGAGTTGTTGTTGTTGTTGCATTGCTAGGTGATTAGCATGCATATTGTGGCCTTTATGGTGATAGCTAATTCCCATGGTGAGGAATTAGTGAGTAAATCATTTTGATTGTTGTTGATGTTTGCATGCTTGGTGATTAGCGTGCATAGCATGGCCCATTTGGGGTGGTAGCTAATTCCCATGGTGAGGAATTAGTGAGTGAGTCACTATGTCTCAAATGAGTGGGACTAGTGAGCTTGGTAGCCGTGCCTGGATTTGGACGGTGAGGTTGAACTATATGTTCACAAATAGTCGGTACCGCATGCATGGAGTCTCATTGCATAATATATGTATGGCGTATAATATGAATGGATGTATTCCAATATTATACGTGTTGTTTGTGTTGGTGTTGAGTATTATGTTGAGTTGATGTGCTGTTGCTGAATACATGTTTGGATTAGGGTGATGAAGTGTGTTAAATTACTTAACATGGCATGATATTTTATAATACTTATTATATTGATTGAGGAACTCACCCTTACAACTGTTTTTCAGGTAACGAGCAGTGATTGAGTAGGAGCTAGTACTTGGAGTCTAGTGTAGTCTCCTTAGGGGGTCGTGCTCTGATAGATGTAACATCGGGATGGGTTGTTTTAACTTGTTTTAAATGTTTTATTGTTGGTTGAGAACCATTTTACATGTACTGTTTTACATGATTGATGAAATTTATATCCGCTGTGTTTTATGCAAATGGTTATGTTTTGAATTAATAAAAGAGCATGACCGTTATATTGTTGAATGGTGTGGAATATTGTGTGACACCCTTAAATGGCATAATTACTCTGATGATATACTGCTATTTTTAATTTAAATATTTGGGGTATTTTAGAAGGGTGTTACATTAGTGGTATCAGAGCCTGGTTGGTCGAGTCGAGTCGTAGTTATTCTGTTTCCCTGTACGGGATAGGTGTTGTGTACCCCTATCAGTACTTATTGTTTAGCTTGTTGGATTTACTCAGAATAGAGATGGCTGGAAGAGGTAGAGATGATGCTGCGATTGCTGAGGCGCTGGGTATGCTAGCTGGAGTACTTGGAGGGAATCCGAATGTGGTGGGAATGGGAGCTGCTCGTCAACTGAGTGAGTTCCAGAAGAACAATCCTCCAATGTTCAAGGGAGCATACGATCCAGATGGCGCTCAGAAGTGGTTGAAGGAGATCGAGAGAATCTTCCGAGTGACTGAGTGTGCCGAGAACCAGAAGGTCAGGTTCGGTACGCATATGCTGTCAGAAGAAGCAGATGATTGGTGGGTTGCTACCCGCACTGAGTTGGAATCTGCTGGGAATGCTGAGATCACTTGGGCTGTATTCAGAGAGAGATTTCTAAGGAAGTACTTTCCAGAGGATGTCAGAGGAAAGAAAGAGATAGAGTTCTTGGAATTGAAGCAGGGCAATCGGTCTGTTACTGAGTATGCTGCTAAGTTCACAGAGCTGTCGAAGTATTACACTCCCTATAACGAGGCTACTGGGGAATTTTCAAAGTGTGTGAAGTTTGAGAACGGGTTGCGTCCCGAGATCAAGCAGGCTATTGGGTATCAGCGGATCAGAGTGTTTTCTGATTTGGTTGACTGTTGCAGGATTTTTGAACAGGATTCCAAGGCTAGAACAGAGAGCTATCAGCAAAGGGTTGATAGGAAAGGCAAGAATCAGACTGATCGTGGGAAGCCGTATGCAGCTGGCAAAGGTTTCCAGAGACAGAGTGGGATGAAGAGGCCTAGTGGGGGAGACTCTAGTGCCCCTGCTAAGTGTTACAGATGTGGTCAGGCTGGGCATCGTATCCATGAATGTACCAGTAATGAGAAGAAGTGTTTCAAGTGTGGAAAAGGTGGTCATTTGGCTGCAGACTGCCGGTTGAAGACTGTGACTTGTTTCAACTGTGGAGAGTTGGGTCATATTAGCCCACAGTGTCCTAAGCCGAAGAAAGAGAACCAGTCGGGAGGCAAGGTTTTTGCTTTATCGGGTTCTGAGACTTCTGTAGATGATCGTTTGATCCGAGGTACGTGTTATATTAATGGCTTTCCTCTTGTAGCTATTATTGACACCGGTGCTACTCATTCCTTTATATCTTTGGATTGTGCTGTGAAACTTAAGTTAGAGATATCTGAGATGCATGGTAGTATGGTGATTGATACTCCTGCGAAGGGTTCAGTGACTACTACTTCGGTTTGTTTGAATTGTCCTTTGAGTATTTTTGGTAGAGACTTTGGAATGGACCTAGTGTGTCTTCCACTAGTGCAGGTTGATGTTATCCTGGGTATGAACTGGTTGGTGTTTAACCGAGTTTATATCAATTGTTTTGATAAGACTGTGATTTTTCCTGAGATTGAGGAAGGAAAGAATTTGTTTCTATCTGCAAGGCAGGTGAATGAGGCAGTAGTAGATGGGGCAGAGTTGTTTATGCTGTTAGCGACTATGGAGGCTAAAGATAAACTGGTGATTGGTGATCTAGCCGTGGTGTGTGATTTTCCTGATGTGTTTCCGGAAGAGGTGAATGAATTGCCACCAGAGCGTGAAGTTGAGTTCTCGATTGATTTAGTACCTGGTACTAGACCGATATCGATGGCTCCGTACCGTATGTCTGCTGTTGAGTTAGCTGAATTGAAGAGTCAGTTGGAAGATCTGTTGGATAAGAAATTTATTCGTCCGAGTGTGTCACCGTGGGGTGCACCAGTGTTATTGGTTAAGAAGAAAGAAGGTATTATGAGGTTGTGTGTGGACTACAGGCAACTGAATAAAGTGACGATCAAGAATCGGTATCCTTTGCCGAGGACTGATGATTTGATGGATCAGTTGGTTGGTGCGAGTGTGTTCAGCAAGATAGATTTGAGATCTGGGTATCATCAGATACGTGTGAAAACTGAGGATATTCAGAAGACTGCTTTCAGAACAAGGTATGGACATTATGAGTATTCTGTAATGCCTTTTGGCGTGACTAATGCGCATGGAGTATTTATGGAATACATGAATAGGATTTTCCATCCGTATCTAGACCAGTTTGTTGTGGTGTTTATTGACGATATTTTAGTGTATTCGAAATCTGAAGAAGAGCATGCTGAGAATTTGAGAGTGGTTTTGGAAGTTCTCCGAGAAAAGAAGTTATTTGCTAAACTGTCTAAGTGTGAGTTTTGGTTAGAAGAGGTTAGTTTTCTTGGTCATGTGATTTCAAGAGGTGGTGTTGCTGTTGATCCTTCTAAGATAGAAGCGGTATCTAAGTGGGAAGCTCCGAAGTCAGTTTCTGAGATAAGGAGTTTTCTTGGTGTGGCTGGTTATTATAGGAAGTTCATTGAGGGATTTTCTAAGTTGGCATTACCGTTGACGATGTTGACCAGAAAGGGGCAAGCGTTTGTTTGGGACTCAAAGTGTGAAGAAAGTTTTCAAGAGTTAAAGAGAAAGTTAACTACTGCTCCTATTCTGATATTACCGAGTTCGTCGGAATCATTTGAGGTTTACTGTGATGCTTCATTGTTGGGTTTGGGTGGTGTGTTGATGCAGAACAAGCAGGTTATAGCTTATGCTTCGAGACAATTGAGGGTTCATGAGAGGAACTATCCGACACACGATTTAGAGTTGGCAGCTGTGGTTTTTGTTCTGAAGTTGTGGAGGCATTACTTGTACGGGTCAAGATTTGAGGTTTTCAGTGACCATAAAAGTTTAAAGTATTTGTTTGATCAGAAAGAGCTGAATATGAGACAGAGAAGATGGTTGAAATTTCTGAAGGATTATGATTTTGGTTTGAATTACCATCCGGGTAAAGCAAACGTAGTGGCGGATGCATTGAGTCGGAAATCATTGCATATGTCTATGTTAATGATTAAAGAATTGGATTTAATTGAGCAGTTTAGAGACTTGAGTTTGGTGTGTGAGAGTACTCACAATAGTGTTAAATTGGGAATGTTGAAGTTAACGAGTGGTATTCTGGATGAGATTAGAGAAGGTCAGAAATCCGATATGCTTTTGGTTGATAAGTTGACTTTAGTGAATCAAGGTCAAGGTGGTGAATTCAGAGTTGATGAGAATGGTGTTTTGAAATTTGGTAATCGGGTGTGTATTCCGGATGTTACCGAACTTAAGAAGAGTATCCTGGAGGAAGGACATCGTAGTGGCCTGAGTATTCATCCTGGAGCTACGAAGATGTATCATGATTTGAAAAAGTTATTTTGGTGGCCGGGAATGAAAAGAGAAATTGCGAGTTTTGTTTATTCTTGTTTGACTTGTCAGAAGTCAAAGATTGAGCATCAGAAGCCGTCTGGGCTAATGCAACCGTTGACTATTCCAGAGTGGAAGTGGGATAGTATCAGTATGGATTTTGTGTCTGGTTTGCCGAGGACAAATAAGAATTTTGAAGCTATTTGGGTGATTGTTGACAGATTGACGAAATCGGCTCATTTCATTCCGATCAGAATGGATTATCCGTTAGAGAGATTAGCCGAGTTGTATATTGAGAAGATTGTAAGTTTGCATGGTATTCCGTCTAGTATTGTTTCGGACAGAGATCCTAGATTTACATCGAAGTTCTGGGAAGGTTTGCAGAGGGCTTTGGGAACTAAGCTGAGATTGAGTTCTGCATATCATCCGCAGACGGATGGTCAGACTGAGAGGACGATTCAGTCGCTAGAGGATCTTTTGAGAGCTTGTGTTTTGGAAAAGGGAGGTGCTTGGGATAGTTACCTACCTTTGATTGAGTTTACCTACAACAATAGTTTTCATTCGAGCATTGGTATGGCACCGTTTGAGGCTTTGTATGGTAGGAGATGTCGGACACCTTTATGTTGGTATGAGTCTGGTGAGAGTGTTGTGGTTGGACCTGAAATTGTTCAACAAACTACGGAAAAGATTAAGATGATTCAGGAGAAGATGAGAATTGCTCAGAGTCGTCAGAAGAGTTATCACGACAAGAGGAGGAAGTCACTTGAGTTCCAAGAGGGAGATCATGTGTTTCTTCGTGTTACTCCGATAACTGGGGTTGGTCGAGCTTTGAAGTCGAAGAAGTTGACACCTCGATTTATTGGTCCTTATCAGATTTTGGAGAGGATAGGGGAGGTAGCCTATCGTATCGCTTTACCGCCGTCACTTGCGAATTTGCATGAGGTTTTTCATGTGTCTCAGTTGAGGAGGTACATTCATGATCCGTCGCATGTGGTCCAAGTAGATGATGTACAGGTGAGAGATAACCTGACTGTTGAAACATCACCTATGAGGATCGAGGATCGAGAGTTGAAGCAGTTGCGGGGTAAAGAGATTGCTTTGGTAAAGGTAGCTTGGGGAGGACCAGCAGGTGGCAATGTGACTTGGGAACTTGAGAGTCAGATGAAGGAGTCTTATCCTGAGTTATTCACTTGAGGTATGTTTTCGAGGACGAAAACTCTTTTAGTGGGGGAGAGTTGTAACACCCCGATAAAATAAGATAATTATTTAAATTGAGTTAATAATATATTTATTAATTTAATTAAATAATTGGAATTATTATTATTATTGGAATAATAATTATTGGAATATTATTGGGATTATTATTATTGGATTATTTTTATTGTTATTATTGGAATAAAAGTAGAAATCAGTAAAAAGGTCCCATTTAGTAAAAAGGTTCATTTTCACGTGAAAAGGGAAAAGAGGCAGAAAAGGGAAAAAGGGCAAAGAGCCAGAGGACGAAGGTTGAAGGAAGGAAAAGCTTGGAGCTCAGAGATTGCCGGATTAACTCAGGTAAGGGGGGTTTATCATTGATTAATGGGTATTATGGGATAATATGTGATGGGTAGTGAGAAACCATTGATTTGCCTCTGATTGAATGATGTATGATGAATTTGTGAACTTTTGGGATGAACGAAATTGGGATTAAAATTGAAGAAATTCGTAGGAATTAGAGGTAGAAAGGTTAGAAATTTGTGAAATCGAAAGTGTATGATTCGTGTTAGACAAGATGAATGAATTGTGTGTAAAATTTGGACTGTGGAAGGTTGAATTGGATAGATCTCGTAGCAGGAGAAGCCATTGCAGATCTGGAAATTCTGGTTTCTGGTCATACGCGTATGGCACTAGGCAATACGCGTATGATATGGCTGGTACGCGTATGGATGAGGCCTTACGCGTATGAGTGAAAAAGATGATGTTTTGAACGTGAAATTGTCTCTGTTAGTACGCGTATGAGAATGTGGTACGCGTAGCATACGCGTATGGGCGTGGGCAATACGCGTATGGACTTGGTCAGGAATGGGCAATACGCGTATGGGCATAGGCAATACGCGTATGGGCAGACTTGTGGTTTTTCTGAACTATGGTTGTGCAGTTTTTGGTTGTTTAGGCTGAGTGATGTAACTTAGCTGATGTATGACGTAGTAGGGATCATTTTCCCGTTGTTTTGAGTAGTATAGGTATTAGTAGAGTGTGCTAATACTGTGTTTGATTATGCGGTATGATATGATATGCTTTTGTGATAAAATGTGTTGATGATGTGTGATGGTATGCATGATGCTGTGAATGTATCAGTTATGTATGCATTTGTGAATAGACTGTTTTATGGCTTAGAGTGTGAGCATATGTCTATTCTTGAGTTGTTGTTGTTGTTGCATTGCTAGGTGATTAGCATGCATATTGTGGCCTTTATGGTGGTAGCTAATTCCCATGGTGAGGAATTAGTGAGTAAATCATTTTGATTGTTGTTGATGTTTGCATGCTAGGTGATTAGCGTGCATAGCATGGCCCATTTGGGGTGGTAGCTAATTCCCATGGTGAGGAATTAGTGAGTGAGTCACTATGTCTCAAATGAGTGGGACTAGTGAGCTTGGTAGCCGTGCCTGGATTTGGACGGTGAGGTTGAACTATATGTTCACAAATAGTCGGTACCGCATGCATGGAGTCTCATTGCATAATATATGTATGGCGTATAATATGAATGGATGTATTCCAATATTATACGTGTTGTTTGTGTTGGTGTTGAGTATTATGTTGAGTTGATGTGCTGTTGCTGAATACATGTTTGGATTAGGGTGATGAAGTGTGTTAAATTACTTAACATGGCATGATATTTTATAATACTTATTATATTGATTGAGGAACTCACCCTTACAACTGTTTTTCAGGTAACGAGCAGTGATTGAGTAGGAGCTAGTACTTGGAGTCTAGTGTAGTCTCCTTAGGGGGTCGTGCTCTGATAGATGTAACATCGGGATGGGTTGTTTTAACTTGTTTTAAATGTTTTATTGTTGGTTGAGAACCATTTTACATGTACTGTTTTACATGATTGATGAAATTTATATCCGCTGTGTTTTATGCAAATGGTTATGTTTTGAATTAATAAAAGAGCATGACCGTTATATTGTTGAATGGTGTGGAATATTGTGTGACACCCTTAAATGGCATAATTACTCTGATGATATACTGCTATTTTTAATTTAAATATTAGGGGTATTTTAGAAGGGTGTTACAGTGGTTGATGACCATTCCAGATACACGTGGATAAGCTTCATCAGAGAGAAGTCAGATACATTTGATGTCTTCAAAGAACTGTGCATCAGACTTCAAAGGGAAAAGGACAGTTGTGTGGTCCGGATTAGGAGTGACCATGGTACGGAGTTCAAGAATTCCAAGTTTGATGAGTTTTGCTCGTCTGAAGGAATAAGTCATGAATTCTCCTCCCCTATAACTCCCCAGCAGAATGGGATAGTTGAAAGAAAAAATAGAACTATTCAAGAATCTTCCAGAGCAATGATTCATGCAAAGAAGCTCCCCATGCACTTTTGGGCTGAAGCAATGAATACCGCGTGCTATGTCCACAACAGAGTCACCTTGAGAAAAGGAACCTCCTCCACTCTATATGAAATATGGAAAGGCAGAAAACCCACAGTGAAGTACTTTCATATTTTTGGAAGTAAATGCTACATTCTCACAGATCGTGAACAGAGAAGGAAGCTGGATCCCAAAAGTGATGAGGGTATATTCCTGGGATACTCTACTAACAGCAGAGCCTATAGAGTGTTCAACTACAGGACCAATGTCCTGATGGAATCCATAAATGTTATTATGGATGATAAAGAGGAAGGGATCGATGTCATAGAGGATGTTGAAACATTCCTTGACAGTTCAACTGACATTCCATTCAAACCTGAAGAAGTACAGGAACCTCCTCCTGAATGTGAAGTAGATGCAACCACCAAAATGCCATCTATCAGAATTCAGAAAGACCACCCTAAGGATCTTATCACAGGGGATCCTAATAGTGGTGTGACTACCAGGTCACAGGGAATAAGCTCAAATTCCTACTTTGTATCCAAGGTTGAACCAAAGAATGTGAAAGAAGCCCTGACCGACGAGTACTAGATCAATGCCATGCAAGAGGAACTTGAGCAATTCAAAAGGAACGAAGTATGGGAACTAGTTCCAAGACCTGAAGGGACCAACATCATTGGTACCAAGTGGATCTACAAAAACAAATCTGATGAGAAAGGAGTAATTACTAGGAATAAAGCAAGACTAGTAGCTCAAGGATACACTCAAGTTGAAGGGGTTGATTTTGATGAGACTTTTGCTCCTGTGGCTAGGCTTGAGTCCATCAGATTGTTGTTAGGGGTAGCATGCATTCTGAAGTTTAAACTATTCCAAATGGATGTGAAGAGTGCATTCTTGAATGGCTACTTGAATGAATAAGTCTATGTGGAACAACCTAAAGGGTTCTGTGATCCTAACCAACCTAAGCATGTATACAAGTTGAGGAAAGCCTTGTATGGGTTGAAACAAGCGCCTAGAGCATGGTATGAAAGGTTAACCGAATTTCTGACCTCAAATGGATACAGAAAAGGTGGAATAGATAAAACCTTGTTTGTGAAGGATGAAGAAGGCAAAATCATGATTGCTCAAATCTATGTGGATGATATAGTCTTTGGTGGTATGTCAGAACAAATGGTAGCACATTTTGTTCAACAGATGCAATCTGAGTTTGAAATGAGTCTGGTTGGGGAACTAACCTACTTTCTTGGAATGCAAGTCAACCAAATGGAGGACTCTATGTTCCTCTCACAAAGCAAGTATGCCAAAAACATCGTTAAGAAGTTTGGTATGGATAATGCTAGGCACAAAAGGACTCCTGCTCCTACTCACCTGAAGTTAACCAAAGATGATGGAGGGCCTAGTGTTGATCAATGCTTGTATAGAAGCATGATAGGTAGTCTACTATATCTAACTGCAAGTAGACCTGACATCTCTTATGCAGTTGGAGTGTGTGCGAGATACCAAGCAGAGCCTAAGATGAGCCACTTGAACCAAGTCAAAAGGATTCTCAAGTACATCAATGGGACTTGTGACTATGGCATGCTGTACTCACATGGGTCTGAGCCTGTCCTATCTGGATATTGTGATGCTGACAGGGCTGGGAGTGCTGATGACAGAAAAAGCACATCAGGAGGATGTTTCTTTTTGGGAGACAATCTCATATCTTGGTTCAGCAAGAAGCAGAATTGTGTATCTCTGTCCACTGTAGAGGCTGAATACATAGCTGCTGGAAGCAGCTGTTCCCAACTGGTTTGGATGAAACAGATGCTCACTGAGTACAATGTCACTCAAAATGTCATGACATTGTTCTGTGATAATCTCAGTGCCATCAATATCTCCAAGAATCCCATCCAACACAGCAGGACCAAACATATTGACATTAGACACCACTTCATCAGAGATCTGGTGGAAGACAAGGTGATTACTTTGGAACATGTAGCCACTGAACTTCAACTGGCTGACATATTTACAAAGGCTCTGGATGCTACTCAGTTTGAAAACTTAAGAGGCAAACTAGGAATATGTCTCTCTGAGACCTTATAGCAATCACAGATGATTGGAATGGAACTATGTTCTGATTGGTCAACATATCATAGCTTTACCACGTGCAACAAGTGTGGCAACAAAAGGGTAAGGAGACACCCTAACGTGAGAAGGCCTATACACCTGCAGGAATTCAAGGACGCTGTCCATGCAGGAGTGGTTCTGGATGTCAGAAACAAAGTCATGGCATCTGATATGGTTGTACCTACAGTAAAGCAAAAGTGGGTGATTACTTGATCAAAGTTGTGAAGCAAGATCAAGTGGGTACTAACTTGGTTGAAACTGTGAAGTAAAACCAAGTCTGTATGTCTGTCATTTTTTCTGTTTATGTTGTTGACTTTGGCAACATTTTTGACAAAAAGGGGGAGTAACAGGTGATACCCCAGACAACAGATGGCTCTTGACAGATTCGAAGATCCTCCCCTGCAGCTGCTGTGTGTTGAAGTTTAGATTTTAGATTTAACTTCTGTATGTGTGCTGCTTTGTGAAGTTTTTATTTAACTTCCATATGTGTGAGTGTGCTGCCACTCTGAGTGTATTAGCTAGGTTTATTTCCTGCTAGTTGTGTGATTACGCTGCTATGAACTCTGTTATGGGGATCAAAGTGTTTTAGCCAAAAATTTGCCAAAGGGGGAGTTTGTAGGCGTTTAATTGGCTGAATTATATGGTAAAACACTAGCTGGATTCTAATGTCTTGACTGATGTCATGACATGGTGTGGATGTGTGACTGCAGTGTAGGTAAGAATATCTAACTGTACTCTGATGTCTTGACTGATGTCATGACACACTTGAGTAGTTACTGCAGGATTAGCTAATACAGGATTTATTGAATGTCAAACTGGAGACTGTGACATTCATCCCTGTCAGCAGCTACTGAGGAATAGAACAGTTGGTGTTCTGTTAGAGCTCAGTATTCATTTGCAGTCTGGTTATCAAGGAAGAACCAGACCTGGCATAAGGCCTACTGTGTGAATGTCAAACTGGATGTTATGACATTCATCATGGACAGTATATACTGAATAATAGACAGAGTGGTATTCTGCTACACTTCAGTATGTCTCTTAGTTTGTTCTTCAAGAGGATAACAGAACTAACTTAAGGCCAAATGTGTAAATGTCAAATTGGATACTTTGACATTTATTAATGTAAGTTGTTACTGTAGTATGGTCTTTTTGGTCATGTACAGGTCAGCAAAATTGTACAGTCTGTTTTCTGGAAAAACAGACTCAGCATATGATCCTTGATGTCAAGCTGAATGTCGTGACATTCATTCCTGACAGCATATGCTAGATTGTAGGTTGTTCAGTTTTCTGTTTCAGCTTTTCTTGGGCTATTCTTCAGGAAGTCAACAGCTTAGAGAAAAACCAGGAAATCAACAACCAAGTTACATTTAATGAACCTAACAAATAGCCTATTTGTTAGTAACCTAAATGTTGAATTTATGGGAACTCGTGTGACCTTAAATTCAGGAGAATACAGGTGCAAAAGCCCAGGTGCTGCAATATAAAAAGGAAGGTGTTCCTTCATTCAGTTTGGGGGATTTTGAGGCGTGAAGATTTTGTGTGTCCATCATACTTCACTGCTGTATTTTTGTGAGTCTTGTATTAGACGTATCTTGTAAGCCAAGCCATTATCAAGTAGATGATTGCTGTGGCATAGGGTGTTCATTGAGTTGTAAGTGTTGTGTCGCTCAAAGCTTTTAAGCGTGAGTGTTGTGTATCTTGATTAAAGCTGTGAAGCACAATCAAGAGTTGTTTGAAGTGTGACTTCAACGTGTCTTTAATATTGATTAAAGGTAGTAATCACTGAGGTGATTGAGGGGGAGTGAGTAGGAACTCTGATCTTAGTGTAAGATTGAAATTGCATTGGGTAGGGATTAAGTGATAAGTTGTAAACGGGTGAGTTTAGCTTTGAATTGATACTACTAATAGTGGATTTCCTCCCTGGCTTGGTAGCCCCCAGATATAGGTCATGTTGGACTGAACTGGGTAAACAATTACTTGTGTTATTTACTGCACTTACGTTTAAGTTCTGCATAATCCTTGTCTGTGCAGAATTGGATGTCATAACAACCCATGTGACATCCAAAGTCTGATAACTAGAATTTCAATTGGCATCAGAGCAGGCACCCTGCCTGTGATTTTCTGGGTGAGATCTAGGGAAGTTACTTTCTAGTACCATGGACAAGGATATAGGACACTCAAATAGACCACCCATGTTGGATGGCTCTAATTATGATGACTGGAAGCCTCGCATGATAGCCTTCTTAAGGTCTCTAGATAGCAAAGTCTGGAGAGCTGTCAACAAAGGATGGGAACATCCAATGAGGACAGGTGAAGATGGAGTCAGTGTGCAGATTCCTGAAGAAGAGTGGGACAAGGAGCAAGAGGCATTAGCTCTTGGAAATTCCAAGGCCTTAAATGCATTGTTCAATGGAATCAGTAAGAACATCTTCAGGCTGGTGCACCACTGTGAACTAGCTAAGGAAGTTTGGGATACCCTCAAGGTAACTCATGAAGGTACTTCTAAGGTGAAGATGTCCAAACTTCAGATGCTGACCACCAAGTTTGAAAATCTGAGGATGAAAGAAGATGAGACTATTCATGACTTTCACATGAATATTCTTGAAATTGCAAACACCTCTGGTGGACTAGGTGAGAAAATGGCTGAAGAGAAACTTGTAAGAAAGATTCTCAGGTCCTTGCCTAAGAGATTTGCTATGAAGGTCACAGCCATAGAGGAGGCACAGGACATCAGCAATATGAAGGTGGATGAGCTCATTGGCTCTCTCCAAACCTTTGAAATGGGCTTGTGTGAGAATGCTGAAAAGAAGAACAAAAGCATAGCTTTTGTATCCAATGCTGAAGAGGAGTCAGAAGCAGGATATACTGAAGGTGATGAAAGTATATCAGAAGCTTTAGCCATGCTTGGGAGACAGTTCAACAAGTTCGTGAAGAAGATTGATCAAAGAGGGAGACCTAATGTCAAGAACATCCCGTCTGACATCAGGAAAAGATCAACTTCTGAAGAAAAATTCAACCAAGGCAAGGGAATCCAGTGTCATGGTTGTGAAGGGTATGGACACGTCAGAGCTGAATGTCCTACTTATCTCAAGATGCAAAAGAAGGGGCTAACTATCACATGGTCTGAAGGAGATTCTTAAAGTGAATCAGAAGGAGAATCTGCCAAGCATGTCACTGCACTAACCAGTGTTTGTGCCTCTGATGATGACTCAAGTGCAGATGAACTGACCTTTGATGAACTTGCTGCAGCCTATAAGAAGCTGTGTACCACCAGTGCAGAAGTCCGTGCACAAGGAGAAAAGCAGAAGAAAATCATCCAGGAACTGGAAGATGAGAGACAGAAGCATCTGACAGCTATAGAGGGTCTAAATGGTGAGATAGCCTTGCTGACCTCCAAGCTGAACCAGATGACTAAATCCATCAGAATGATGAACAAGGGAACTGACACCTTGGAAGAAATTCTAAAGGTGGGACAGAAGTCTGGAACCAAATCTGGCCTAGGATTTGGGAAAAGATCCTCAGCTGAACACAAACGCCCAAAGGCTAAAGTTCAGAAGTTCAAGCGGAAGTCAAAGCCAATGTCTCAACATCGGGGAACTAGGATGAATGATCATCAGAAGAGGAAATTCCAGGGGTGGAGGTGTCACCACTGTGGTAGGCTTGGACATATCAAAGCCTTCTGCTACTGGATTCATGGTTTTCCTAACCAAGCCTCGCATGTCAGACCTAAGCATAAGACATACAAGCGCTATGTCCCCAGCCAGAGGCAACAATGGTATGCTAGGTTAGCACACACAGCTCTAAGGGCTTCTACCAGAGAAGACTGGTACTTTGACAGTGGATGCTCAAGACATATGACTGGTATGGAAAATCTACTGGTGGATATTCAACCTCACACTACCAGCTATGTGACCTTTGGTGATGGTGCCAAAGGAAAAATAAAAGGTGTGGGCAAGCTGGACTGCTCTGGAGTTCCAAAACTGAATAATGTACTGTTAGTAAGAGGACTAACTGCAAATCTCATCAGCATAAGCCAGTTGTGTGATCAAGAATTCTATGTTCAGTTTACTAAGGAGCTGTGCATTGTGACAAATAGTGACAATCAGGAAGTCATGAGAGGAACCAGGTCCAAAGATAACTGTTATCTGTGGGAACCTAAAGTCTCTAACTTCTCCATAATATGCTCCTCAGCCAAGGAAGAACAGGAGGTGAAGCTGTGGCATAGACGACTTGGACATCTCCACTTACGGGGAATGAAGAAGATTATATCCAAGGAAGCAGTCAGAGGAATCCCAAAGCTGCTCATTGATGAAGGAAGAGTCTGTGGAGAATGCCAGGTGGGCAAGCAAACCAAGATGTCACATCCAAAGCTGGGACATCCTACAACTTCCAGAGTTCTGGAACTGTTGCATATGGACTTAATGGGACCTATGCAGGTTGAAAGTCTTGGTGGGAAGAGATATGCCTACGTGGTGGTTGATGACCATTCCAGATACACGTGGATAAGCTTCATCAGAGAGAAGTCAGATACATTTGATGTCTTCAAAGAACTGTGCATCAGACTTCAAAGGGAAAAGGACAGTTGTGTGGTCCGGATTAGGAGTGACCATGGTACGGAGTTCAAGAATTCCAAGTTTGATGAGTTTTGCTCGTCTGAAGGAATAAGTCATGAATTCTCCTCCCCTATAACTCCCCAGCAGAATGGGATAGTTGAAAGAAAAAATAGAACTATTCAAGAATCTGTCAGAGCAATGATTCATGCAAAGAAGCTCCCCATGCACTTTTGGGCTGAAGCAATGAATACCGCGTGCTATGTCCACAACAGAGTCACCTTGAGAAAAGGAACCTCCTCCACTCTATATGAAATATGGAAAGGCAGAAAACCGACAGTGAAGTACTTTCATATTTTTGGAAGTAAATGCTACATTCTCACAGATCGTGAACAGAGAAGGAAGCTAGATCCCAAAAGTGATGAGGGTATATTCCTGGGATACTCTACTAACAGCAGAGCCTACAGAGTGTTCAACTACAGGACCAATGTCCTGATGGAATCCATAAATGTTATTGTGGATGATAAAGAGGAAGGGATCAATGTCATAGAGGATGTTGAATCATTCCTTGACAGTTCAACTGACATTCCATTCAAACCTGAAGAAGTACAGGAACCTCCTCCTGAATGTGAAGTAGATACAACCACCAAAATGCCATCTATCAGAATTCAGAAAGACCACCCTAAGGATCTTATCATAGGGGATCCTAATAGTGGTGTGACTACCAGGTCACAGGGAATAAGCTCAAATTCCTGCGTTGTATCCAAGGTTGAACCAAAGAATGTGAAAGAAGCCCTGACCGACGAGTACTGGATCAATGCCATGCAAGAGGAACTTGAGTAATTCAAAAGGAACGAAGTATGGGAACTAGTTCCAAGACCTGAAGGGACCAACATCATTGGTACCAAGTGGATCTACAAAAACAAATCTGATGAGAAAGGAGTAATTACTAGGAATAAAGCAAGACTAGCAGCTCAAGGATACACTCAAGTTGAAGGGGTTGATTTTGATGAGACTTTTGCTCCTGTGGCTAGGCTTGAGTCCATCAGATTGTTGTTAGGGGTAGCATGCATTCTGAAGTTTAAACTATTCCAAATGGATGTGAAGAGTGCATTCTTGAATGGCTACTTGAATGAAGAAGTCTATGTGGAACAACCTAAAGGGTTCTGTGATCCTAACCAACCTAAGCATGTATACAAGTTGAGGAAAGCCTTGTATGGGTTGAAACAAGCGCCTAGAGCATGGTATGAAAGGTTAACCGAATTTCTGACCTCAAATGGATACAGAAAAGGTGGAATAGATAAAACCTTGTTTGTGAAGGATGAAGAAGGCAAAATCATGATTGCTCAAATCTATGTGGATGATATAGTCTTTGGTGGTATGTCAGAACAAATGGTAGCACATTTTGTTCAACAGATGCAATCTGAGTTTGAAATGAGTCTGGTTGGGGAACTAACCTACTTTCTTGGAATGCAAGTCAACCAAATGGAGGACTCTATGTTCCTCTCACAAAGCAAGTATGCCAAAAACATCGTTAAGAAGTTTGGTATGGATAATGCTAGGCACAAAAGGACTCCTGCTCCTACTCACCTGAAGTTAACCAAAGATGATGGAGGGCCTAGTGTTGATCAATGCTTGTATAGAAGCATGATAGGTAGTCTACTATATCTAACTGCAAGTAGACCGGACATCTCTTATGCAGTTGGAGTGTGTGCGAGATACCAAGCAGAGCCTAAGATGAGCCACTTGAACCAAGTCAAAAGGATTCTCAAGTACATCAATGGGACTTGTGACTATGGCATGCTGTACTCACATGGGTCTGAGCCTGTCCTATCTGGATATTGTGATGCTGACAGGGCTGGGAGTGCTGATGACAGAAAAAGCACATCAGGAGGATGTTTCTTTTTGGGAGACAATCTCATATCTTGGTTCAGCAAGAAGCAGAATTGTGTATCTCTGTCCACTGCAGAGGCTGAATACATAGCTGCTGGAAGCAGCTGTTCCCAACTGGTTTGGATGAAACAGATGCTCACTGAGTACAATGTCACTCAAAATGTCATGACATTGTTCTGTGATAATCTCAGTGCCATCAATATCTCCAAGAATCCCATCCAACACAGCGGGACCAAACATATTGACATTAGACACCACTTCATCAGAGATCTGGTGGAAGACAAGGTGATTACTTTGGAACATGTAGCCACTGAACTTCAACTGGCTGACATATTTACAAAGGCTCTGGATGCTACTCAGTTTGAAAACTTAAGAGGCAAACTAGGAATATGTCTCTCTGAGACCTTATAGCAATCACTGATGATTGGAATGGAACTATGTTCTGATTGGTCAACAGATCATAGCTTTACCACGTGCAACAAGTGTGGCAACAAGAGGGTAAGGAGACACCCTAACGTGAGAAGGCCTATACACCTGCAGGAATTCAAGGACGCTGTCCATGCAGGAGTGGTTCTGGATGTCAGAAACAAAGTCATGGCATCTGATATGGTTGTACCTACAGTAAAGCAAAAGTGGGTGATTACTTGATCAAAGTTGTGAAGCAAGATCAAGTGGGTACTAACTTGGTTGAAACTGTGAAGTAAAACCAAGTCTGTATGTCTGTCATTTTTTCTGTTTATGTTGTTGACTTTGGCAACATTTTTGACAAAAAGGGGGAGTAACAGGTGATACCCCAGACAACAGATGGCTCTTGACAGATTCGAAGATCCTCCCCTGCAGCTGCTGTGTGTTGAAGTTTAGATTTTAGATTTAACTTCTGTATGTGTGCTGCTTTGTGAAGTTTTTATTTAACTTCAATATGTGTGAGTGTGCTGCCACTCTGAGTGTATTAGATAGGTTTATTTCCTGCTAGTTGTGTGATTCCGCTGCTATGAACTCTGTTATGGGGATCAAAGTGTTTTAGCCAAAAATTTGCCAAAGGGGGAGTTTGTAGGCGTTTAATTGGCTGCATTATATGGTAAAACACTACCTGGATTCTAATGTCTTGACTGATGTCATGACATGGTGTGGATGTGTGACTGCAGTGTAGGTTAGAATATCTAACTGTACTCTGATGTCTTGACTGATGTCATGACACACTTGAGTAGTTACTGCAGGATTAGCTAATACAGGATTTATTGAATGTCAAACTGGAAACTGTGACATTCATCCCTGTCAGCAGCTACTGAGGAATAGAACAGTTGGTGTTTTGTTAGAGCTCAGTATTCATTTGCAGTCTGGTTATCAAGGAAGAACCAGACCTAGCATAAGGCCTACTGTGTGAATGTCAAACTGGATGTTATGACATTCATCATGGACAGTATATACTGAATAATAGACAGAGTGGTATTCTGCTACACTTCAGTATGTCTCTTAGTTTGTTCTTCAAGAGGATAACAGAACTAACTTAAGGCCAAATGTGTAAATGTCAAATTGGATACTTTGACATTTATTAATGTAAGCTGTTACTGTAGTATGGTCTTTTTGGTCATGTACAGGTCAGCAAAATTGTACAGTCTGTTTTCTGGAAAAACAGACTCAGCATATGATCCTTGATGTCAAGCTGAATGTCGTGACATTCATTCCTGACAGCATATGCTAGATTGTAGGTTGTTCAGTTTTCTGTTTCAGCTTTTCTTGGGCTATTCTTCAGGAAGTCAACAGCTTAGAGAAAAACCAGGAAATCAACAACCAAGTTACATTTAATGAACCTAACAAATAGCCTATTTGTTAGTAACCTAAATGTTGAATTTATGGGAACTCGTGTGACCTTAAATTCAGGAGAATACAGGTGCAAAAGCCCAGGTGCTGCAATATAAAAAGGAAGGCGTTCCTTCATTCAGTTTGGGGGATTTTGAGGCGTGAAGATTTTGTGTGTCCATCATACTTCACTGCTGTATTTTTGTGAGTCTTGTATTAGACGTATCTTGTAAGCCAAGCCATTATCAAGTAGATGATGGTTGTGGCATAGGGTGTTCATTGAGTTCTAAGTGTTGTGTCGCTCAAAGCTTTTAAGCGTGAGTGCTGTGTATCTTGATTAAAGCTGTGAAGCACAATTAAGAGTTGTTTGAAGTGTGACTTCAACGTGTCTTTAATATTGATTAAAGGTAGTAATCACTGAGGTGATTAAGGGGGAGTGAGTAGGAACTCTGATCTTAGTGTAAGATTGAAATTGCATTGGGTAGGGATTAAGTGATAAGTTGTAAACGGGTGAGTTTAGCTTTGAATTGATACTACTAATAGTGGATTTCCTCCCTGGCTTGGTAGCCCCCAGATGTAGGTCATGTTGGACTGAACTGGGTAAACAATTACTTGTGTTATTTACTGCACTTACGTTTAAGTTCTGCATAATCCCTGTCTGTGCAGAATTGGATGTCATAACAACCCGTGTGACATCCAAAGTCTGATAACTAGAATTTCACTTCCGGTTTGGATGATGTATACCAGAACTCTTTAAGAAAGTGTTCCGGAAGGCTTTTTGTTTTTTTTGCTAACCGGAACTCTTCTTTGAAGTGTTTGAAGGTGAGAAAAACAAGAAAGGGGGGGTTTGAATTGTTTGGAAAATAAACGCTTTTTCAAAATAAAAATCACACAAGGAATTTATACTGGTTCGCTTATAACACAAAGCTACTCCAGTCCACCCGGCCAAGGTGATTTCGCCTTCAACAAGGACTTAATCCACTAATCTTGAAAGATTGATTACAAACAACGTCTAAGAGAAAGATCTCTTAGTCCTCTCAAGTATACAGACTGCGCAGAGTCACTTGAGGAAATAAAAACAAGGATAAAGACTTATGTAATCTAGAGTGCTTCTAAGATAAGCAAATATTACAACAGCAAGAACAAAGTGTTTCACGTTCTAAGCAAAAGCTTCGTGAAGATTGAGAGAATAAAACGTGTTTATGTGTGTTGATGTTTCAGTAAATTCATATTTTCTCAATGTTGATTTGCAGTCCTTTATATAGGAGTGAAGTAGTCGTTGAAGTTGATGGATAATAATTTGAATTAATGCCATAACTTATATAGCTTCTTGCCAAGACAACTTTCTCTCCTCGAATGACTACTTTCCAAATATAGTTCCTTTTCATTTGAATTTGGAAATCCATTGCCAAGCCTTTATTTGAAGTTAACGTTACTCTTTCTTTATTAGGAAATCCATGATCAGAGTCTTCATGTTTCTTGGAATCTTGTTATTTAACTTCTGATGTTGATCTCTTTGAGTTCTGATGGTTTCTTTAGATAGCGCTGAGAGCTTCTGGAGTTTGACATACCGTTGTTCAGAGTCAGAGCTTCTAGAGCGTACTTCTTGTTCAGATGCTTCTGATATTTTGTTGTTTTGCTCAGAGTTAGACTTTCTTGAACGTGTTTCTACTTCAGATGCTCCTGGTCTTCTGATAATTTGTATCTGATATGATTCTGTATCTGATGATTTCTTCCTTCTTTCCTTAGAACCCTGCACACTTAGAAACTTTTCGTTAGGGTGCCATTTTTGGTTTCATCCTTTGTTATCATCAAAATCATGGAATCTGTTGTAGAACAATTTTTGTTCTTACAATCTCCCCCTTTTTGATGATGACTAAACAATCTTAATTAGCAGATGAAACATAAACAATATCAGATCAGATAGACAAGAGCTCCCCCTGAGATAGGCTAGGGAGTTCAGAAGTTCTTACCAGAGCTTCCAAGCAATGAGGTTTCTTGATACCTTCTGCAATTTCTTAAGTCTAGTGTTAGATAAATTTATTTTTAAGAAAAATATGTTGCAGAGTGCTTAAGGTATTTAGACAGTATTTTCATCAGAGCTATTAATGACTTCTCCCCCTTTTTGTCAGAATCAAAAAGACATAGCAAAAAATAATTCAAGAGAAAAACATTGTATTCAGATAAAAAGGCAACAGAGACAAGGTCAAAAAGAACAAGTAAACATCAGAAACAAAGAAAGCAAAACAACAAGCAAACAAAATCCTAAGTGCCTAGGGGTTGGGAGGCGGAGGCATTCTCTGAAGCAATTGAGCTAGCATGTTCTGAATGTTGTCGTTGACAGTGTCTTGTTTATCCATTCTGGCACGGAGTTCCTTCTGATCTTTCTTCAGTTCTTCCAGCGTCTGGAGAACCATAGGAACAACAGATGAGGACTCCCCCTGAGTCAGAGCCTGCTGTGCTTCAGCAGCGGCCTTTGCTTCAGTTTCAGCAGCAGCCTGTGCTTCAGCTTCGGCAGCAGCAGCAGCATCGGCCAGAGCTTTAGCTTCAGCTTCCTTTGCCCTTAGGATTTCAGCTTCCCTTGCTCTTTCTTCCTCCAGCCTTCTGGCTTCCTCTTCAGCTTCTCTAGCAAGTCTCTCCTGTAGTCTTGCCTCAACATCTCTGATGTAGCCATTTCTGACTTGCTCAGAGATGTTCTTCAGTTTAAAAGCCTCAGAGGTCATCCAGCCAATGACTCTGTTCCAGTGTGTCCTTACAGAATCAGGATCATCACTGACTTCAGAGTTAATGGTCAGAGACTTGACCTTTTGTACTGAAGCCCCTGCGACCAGCATTATGGCTTCCTCAAGGGTAGGTACGGAAAGGTTAGGTTCAGAGGTTTGAGGTGAAGAGGTTGGAGGGCTGAGGTTTAATGTTAGAGGTTCAGGTTCAGGTTCAGCTTCAGGTTCAGGTTCAGCGGAGGTGTTTGAAGGGGTGATATCAGAGGTGTGTAGGTCAGAGGGTTGAGCTTCAGAAGGTTGGTCTTCAGAAGGGATGTTGGTTGTTTGTTCTGGGGGAGGTGAAGTTACTTCAGATTGTGTTGGTTGTTGTGAAGCGAGGTTTTGAGCCTGAATTTGGGCTAGGGTTGGAGAGTTAGGGTCAGAGTATTCTGGGTCAGAGGAGAGGATAAGGTATGGAGGTGATTCTGGGTCTGAAGATGATGAAGAGGAAGTGGTTTTGTTCATTTCTTCAGCTTCAGACAGAGGTAGTGATGTATGGGCAAGATTAACTTTGGGTAGAGGTTGTGAGGTTCTGGTTGTAGAAGGTGGGGTTTCAGAGGATGTGTATATAGGTGGTGTTGGGAGAGGATTAGAAGAAGAAGCCACAAGAGGTTCAGAGGGAATAGAGGGAGCAGACGTACCAATAGTTACTTGCAGAGGCGCTGGAGATCTGGTTCCAGAAGTTTCTCCTAGCCTTGCTCTCTTTGCCTTTGAAGACTTCTTTGAAGAGGGACCTCTTTTGAACCTAACAAAATCTTCTTCTGAATCTAGACAGTCATCCAGTCTGAAGTCAGAGATGTCGACTCCTTCATCCTTCAGACGCTGCATATAGAAGAGGATAGCGTCTCTGGGTTCATTCTTATAGAACCTTGCAAGACCATGGGGCAGCTTCCTCTGATCTTTCAAGGCGTCCCAGGAGGTGTCCATCGTGGGTCTGACTTGAATCTTCTTCAAGATTCTCATGCTCTTGAGATTTCTGGCGTTCAGAGGCCTTCCAGTATCTATTGCCAGATCTTCCATAAGCTTGTTCTTCTCCAGATGATCTACAAGCCCATTTTCGATGAAGACATCAGACAGAAGTCTTCCCAGGGGGATGTAGGTTCTGGGTTTCATGTTGTTTCTTGTCTCCCTTACAGAGTCTCTGAGATATCTGAAGAGTAGTGCAGGAAGGCAGAGCTTCAAACCCTTGTGAATGCAATACAGAATGCACTTCTGATCTGTATTGATGTAGTCAGAGGAGTTTGATACTGGGCGATGATGAATGGTTCCCAAAATGATCTTGAGCCATACTCTGAGGTTCTGATGAAGTTCTTTGTTTTTTGAAGGATTGCCTTCAGTGTTAAGTTTGAAAATGGTTGGATTTATTTCCTGAGCAACGCGCCTTGACCTAGGGTTGATGTTGTAAATACTTATTCCTCCATCTTTCTCCATGTTCAATAAAGAAACAATTGACTTTTCAGTAATCACTATCTTTACCCCCAATACGTAGGAGACGATGAAATGGTCATCAGCGTCAGCAAATCTCCAGAATTCTTTGATGAGATTTGGGTAAACAGGACCATAAAGCCTTTGAAAGTAGTTTTCCCACCCTTGTTGACGGAGTTCTTCAGTAAGATCTACTCCATTTCTCCTCATGTTGTCGAAGTCCACCAGTGTTTCACATAACACTTCCAGTCCCTCAAAGGGGGTTGCTAGGTTGATATGGGGTTGACGATCAAGAACATGGGGTTCCTTGTATACTGGAGTAATGGAAACGCCTGTAACTGTTGGAGTTGAAATGCTTGAACTTTGGGCAGTGGTGTTGGATTCCATTTGTTGAGAAAAGTTGAAAACTTGTTGTTGTTGAGCATCCATAGTTGATGAAGAAGAAAATGAAGATGAAGAGTTTGTAGAAATGCTTCAGAGAGGGTTTGAGAGTGAGTGAGAGTGATAAGTGTGTGAAATGTGAGAGGAGTGTTTAAATACCCTAAACGAAAACACATGCAAAACGACACACTATTCAGCGTTAGCACAGAACTCAAGTTAGCACGCTTGGGGAAAAATGATTAAGGCTCATTAATGAATGTCTAATCCCAACAGTATGCACACTGCTCGAGGAGATCTCAATCGTCTGGCCTTTGAATTTCTTCTGGACAGCTGTCTAGAAGTTCCAGGGTTAGACGCTAAGTGCTCCACGTGTTTTGATGTATCTGATCTTCAGGAATACCAAAGGATTGGTTCCTGGAGATTTCTAACTCAGATATCTTCATAACTTGGTAGAAGTATCAGAGTCAGAGGCAGAAGCACATTTGTTTATGTCAGAGTCTCATTTTACATCTTCAGAGCCACACTTCATTCGGGGCAATTTTGAATGTTCAGATTTTCTAAGATAAAAAGAAATCTATCTTCAGCTAGAGGCTTAGTAAAGATATCTGCCCATTGATGATCTGTATCAATGAACTTCAATGTTACTATCCCTTTCTGAACATAGTCTCTGATAAAATGATGTTTTATTTCAATGTGTTTAGCTCTGGAATGTAGAATGGGATTCTTACTTAGACAAATGGCAGCAGTATTATCACAGAAGATAGGAATGTTACTCTCGAAGATTTGCAGATCTTCTAACTGATTCTTCATCCAGAGCATCTGAGTTGTGCACAGTGATGCTGAGATATATTCTGCTTCTGCAGTAGATAGAGCAATAGTTGACTGTCTCTTGCTAGCCCAGGATATCAGATTGTTTCCCAGAAGCTGGCAATTTCCAGATGTGCTTTTTCATTCTAATCTATCTCCTGCATAATTTGCATCACACTAACCCGAAAGTCTATACTCTGATGTTTTCTCATACATCAGGCCCAGGTTAGGAGTTCCTTTCAGATACTTGAGAATTCTCTTAACTGCTGTTAAATGAGATTCTCTAGGATCTGATTGGAATCTGGCACAGAGACAGACACTAAAGAGAATATCAGGACGAGTAGCAGTCAGATAGAGAAGAGAGCCTATCATACCTCGATAGAGCTTCTGACAAACCTTTTTGCTTACTTCTTCCTTTTCAAGAATGCACGTCGGATGCATGGGAGTTTTTGCAGAGTTGCAGTCAGCCATATCAAATTTATTTAGAACATCTTTAATGTATTTGCTTTGATGAACGTATGTAACTTCTGAAGTTTGGTTAATTTGAATTCCCAGAAAGAACTTTAGTTCTTGCATTAAGCTCATTTCAAATTCTGCCTGCATTAACTCAGAGAATTCTTGACAAACAGAG
Source organism: Lathyrus oleraceus (assembly GCF_024323335.1). Lineage (NCBI taxonomy): Eukaryota > Viridiplantae > Streptophyta > Magnoliopsida > Fabales > Fabaceae > Lathyrus > Lathyrus oleraceus. Next base: position 310,905,081 of record NC_066579.1, on the reverse strand, counting down.
GCGTTAACTGAACCAAAAATAATATCATCAACATATATCTGGCATATCATGAGATCATTGTTAAGGTTCTTACAGAAGAGTGTGGAGTCAACTTTCCCTCTGATAAAATTGTGTTCCAGAAGAAAATTGCTTAAACGTTCATACCAAGCTCTGGGAGCTTGTTTAAGTCCATATAAAGATTTTTTAAGTTTAAAAACATGTTCTGGAAAATTTGGATTTTCAAAACCTGGAGGTTGGTTGACATACACTTCTTCTGAAATATAACCATTAAGGAATGCACTCTTGACATCCATTTGATATAATTTGATAGAGTGGTTAATAGCAAAAGATACCAGAAGACGAATAGATTCTAACCTTGCGAATGGAGCAAAGGTTTCATTATAGTCAATACCTTCTTGTTGACTATAACCTTGAGCTACCAGTCGAGCTTTATTTCTGACGACTTCTCCTTTCTCATTCAGCTTGTTTCTGAATACCCATCTGGTTCCAATAACGTGAGTGCCTCTGGGCTTTGGAACAAGATCCCAGACATCATTCTTAGTGAATTGATCTAATTCTTCTTGCATGGATGAAACCCAGTCGTTATCTTGAAGTGCTGCATCACAGGACGTAGGCTCAATCAGAGACACTAGTCCCAGAGGAGTATCTTCAGAGGTCCTGAAGGTAGATCTGGTTCTGACAGGTTCGTCCTTGTTTCCCAGAATCAAATCTTCAGATACGTTGATACGACTTTTAACTTTCTTTGGGATTTCTGGGGATTTAATTTCTTCAGAGTTCTGAGTGACAGTTGCTTCTGGAGTTTTATCAGATCCTGCAAGAGTGATTTCTAAATCTGCAAAATTTTCAACTAGCTTTGACTTTTCAGGGTCAAGCTTATCATCAAATCTGACATGAATTGATTCTTCCACAATTTTGGTTTCTGTGTTGTATACTCTGTAGCCTTTAGAGCGTTCTGAGTATCCTAACATAATACCTTTCTGTGCTTTGGAATCGAACTTGTTCAGATGTTCTTTAGTGTTTAAGATAAAGCAAGAACATCCAAAAGGATGAAAATATGAAATGTTTGGTTTTCTTCCTTTACACAGTTCATAGGGAGTCTTTTCCAGAATAGGTCTTATAGAGATTCTATTCTGAATGTAACACGCTGTATTTACAGCTTCTGCCCAAAAGTGCTTTGCCACATTAGTTTCATTGATCATGGTTCTGGCCATTTCTTGGAGTGTCCTATTCTTCCTCTCTACAACTCCATTTTGTTATGGAGTTCTAGGGCAGGAGAAATCATGGGATATTCCATTAGAGTCAAATAATTCCTCAAAATCTTTGTTTTCAAATTCCCCACCATGATCACTTCTGACTCTAATAATTTTAGAGTCAAATTCTTTTTGCACTTTGGAGCAGAAACTAGTGAATACAAAGTGAGACTCACTCTTGTGCTTTAGGAATTTCACCCATGTCCAGCGGCTATAATCATCAACAATGACTAGTCCATACTTCTTTCCATTGACTGATGCTGTTTTCACAGGACCAAATAAGTCAATGTGGAGAAGTTCCAGAGGCTTAGAGGTAGAAACAACATTTTTCTTTTTGAAAGACGTTTTTGAAAATTTTCCTTTCTGACATGCCTCACATAGAGCATCTGAAGAAAACTTTAGTTTAGGTAGGCCTCTGACTAACTCGAGTTTATTTAGCTGAGAAAGTTTCCTCATGCTAATGTGGCCCAAGCGTCTATGCCATACCCATTGCTCTTTATGAACCGACATCAGACATTTAACATTTTGTTCTTTTAAATCAGAAAGATTAATTTTATAAATGTTGTTTTTCTTCTTGCCTGTGAAAAGGACAGAGCCATCATTCTGATTAATGGCTTTACATGTTTTTTGATTAAAGATTACATCATAACCGTTATCACTTAATTGACTTATGGATAACAAGTTATGCATTAATCCTTCTACGTAAAGGACATCAGATATAGAGGGAAGAGTACCATTACCAATAGTTCCGGAGCCTCTGATCCTTCCTTTCTGATCTCCTCCGAAGCCTACAAACCCAGCGTCTTTAAGTTCCAGACTTTGGAACATAGACTTTCTTCCCGTCATGTGTCGCGAGCATCCAGAGTCCAGGTACCATGACTGGTGTCTGAACTTTGCTGCATAGGATATCTGCAACATAAACAATCTTATCTTTCGGTACCCAGAATCTCTTGGGTCCTTTCTGATTAGTTTTCCTAGAGTTTCTTATAACTTTGGGTTTTCTAGCATTTTCAAATTTTTGTTCTTGTGTGTGTGTATAGTGATACGAAAATGGAGATTTAAGTTGGTCACTAGTAGAAGTTTTATCTTCCTTAGGATCATACCCAATTCCCTTTTTATTGTTCTGACTGACTCCATAAATCATGGATGCCATAATACTCCTACCTATTCCATTTTTCAGAAATTCTTGAAAGGCTTCTTCGTATTCATAAATTAATTTATTTGAAGTTTGTGGTGCTTGAGACAACGCTTCTTCTAATTCTAAGCTTTTTCTTTTTGCTCCATCTCTTTCTAATGTTAAAGATCTGATTGTATCTTCCCGCGCTAGAATTGTCATCTCAAGCTTGCCACATTCTTCAAATTTTTCTTTAAGACAGCCTTTTATGTTTTTAAGCTTTTGTTTTAATTTCTGATATGAGCTAAGAGTTTCTGACAAGCATGATTCTAGATCAGATCGAGAGAGTTCAGAAAATACCTCTTCAGATTCTTCATCTGAGCTGCTCCTGGATGTGGTAGCCATAAGTGCCACGTTGGCCTGTTCATCAGAGTCAGATTCTGATGACCCAGATTCACTATCATCCCAGGTAGCCATTAATCCTTTCTTTGTCCTGAAGGTATTTTTCTTGAAGCTTTCTTTTCTAGAATTGTCTTTCTTTAGCTTGGGGCATTCATTCCTGTAGTGACCTGTTTCTTTACATTCATAACAAGTAATATCTTTGTTAGTTTTACCTTTTGAGGTTGATTCTGATCGATCCCCTCTGGGTCTTGGTCTTCTGAAGTTGTGTCGCATCACGCGAAAAACCGGCGGGAAAACAAGAACAACAGAGCCGCCACTGTGCGTTATTTATCCCAAAAGAGGGAAAGGGAACGCTCAGAGTAAACCTAGGAAAAGACATGGTCTCGCGACCAAAGAGAATGGGATCGGGAGTCGGTTATGCGAAGGGAAGGTATTAGCACCCCTACACATCCGTCGTACTCGACGGGATCCACGCACAATAGGAAGGAAAATGGTTGCTGAAAACACTGCTCAAACACACACACACACTGGCTGAAAGAGACACAAGAAAACAAGACTGAAACTGACTCGGCAGGATATCGCATCCTGGGCCTACTTAGTCTATCAGGCATAGACATCAGAGTCGAAGTAGTTCGGACTGGGGAAACGACACATGCTCGCTAGGATATCGCATCCTATGCATACGTATCTTCTCGGACGAGAGAAGAATCAGAGCATTCGTAGCTCGGCTGACACGCACACAAACAAACACAGGCAAAGGCAAACGTGGAGCCTGAATGCCAACCACTGGACTTACATCAGCATCCGAACCAAACACACGCACACTGGAACCTAACTGCCACTCGATGGACTTACATCAGCTTCCAAGCACACAACAAGACAAAACAAAGACACAGGCGCCCGGAGAGATCTGCTCATCTCCTGCCTACGTACCTCATCTGGTATGAGGATCAGGGCGACGTAGTTCCCCTACAGAGGGATAAAGGACTAGCCTAACCAGATAACAGAGGGAGACACAACTAGGGAGACTACGACTCGAGCCTAGATGTTATCATGCAAAATCATCCCTAAGTTAAGGTTTCTAGCTAACTGGCACAGGAAGCCAGCCTATCCTAATCATGACTTGCACAGGAAGCAAGCCACACACACACTTAACTTGCACAGGAAGCAAGCCAAGCAAAACCTAACTTGCACAGGAAGCAAGTCTAAACTAACCCTAACTTGCACAGGAAGCAAGTCAAACAAACATACAAGCACAAGTAGCACACACTATACACAAGCAAGTGGCTCAAACAAGGGTTAGGTTTTAGTCGAGGGGTCATATCAACCTCAACAAACAAACCTCTGGAACTGGGGTGAATGTTGCTCTTAACCTTGCCATTGAGGGGCTAAGGTGAAGCAGATGAAAGGTGAGTGAAGATAAGACTTCACAGCTCTTATCCCTGGCCTGGGAGAGCTTAAGACAAGAATGTGTGGGTTCAGAAAGTGGGAACCCTTCTACACATTTGATACTGACTCAACTGTACAATTGTACAAGATCTTGGGTTTGTATCTGCAATGCATCAACACAGTGGTGTGAGCAAAGCAGATGACACACAGAATAGCAGGGGATAGATTGCATATCCCTTGGGTTCTGCCAATTGCCTCTTCACTTAGGAGGACTTTGACTCTATGCAAGGACAAAATTAAACAGTCACAAACATTGCCTCTTAAGGAGGACTTCAGACAGTTGCCTGGCCAAGTAACAGGCCAGGTCTTCCAGACTACATGAAGTTAGGAAGTTGTACCTCAATGCAAATTGCTTATACAAGCAAATCAAAGCAAAAGTTCACAAGGAACTGAGCAACTAAAAGCACCTGGAACCAGTCAAGCACAGTTAGTATACAAGTCAAAGTTAAATCAAAATGAAACAGATATCAACCAGTCAACACAAGCAAGTGAATGTGCAAGGCACAAGGCTTAAGGCATGTGAGCCAAGCCACCTACAAAACAAACAAGTTAGACAATGATATTTAAGCAAGCTCAATCAAAAAGAGTTAGTCTCATTGGTCATTTGTTGGTCAACCTGAAAACATGAACTCAAAGGTGAATAACAGGACCACTAGGGCAAGCCTAGGGTCAAAAGAGAATGAAAAAGTCAAAACATCAAAGGGCAAGCATCCAAAATCATGTTCAAACAATTAAGAAACACAACCAATTGGGTTCACATTCATATCAATCATCATCATCATTTCATGAACAATTTAGGTCAAAGTGTTGCAAACAGAAGCTCATAGGAGTCAACAGAAAGACTTAACTCAAAAGCAATCTTAAACATTTCTAAAAATCACCAAATAAATCATGATCAATCACAACCCACAGCATGATAAGCATGTCAAATTTCATCTCATTTGGACAAGTGGAAGGCAGTCAATGAAAATCAGAAAGTCAAAGCAATTTTGAACATGCTCAAAGAAGTCAACCAAACATGCATCAACTTAGAAAAATTATAAATCAGAAATGGTGTATCATAAATGAATGGGACTAAAACCATGGCAAAGCTTAAGATGTCTAGTAACCTCATGCAAAATTTCATGTCCATCTAATAAAGTATGAGGATTTCACAAATGAAATGGCAACATGTGTCACAAAAAGTCAACATTTGACTAAGCAGGGGAGAAAATCTCAAACAATTAGGAAATGCCACAAATAATTCCAAGAAAATTCACATGTAAACTAGACATACAAGAGTAGGTTCATGCAAAAAATCAGATCAATTGGAGGTCAATAAGTATGGTATCAAAAATCATCAAGTTGGACATCAATGGTGTGACACAAATTGTCACACCCTACTTCAAAAATTCATAACTCACAATCCAGATAAGATAAATTCACAAACTCTAAATCAAAATCACCATGAGTGTGTCTAGTTTAAGCACAAAAAAATTGGGAGCCATTGGATAAAGTATCATCATTTCACAAATGTTTTGGCAAAGTGTACAAAATATGCATACATGTCACAAACCCTAATACCATTTAAAATCCAGCCACCCAAAAAATCATTAAAAATCATGATAAAAAAGTAGGGATCATGATGAAGATGATGCAAAAATTCCCACTGAATTTGGAATTGAAATGGACAAGTTATGAATTTTGCAAGTTTGATAATCAAAGTGAGATAATTATTGAAAATTAAATGGATTAATTTGGAAATATTAAAGACCGGATGGCAAAAGCGTAATATTGGAATCCACTTAATCAGACGACGTCGTTTAGGGACGGCCAAGGAAATAAAATGATTGGCTCATGCATCTACAGTAGCGTGCATACGTGCAGAGTCCAAATTTCTGGGCATGGCCATGAATATTGTTAGGGTTTTTCAGCACAGTAACTTCACCTTCATCTTCCTAATTCGACTCAGCAGATTTTTTTCCAGAAATTTAAATTAAATATACAGACATGATCATCTAACAACCAACAACAAGAATCCAGCATTGATTTTCATTAAAACATAGCCATATTCATGAATCGAGTACAAACATGAATCAACATCAAACTTGTTTTCAGCATAACTTCATGAATACATAGCCATTTCATGTGATTTAAACTTCAGAATGATCAGCACAACAAGCTCTACACTAAGCATGGCATGGTTTGGCAAAACAAGTAAACCGAAAACTGACCAAATTGGAGAGTAGATGCAGATTCAGGTGTTTTCTGGCTTGGATATGCTCAAACAGGTGCAGCCTCGTGCTCCCAATGATGGATAGTGAAGATGCCTTGGCTCAGTGTAGCTTGCTTTTGCTCGGATCTCAATCTGCCATGGAAGTGGTGTTGGAAGAACAGTCGAGTAAAACTCCTTCCAGTTGTGAAATGGCAGTTGAAATATGTCCACAATGATGCTTGGATGGTGAAACAACAATGGCCAGGCTCAGTTCTTTGAGAGTTTTTGACAGATTTTGAAAAATGCAGAAAATGAAGTTTTTGAGAATGAGTGAAGTTTCTTAGTTTTGAGGCAGCTGCTAGGGGTTTCATTCAGCAGAAAAAATGATGTGTGTCTGCTGTTTTTGTGGTACTTGAATCAAGGTCCATGAAAATGTGGAGTAGAGTTGGTAAATGTGTACTTTCTTTCCAATTTTCAAGCAACTAGGTGATGGCTATGTGTACTGCATAAAAATGGGCTTGCAACAAGTCATAAACCACATTTCTGAACTATTTCAATTGGCCAAATGGTTTAAAAATGATTATTTTGAAAAGTCAAAATTCAACTCACTTGAAATTAATTAAGGCAAGTCCAAAAATGCCATTTTGCATGGTGATGTTTTGGTGAAAGATGATGACATATTTGGAAAGAGGGGATCAAATGTGACTTGTAGGAAAAAACCCCACCCAAATTGGCCAAATGGTTTGAGAGATATGGCCTTTTGAAGTTCAAGAATTTCTGAAAATGATTTGATCATAACTTGCCAACCATACATGGGAATTGAGAGTTCTTGGACTTTTTGGAAATGGGAGAACAAGATCTTCAACTTTCATGTTTGGCAAAAATTCATTTGAAGCTTGTATCATGATGTAAGTTTGAGGATCAAGACTTTCCATTTTTGGCAGGTTTCAATTACAGGTCCAGTTTCCATTTTTGGAAATTTCTGATCTGGCTTCAAATTCTTCCATGATGGTGTTTGACATGATATATGAAGACTATATGGACATGAATGAGACCTCTCAAACCAATTTCCATCATCAAATCACTGATTAAATGGACAGTTGACCAACAGTTGACTTTTAGGGTTTCTGACTGACTGTGCATTGACTGATGACTTCTGAACATCCAATCCTTGACCAAAACACTTCAAATGGATCCCGAAGTCATGTGAACATGTTGGACCAACCCTAGGGCCTTGGCTCAAAGGAATTTGTACTTGCTTGCTTGGTTGACTGATCTCCTAATCAGTTTGACCTAATTTCTTGATTGGCTTGCACTTGAGGCAAATGGGACAATGCAATGCTATGCAATGGACCATGATATGCTATGACCTAATATGAAAATGTATGTACAATGATAGGTGCAAATTTGAGGTGCTACAGCTGCCCCTATTCAATCAGCTGGGAACCCGAACGGATGATAGCAATGGCTGTCAGACTTTCGGGGTAAACAGGGATTGAATACCAAAGAACCGTAGAAATTTGCACCGACTGGATATAATACAAAAAGAACCACGCCATTTACCGATGACGCCTGCAATTGACAACTTCAGAAAAGCGAAACCATTTACCGATGGTTAGAAACTGGTAGCTTGATATTTACCGATATCAACTTTAGCAAGACCATTTACCGATGGCTGTTGGGAAACAAATCTGATGTAAAAGGAAGCAAGACCATTTACCGATGGTGGCTTCAAAGAAACTTGACATTTACCGATATCAACTTCAACTCGACCATTTACCGATGGCTACTGCAACTGGGAATCTGATATTTACCGATATCGAAGCATACGGGGCCATTTACCGATGGCGTCTCCACTTGAGGAGGAACAAAATCTTTGTGGTGTAATCAGACAAGACGTTTACCGACGACTTCTGGGGATCTTGATTTTATCAACAAGGAAACAAAGCATGACCAGACATTTACCGATGACTGGGATGAGACTCGATGTTTACCGACATCGAAAGATGATGTTTACCGACATCCAAAAACGACCAGACACTTACCGATGACTGGGAATGAGAAATTTATTGGGGAGATACAAACAAATATTCGCAACCGAAAAACAGATAGGACATCTACCGATGACTCTACTGGGGATCCCTAGCTTGGGATTATCAGACATTTACCGATGACTGCATAAAAGACTCGATGTTTACCGACATCGAAAGATGATGTTTACCGACATCAAAAAAAAAAATGACCAGACATTTACCGATGACTGGGGGGAAAACCCGATGTTTACAGACACCGAAACAATGGTGTTTACCGACACCAAAAATGATGACCAGACATTTGCCGATGACTGGGGAGAAAACCCGATGTTTACAGACACCGAAACAATGGTGTTTACCGACACCAAACAAAGAAACACACGCGGGTGCTAGTATGACACTTACCGGTATCACAAGAACGACATCTTAGATATGTCAAGGCAAGGTTGACCACTTGCTGGGGGTCTCACTGGGGAGAAACAAACTTTCTGTCACCAACGGGTGAGGTAATAAACCTCTGTGGGGATATCAATCCTGAAATGCTGTCAAGAGCAACTGTAGCAGACTTGCTGTGCTGATGTTGAATGAAAAGATCCGCCTTTGCCGGGGATACGGTCTGGTGAGGTTAACACATGAATGCATGTGTTTGAATTTTTCTATGGCGTAATGTTCCATATTGAATGGAAATGCTACGCAGTTTGAGGATGCAATGATCACTAAGAATGCAAAAATGCAAAAATGATGAAAAAAACTCCGGCTGAGGAGCCAAAAATGATCGGGTACTCCGACTCTGCGGGGAGACTCTGCAGGGAGAGCAACGACTTCTCACTCATGTTGGAGAATAGCACTGCTGCTGGGGAAAGGTAAACTCCGCTGGGGATATCCTTCAGTCCACAGATAGGATAAATGTTGGAGATAAATCAAAGAACCTGCCTCACTCAGGGAGGAAATCGGCAAATACAGGCCTGCTGGGGATAGGCAATCCTTAGATCTGTTGGGGAATAGAAGGCACTATCCACAGACGTCTCCGCAGGGGAACATAGCTCTGATAGCTTCCAAACTTGCTTGGGGAAAATATCTGCTGGGGAAACGTCCTCACAGATGCCAGCCTGAAAAACAGCACAACAAAATGCCCCCAGGGGATACATGGACAAGATACGCTCAAGTGTCCTCAACATTCAAAATGATTTTCAAATGTTTCATCTTTTTGCACGTTATTGTGTAGCCTTCATGTTCTTATATGCAATGCTTATCAAAAATTCGGACATTTTGCAAACAAAACAGTAAAAATAAAAACAAAAGAGCCATTTATCTGAATGACGACTTTTATTGATTGAAAATGTGCCTGAAAAGGAAAATACATTGGGAGGCAATTCCTAGAAAGAGGTAATTGCGCACAAAAGGAAAAATCTATCCTAATGGCAATGTGAACACGGCATCCACTATTTCCCAATTCTGTTATAACTCACAGATCATCAGTTTTCCTCCCTAACTCCTTGCTTTCTGAGAAGAATGACTGGACGGATCACATCTTTCGAGATGGCAGACGACAAAGCTCGATGAAGTACAGACAACTCAGACTGTAGTCTTCGCTTTAATCCCTCTTTTGGCTGGATCGCCCTTTCGGGTTTTCAATCCACCGGGATACCCATTTTTGCCTAAGCCGCCCTTGCGGGTTTTCGACTTACCGGGTGTACAAATTCTTTTCATTTTATCCCTAATTTTTGCCCGAACCTTTCCTTTCTGTTTTTGGTTCGCCGGGATGCCCTTTTTTTTGCCTGGACTCTTTTTTTTCTTGTCCAGCGGGTCAATTTATGCGAAGTATTTTTTGACTACATCTGAGTTAACAGGGGACGGAAAATCTTCACCATCCATAGTTGTAAGCATCAAGGCTCCACCGGAGAAGACCTTCTTCACAACATACGGACCTTCATAATTAGGAGTCCACTTGCCCCTGTTATCTGCACCGGGAGGGAGGATCCTCTTCAAAACTAGATCACCGATCTGATAGCTTCGAGGACGCACTTTCTGATCAAAGGCTCGCTTCATCCTTCGCTGATACAACTGTCCATGGCATACAGCTGCTAGCCGTCTCTCCTCGATAAGGCTCAACTCGTTAAACCTTGTTCGAATCCACTCGGCTTCGTCCAGCTTGACATCCAATAAAACTCTCAGAGAAGGAATCTCCACTTCAACAGGTAGGACAGCTTCCATACCATACACAAGGGAGTAAGGGGTTGCCCCGGTCGACGTACGTACTGAGGTACGGTACCCATGCAAAGCGAAAGGCAGCATCTCATGCCAATCCTTGTACGTAACGACCATCTTCTGCACAATCTTCTTGATATTCTTGTTTGCCGCTTCTACAGCACCATTCATCTTCGGTCTGTAAGGAGAAGAATTGTGATGTTCAATCTTGAAATCTTTACAAAGCTCTTTCATCATCTTGTTATTGAGATTCGAACCATTGTCAGTGATGATTCCTCAGGAACTCCATAACGACAGATGATTTCTTTCTTGATGAACCGGGTAACCACTTGTTTGGTAACGTTAGCATAGGAAGCTGCTTCCACCCATTTGGTGAAATAGTCAATCGCAACCAAGATGAAGCGATGTCCATTCGAAGCAGTGGGCTCAATCTTCCCAATCATATCAATGCCCCACATGGCAAACGGCCAAGGCGAATTCATGACATTCAGAGGGCTTGGTGGTACATGCACCTTATCAGCATAAATTTGACACTTATGGCACTTCCGAGCATACTTGAAACAATCGGATTCCATAGTCATCCAGTAATAACCCGCTCTCAACAATTTCTTAGCCATTGCATGTCCGCCGGCATGAGTACCGAAGGAACCTTCATGAACTTCCTGCATTAACATGTCCGCCTCGGGTCTGTCCACGCATCTGAGCAAGACCATGTCAAAGTTTCTCTTATACAGCACATCATCCTGATTCAAATAGAAGCTTCCAGCTAGCCTTCTCAGGGTTTTCTTGTCATTCTTCGACGCACCTTCAGGATACTCCTGAGTCTTGAGGAAGTTCTTGATGTCATAATACCACGGCTTCTCATCAATCACAACAGACTCGGCTGCAAACACATACGCAGGCCTCTCGAGTCGATTCACCGCAACATGTGGCACATGATTCCACCAATGAACTTTGATCATAGACGACAAAGTAGCCAAGGCATCAGCCATTTGATTCTCATCCCGGGGGACATGATACAACTTCACCTTCTTGAAGAACGTCAGTATTCTTCTGGTGTAATCTCTATACGGAATCAAATGCGGCTGATTCGTATTCCAATCTCCATTGACTTGATTGACCACTAGAGCGGAATCTCCAAATATATCAAGAGTTTTGATCCTCAGATCAATGGCTTCTTCTATCCCCATGATACAAGCCTCATACTCAGCTTCGTTGTTGGTGACGTCAAACGTCAATCTGGCAGAAAAAGGTATATGAGCACCTTTAGGATTGATCAATACTGCCCCAACACCGTTACCATTCATATTCACAGCCCCATCAAACATCAGTGTCCATTTGTCATCCGGGTCCGGTCCTTCCTCGACAAGAGGCTCTTCGCAATCTTTCATCTTAAGATACATGATGTCTTCATCAGGGAATTCAAACATCATAGGCTGATAATCTTCAATCGGTTGCTCGGCGAGGTAGTCTGACAGAATACTACCTTTGATGGCCTTTTGTGACGTGTACTGAATATCATATTCTGTTAGAATCATCTGCCAACGAGCAACGCGTCCGGTGAGAGCTGGTTTCTCAAAGATGTACTTTACTGGATCCATCTTAGAAATCAATAAGGTAGTATGGTTCAACATATACTGCCTCAGTCGGCGAGCAGCCCAGGCCAAAGCACAGCAAGTTTTCTCGAGCAGTGAATATCTTGTTTCACAGTCGGTAAACTTTTTGCTAAGGTAGTATATGGCATGCTCTTTTCGACCAGACTCGTCATGCTGTCCCAATACACACCCCATCGAGTTCTCAGTCACTGACAGGTACATTATCAGAGGTCTCCCTGGAACTGGAGGTATAAGGATTGGAGGTTTCTGTAAATACTCCTTTATCTTGTCAAAAGCTTTCTGACAGTCATCATTCCACTTGATCGCCTGGTTCTTTCTGAGCAGTTTGAAAATTGGTTCACACGTGGCAGTTAGGTGAGATATGAACCTTGCAATGTAGTTCAATCTCCCTAAAAACCCACGGACCTGCTTTTCCGTTTTCGGTTCAGGCATCTCTTGAATAGCTTTGACTTTCGCTGGATCGACCTCAATCCCTTTCTCACTGACAATGAAGCCTAAAAGCTTCCCTGATCTCACCCCAAACGTACACTTGTTCGGATTCAACCTCAGCTTGAACTTTCTCAAACGGTCAAACAGCTTCTGCAAATTAACCAGGTGCTCCTCTTCTGTCTGCGACTTCGCAATCATATCATCTACGTACACTTCAATTTCTTTGTGCATCATGTCATGAAAAAGAGTCGTCATTGCCCTCTGATAGGTAGCACCAGCATTCTTTAGCCCAAATGGCATCACCTTATAGCAGAACGTGCCCCAAGGTGTAATGAATGTCGTCTTTTCCATGTCCTCTGGCGCCATCTTGATCTGATTATATCCAGAGAAACCATCCATGAAAGAGAATACCGAGGATTGAGCCGTATTATCAACCAATACATCAATGTGAGGTAATGGGAAATCATCTTTCGGACTCGCTCTATTCAAATCCCGGTAATCGACACACATTCTGACTTTACCATCCTTCTTCGGCACAGGAACGATGTTGGCCACCCATGGGGGATAACTTGTAACAGCCAAAAAACCTGCATCCCACTGCTTCTGAACCTCTTCCTTGATCTTAGTTGCCATATCAGGACTCGTTCTACGAAGCTTCTGCTTGACCGAAGGACATCCTTCTCTAAGAGGTAATCGATGCACCACAATGTCTGTATCCAAACCAGGCATATCTTGATATGACCAGGCGAATATCTCCACATATTCTCTCAGCATCTCAATCAGCCTCCTCTTGACAGAGTCCTCTAAAGCAGCCCCAATCTTGATTTCTCTTTTGGCGTCCTCAGTACCCAAATTAACAACCTCCAACTCCTCCTGATGAGGTTGGATGACCCTTTCCTCCTGCTTCAGCAATCTGACCAATTCTGCAGGGAGTTCACAGTCTTCCTCACTCTCCTCTTCAGCTTGGTAGATGGGATTGTCGAAATCATACTGAGCCATAACAGAACTGTTCATAGTGAATGCCATAAGATCGCTTCTGCATGTTTAATGCTTTGTTTTAGAAAAAGAGTTCAATAAAGTCACAAAAAACAAAAACATTGCCATTTTTATTGTTTTTGAAAAAAGATGAAAACAAAAAATAGAAAGACAGGGATCACAAAGTTTGATTGCAAAAAATGTCCTTCATTAATGATAATCATTAAAACATGATGAGGCCCTACAATGAATCACTACGCCTTGGGCAGAACGTAGGATTTTCATGCAAAATGACAAAACAACAGAAAATTACTCTGTCAGAAGAGTAACTTGAACCACTTCTTCAGCCGTCCAGTTGTTGATAGACCCCCCTGGTGCACACGGGCGAACCCAGTTGTCCAAATCACAATCACTGTCACAGTCTTCACTACCGGTTGCAGAGACGTCGCCATGATTCATCAGCCCAGCGCTGGTAAAGGTACTCGGACCCGCTTGACCATTCTGCTCTGCTTGGAGAGGCTCGTAACCAACGCCAAATTTGTCTTCTTTGACAGGCAAATCCACCATCTTGCCCCAGCCTTCAGCTTTGCCAGAATCAACAACCTCCTTAGCCTGCTTGTAAGAAGTAATTGAAGCACCTGGCTTCCTCTGCTCAGCGTACGCCACTTTCTCAAGAGCCACAGTCTCAAACGCCTGACATAAGGTTTCGTGGATCTCGCCATCCACCTCAACATACTTGAACGAGGATAGATGACTCACCAGAATCTCTTCTTCACCGCACACAGTCACAATCTGACCGTTCCAGACATACTTGAGTTTTTGATGGAGAGTCGACGAGACTGCCCCTGCTGCATGAATCCATGGACGCCCCAATAAACAACTATAGGCGGGCTGGATGTCCATAACATAGAAGATGATATCGAATACCTCAGGACCTATCTTCACAGGCAAGGTAACTTCCCCACACACAGAACGTTTGGATCCGTCGAAAGCACGAACGATCAGGTCACTGGGAGTAAGCACAAACCCTTCCACATCAATCTTCTTCAGAATCTGCTTAGGCAGCACATTCAGCGACGACCCGGTGTCTACCAATACGTGAGACAACACTGCCCCCTTGCACTCCATGGTGATGTGCAAGGCTTTGTTATGGTTCCGCCCTTCAGGCGGTAAGTCCAGGTTGGTGAATCCTACACCATGCCTGGTGCTCACATTGGCCATCACACCCTCCAGTTGATTGACAGAAATCTCCTGAGGCACGTAAGCCAGATTCAACATCTTCAGCAAGGCATTACGGTGTGCCTCAGAGCACAACAACAGTGAAAGTATAGAAATCTTGGACGGAGTTTGATTCAACTGATCTACAATCTTGTAGTCACTCTTCTTGATTATCTTCATAAACTCCTCCACGTCCTTCTCAAATGTCCCCTCGGGCGCTTCCTTCTGGACAGGCTCTTCCTCAACCACAGCTTGCTTACCCTTTGCTTTGGCGAGAGCCTCAGCATTATTGTCCCTCAAAGGCTGCGGTGCGAACAGACGACCGCTTCTGGTAAAACCTCCTGGACCCCCTACATTATCCACAGCCGGACCAACAGTTGCAGGAACTCTATTCGGTAAACCAATTGTCACTGGAGTTTGATTCACTGGTCTCGTCTGACTTTCAGCCCTTCTGTAACTGCGGTGAGCATTATCATACTTCCACGGCACGGCTCTACTATTCTCAACAGCCCTTCTTCCAGACGCGGCGATAGTAGTTGGAGCACTGATGGTTACAGGCACGGAAATGGTAACTGGGGTACCATTTGTTGCAGGTGCACTAACGACCCTTTGTCCACGTTCTTCAGACGGTTTAAAGTAAATGGTGATAGTTGACACTGTTCCACGATCTTTTACAGCCCTACTGAATTGCAAACAACCCTCATCCATCATACCCTGGATACCGGCCTTTAACTGGTCGCAACCATTCTCAGATTCTGCACAGCCCAAACAATCCTCATCACAGCCCGAGTAGACACCCCCATTCAGCAGACGGCCCTTCACAACTAGCAGAGAAGTCTGAACATCATCAACATTAACAACCAGATCTTCAGCTTCCTTCCCCTCAATATTGTTCACTCTATGCCCACCATGCTGAGGCATAGGGTTGTTTACGACGTTAGGCACTGGAGCGAAGTTGATCGCCTTGGCATCGATCAAATCTTGGACCTTGTGCTGGAGAGCCCGACACTTCTCAGTATGATGCCCTGGTGCCCCAGAGTGAAAGTCACAACGGACGTTGGCGTCGTACCCAGGAGGCAATACTGTAGGCGGAGCCATTGTACGCAACTCAACCATCCCCAACCTGAGTAGTTCGGGCAGCAGTTCGGCGTACGACATGGGTAGCGAATCAAAACGTCGATCAGGCATCCTTTGTCTGGGCTGATACGGACGTTGCTGTTGTTGTTGTTGTTGCGGTTGTTGAACTCTTTGTTGTTGTTGTTGACGAGGTTGAGGTGCCGGAATGGTCACTGCAGCAACTTGACGGTATTCAATTCTGTTCTGATCTCTGCGGTGTTGAACAGCATTAGTTTCACCCTCTCTTCGACGAGGTGCCCCAGCAAATGGCTTCTTAGAAGAAGAGGAACCAGCATCTTGGATCTTCCCAGTTTTAATCAAACTCTCAGTCCTCTCTCCACAAATGACAACATCAGAAAAACTACCGAATGGGCAGCTCCCCATCCGGTCCATAAACACACCCTGAAGAGTACCGATAAACATATCTGTCAACTCCCTCTCCAGCATAGGGGGTTGAACTCTAGCAGCCAGTTCACGCCACCTCTGGGCGTACTCCTTGAAGCTCTCTCCGGATTTCTGACATAGACTCTGCAGCTGAGTCCGGCTCGGTGCCATGTCCATGTTATGTTTGTATTGCCTCAAAAAGGCCTCACCCAGATCCCTCCAACAGCGGATAGAATCTCTCTTCAATTCCATGTACCAGTCCAAAGAAGCCCCAGATAGACTATCTTGGAAAAAATACATCCACATCTTTTCATCATCGGTATACGCAGAGATTTTTCGATAATAAGCCTGCACATGGGTGCGAGGGCAAGAAGTACCGTTGTATTTATCGAAGGACGGTGCTTTGAACTTGTAAGGGATTCTCAAACCTTCCACCAACCCCATATTGGTAACATCGAAACCGAGAGAATTCTGACATTCCATAGCTCTAATTTTCTCAGCAAGGGCATCAACTTTACGATCCCTCTCATCAACCCTTCCCAGAACGTCTTCGTCTTCACTGAGCAGAGTGAACATATCCTCTTGTCTGTCAACAATCGGAACAGGATTACGGGCCGGGGCACGGACTGCTCTGGCATTAGCGGCATCTGGAGCAATAGGTTGACCGTTGATTCGAATACCCCCCAACTCATCACCTACAGCATAGTTGTTGATGGGTACAGCAGCAGCAACATTATTATCATTGACCGGGCCTCCCTCTGGCGGAGCATGGTTGATCGGTGGAATTGCAGCCTCTTGTCTCTGAACCATGGCTCGAAGCTCTTCTTGACCTTGTGCAACCCCTTGCATCATATTCATAAACTGGGCCATGTTAGCCTTCATCTCAGCCAACTCTGCTTGAACTTGATCCATACCTCTCTGTTGATTCAGTCTTGTTGAGTAGCGGTGCGGACGTTGATCAGCTATCCTGCCTGAACAGGAACCAAGAGTGAGAAGTCACGACCAAGAACACCTGTTATGCAAAATGATATGAGTATGGTGCTAATGATGCGTATGATGCACATGATATGTTCATTCCTCAGGCATTCAAAGAGCCTGAGTCATCCTCAAAAGATGGCAACCTGCAGCAAGAACAACACAGAAGCACATAAACAACATACACGAGAGTGATGAGTACAAGGTGAAACCAACAACCTCATCTATATGAGTAACAGGATCATACAACAAAGTCGACAAAGAAAGTCCAAACAATCGGAGTACAACAATGAATCCCATCCAACAAGCCTGGAGGTGATTCTCAACATACATATCAAAGATACAAGCTAAGACAAACGACCTCCCGGAATGAGAGTCTTCAAGTACTGACACTGGTCTATCAACAGGTCACATTCTGAACATTCTGGCAAAAGAGTGATCTTCTCCTTCAGTTGTCATCTAAGCTCTACCACTTCTCCTCCAAGGTGGTTCTCTGATGCCTGTCTCAAGTCTACTTCCTTCTTCAACTGGATGTCTTTATCTCAGAGTTGCTTCTCCAAGTCTCTGATCTTCTTCTGATAGCTGGCCTCAACTCTCTGCAACCTCAAGCACTCCCGATGTTCTGCATCTAACATGCTCTCCACCTCCTCGTAGGATCTCTTCTTGCTTCTCAGTCTGCTAGCATCCTCTTCTCGCACTCCTCTGAGTTGATGAGCCAAATTCAACCTATCAGCTTTGGCTTTGTACAGCTCCATCTGGGTATCTTGCTCCTTCTCTCTCAAACGGCGATTCTCCATCAAGGCTTGCTTGTAGTGCTCCGCAGGCACACTCTCAGCAAGGATCAAGGGTGGTTGCTCGTGCAACGGCTCCATCCTATCATAGGGTAACAACAAAGTTTCTACTCTCTCCTTGACCCAATCAGTGTAATCAGGCATAGCAACGGCAAACTTCTTCCCTAAGACAGATCCATCCTTCACACCAATAGACTTCCAAGCTCTTCCTATCTGCTCCAATCTATCCGGGTCACTCTGCTTCTCAAAATACACACTTTCAGCTACCTCAGCCTCAAGTGGTCTTCCCTTCATCACAAACCCCAACTGGCGGAGAGAAAGAACCGGGTTGTAATTGATGCAACCCCTAGTCCCTATGAGTGGCACATTACGGAATCCTCCACAGCTCATAATGACGTTACGCACATCCATCCGGTAAGATTGCCACCTGATATCATAGGAAGTAAGAGACATAACCCTCTGAGTCCACTTATGCATGCTCTGAGCATCCACAAAAGGTCCACTGACTGGCAGAAGAGACAAGAACCATCTGAGCAAAAGCGGGAGGCAACACCTGATAGCCCCACCCTTACCATGCCTACTGTGAATAGCATAGTAAGTGTCAGCCAACAGAGTAGGAACTGGATTTCCTCCAATGAAAATACTGACTGCAGCATAGTCAACAAAATTGGGCATACTCGGAAACAGGACGATCCCATAGATCATGACGGCCAACTGAGCATGAAAGGCTTCCCAACTTCCCTTCTCTGCTTCTTCTCTAGCTACCCTCAACAGAAACTTCAAAGGCAATCCTACAACATCCCCACTGGACTTCCAACTATCACTGACTTCCTTGATACCCAAATGGAGAGCTCTGGCAACAACTCTGAAATCAACCTCCTTGGGCACATCCAAGAAAGGAACCTGATGCCGGACCGGGACACTCAGCAGAATAGAGTACTCCTCAAGAGTAGGCGCTAACTGATAATCTTGAAAGGTGAAACAATGAAGCTCTGGGTCGTAGAACTGTAGAAGAGTCTGTAACGGCACCGGATCGACTACCATCTTCAATAGTGTCAGAATATCTCCATACTGGTCAACAAACCCCTTCTGGTTACCACTGGTCATAAGGTTGCTCAACTCAATCAGAGGCGTCAAAGGTTCACGGTGAAAGCTGTAGGAACAAGTCTTCCGTTTCAACTCTGGGACTGTTGCCATCTCTATCAGTGAACAAGCTCTGGAATGTACCTGAGAAATGATATGCATGCAGGGATTAGTTTTTTTTTCTTTTTCTTTTCTTTTTTTTTTCTTCTTTTTTTTTGTATCTCTTTTTTATTGCGTTTCTTTTGAAAAAATAAATATGCTATGATGCAAATGATGCAGACTGGATTGGTTGGCTGTGTCTCTCGGAACACAGGATCAAAGCTTCGGCTTGAACTCGGAACCACAAATTCATCTGAAACCCAAAGTCATCTGAGACCCCAAAATTCTGAACCAATAGTCACCAACAGGATCACAAGTCACCAACAAGTCACCAACAAGTCACCAACAAGTCACCAACTGTACCTGTAATAATGATCATTCCCTCCCCACTCACGGGTGTCATCTAGGCTAGGGTAAGGTCGAGAGAAACGCAGCATAAATAACCTTTCGCAGAACATCATCATATACACACCCGAAGTATGTAACGATAATATCCCACCAGGGTCTGAACTGCTCGTGATATCAATGTTCCGCTAAGTGGCGCAATACCACCCGCTTCCCATGAATCACTCTATTCCTAAGTATCCTAGATTTCACTCATGGCCTGGGTATTGGGCTTTTTACCTCATGTAACTCCCATCCCAACAGAGAGAAACAGACAACCAGCCAGATGAATAATGAATGAATGCAAACATTAATGCAAACAATAAATGCAAACAATAAATAAATGAATGCAATAAATAACAGCAAAAGCAACCAAACCCTATCCTAGAGAGCGCTAGGAGAGACTCGCTTAGGGAAGACGGACCAGCACAGGTCAACTTCTCTAAAGTCCCCAGCAGAGTCGCCAGCTGTCGCATCACGCGAAAAACCGGCGGGAAAACAAGAACAACAGAGCCGCCACTGTGCGTTATTTATCCCAAAAGAGGGAAAGGGAACGCTCAGAGTAAACCTAGGAAAAGACATGGTCTCGCGACCAAAGAGAATGGGATCGGGAGTCGGTCATGCGAAGGGAAGGTATTAGCACCCCTACACATCCGTCGTACTCGACGGGATCCACGCACAATAGGAAGGAAAATGGTTGCTGAAAACACTGCTCAAACACACACACACACTGGCTGAAAGAGACACAAGAAAACAAGACTGAAACTGACTCGGCAGGATATCGCATCCTGGGCCTACTTAGTCTATCAGGCATAGACATCAGAGTCGAAGTAGTTCGGACTGGGGAAACGACACATGCTCGCTAGGATATCGCATCCTATGCATACGTATCTTCTCGGACGAGAGAAGAATCAGAGCATTCGTAGCTCGGCTGACACGCACACAAACAAACACAGGCAAAGGCAAACGTGGAGCCTGAATGCCAACCACTGGACTTACATCAGCATCCGAACCAAACACACGCACACTGGAACCTAACTGCCACTCGATGGACTTACATCAGCTTCCAAGCACACAACAAGACAAAACAAAGACACAGGCGCCCGGAGAGATCTGCTCATCTCCTGCCTACGTACCTCATCTGGTATGAGGATCAGGGCGACGTAGTTCCCCTACAGAGGGATAAAGGACTAGCCTAACCAGATAACAGAGGGAGACACAACTAGGGAGACTACGACTCGAGCCTAGATGTTATCATGCAAAATCATCCCTAAGTTAAGGTTTCTAGCTAACTGGCACAGGAAGCCAGCCTATCCTAATCATGACTTGCACAGGAAGCAAGCCACACACACACTTAACTTGCACAGGAAGCAAGCCAAGCAAAACCTAACTTGCACAGGAAGCAAGTCTAAACTAACCCTAACTTGCACAGGAAGCAAGTCAAACAAACATACAAGCACAAGTAGCACACACTATACACAAGCAAGTGGCTCAAACAAGGGTTAGGTTTTAGTCGAGGGGTCATATCAACCTCAACAAACAAACCTCTGGAACTGGGGTGAATGTTGCTCTTAACCTTGCCATTGAGGGGCTAAGGTGAAGCAGATGAAAGGTGAGTGAAGATAAGACTTCACAGCTCTTATCCCTGGCCTGGGAGAGCTTAAGACAAGAATGTGTGGGTTCAGAAAGTGGGAACCCTTCTACACATTTGATACTGACTCAACTGTACAATTGTACAAGATCTTGGGTTTGTATCTGCAATGCATCAACACAGTGGTGTGAGCAAAGCAGATGACACACAGAATAGCAGGGGATAGATTGCATATCCCTTGGGTTCTGCCAATTGCCTCTTCACTTAGGAGGACTTTGACTCTATGCAAGGACAAAATTAAACAGTCACAAACATTGCCTCTTAAGGAGGACTTCAGACAGTTGCCTGGCCAAGTAACAGGCCAGGTCTTCCAGACTACATGAAGTTAGGAAGTTGTACCTCAATGCAAATTGCTTATACAAGCAAATCAAAGCAAAAGTTCACAAGGAACTGAGCAACTAAAAGCACCTGGAACCAGTCAAGCACAGTTAGTATACAAGTCAAAGTTAAATCAAAATGAAACAGATATCAACCAGTCAACACAAGCAAGTGAATGTGCAAGGCACAAGGCTTAAGGCATGTGAGCCAAGCCACCTACAAAACAAACAAGTTAGACAATGATATTTAAGCAAGCTCAATCAAAAAGAGTTAGTCTCATTGGTCATTTGTTGGTCAACCTGAAAACATGAACTCAAAGGTGAATAACAGGACCACTAGGGCAAGCCTAGGGTCAAAAGAGAATGAAAAAGTCAAAACATCAAAGGGCAAGCATCCAAAATCATGTTCAAACAATTAAGAAACACAACCAATTGGGTTCACATTCATATCAATCATCATCATCATTTCATGAACAATTTAGGTCAAAGTGTTGCAAACAGAAGCTCATAGGAGTCAACAGAAAGACTTAACTCAAAAGCAATCTTAAACATTTCTAAAAATCACCAAATAAATCATGATCAATCACAACCCACAGCATGGTAAGCATGTCAAATTTCATCTCATTTGGACAAGTGGAAGGCAGTCAATGAAAATCAGAAAGTCAAAGCAATTTTGAACATGCTCAAAGAAGTCAACCAAACATGCATCAACTTAGAAAAATTATAAATCAGAAATGGTGTATCATAAATGAATGGGACTAAAACCATGGCAAAGCTTAAGATGTCTAGTAACCTCATGCAAAATTTCATGTCCATCTAATAAAGTATGAGGATTTCACAAATGAAATGGCAACATGTGTCACAAAAAGTCAACATTTGACTAAGCAGGGGAGAAAATCTCAAACAATTAGGAAATGCCACAAATAATTCCAAGAAAATTCACATGTAAACTAGACATACAAGAGTAGGTTCATGCAAAAAATCAGATCAATTGGAGGTCAAGAAGTATGGTATCAAAAATCATCAAGTTGGACATCAATGTTGTGACACAAATTGTCACACCCTACTTCAAAAATTCATAACTAACAATCCAGATAAGATAAATTCACAAACTCTAAATCAAAATCACCATGAGTGTGTCTAGTTTAAGCACAAAAAAATTGGGAGCCATTGGATAAAGTATCATCATTTCACAAATGTTTTGGCAAAGTGTACAAAATATGCATACATGTCACAAACCCTAATACCATTTAAAATCCAGCCACCCAAAAAATCATTAAAAATCATGATAAAAAAGTAGGGATCATGATGAAGATGATGCAAAAATTCCCACTGAATTTGGAATTGAAATGGACAAGTTATGAATTTTGCAAGTTTGATAATCAAAGTGAGATAATTATTGAAAATTAAATGGATTAATTTGGAAATATTAAAGACCGGATGGCAAAAGCGTAATATTGGAATCCACTTAATCAGACGACGTCGTTTAGGGACGGCCAAGGAAATAAAATGATTGGCTCATGCATCTACAGTAGCGTGCATACGTGCAGAGTCCAAATTTCTGGGCATGGCCATGAATATTGTTAGGGTTTTTCAGCACAGTAACTTCACCTTCATCTTCCTAATTCGACTCAGCAGATTTTTTTCCAGAAATTTAAATTAAATATACAGACATGATCATCTAACAACCAACAACAAGAATCCAGCATTGATTTTCATTAAAACATAGCCATATTCATGAATCGAGTACAAACATGAATCAACATCAAACTTGTTTTCAGCATAACTTCATGAATACATAGCCATTTCATGTGATTTAAACTTCAGAATGATCAGCACAACAAGCTCTACACTAAGCATGGCATGGTTTGGCAAAACAAGTAAACTGAAAACTGACCAAATTGGAGAGCAGATGCAGATTCAGGTGTTTTCTGGCTTGGATATGCTCAAACAGGTGCAGCCTCGTGCTCCCAATGATGGATAGTGAAGATGCCTTGGCTCAGTGTAGCTTGCTTTTGCTCGGATCTCAATCTGCCATGGAAGTGGTGTTGGAAGAACAGTCGAGTAAAACTCCTTCCAGTTGTGAAATGGCAGTTGAAATATGTCCACAATGATGCTTGGATGGTGAAACAACAATGGCCAGGCTCAGTTCTTTGAGAGTTTTTGACAGATTTTGAAAAATGCATAAAATGAAGTTTTTGAGAATGAGTGAAGTTTCTTAGTTTTGAGGCAGCTGCTAGGGGTTTCATTCAGCAGAAAAAATGATGTGTGTCTGCTGTTTTTGTGGTACTTGAATCAAGGTCCATGAAAATGTGGAGTAGAGTTGGTAAATGTGTACTTTCTTTCCAATTTTCAAGCAACTAGGTGATGGCTATGTGTACTGCATAAAAATGGGCTTGCAACAAGTCATAAACCACATTTCTGAACTATTTCAATTGGCCAAATGGTTTAAAAATGATTATTTTGAAAAGTCAAAATTCAACTCACTTGAAATTAATTAAGGCAAGTCCAAAAATGCCATTTTGCATGGTGATGTTTTGGTGAAAGATGATGACATATTTGGAAAGAGGGGATCAAATGTGACTTGTAGGAAAAAACCCCACCCAAATTGGCCAAATGGTTTGAGAGATATGGCCTTTTGAAGTTCAAGAATTTCTGAAAATGATTTTATCATAACTTGCCAACCATACATGGGAATTGAGAGTTCTTGGAATTTTTGGAAATGGGAGAACAAGATCTTCAACTTTCATGTTGGGCAAAAATTCATTTGAAGCTTGTATCATGATGTAAGTTTGAGGATCAAGACTTTCCATTTTTGGCAGGTTTCAATTACAGGTCCAGTTTCCATTTTTGGAAATTTCTGATCTGGCTTCAAATTCTTCCATGATGGTGTTTGACATGATATATGAAGACTATATGGACATGAATGAGACCTCTCAAACCAATTTCCATCATCAAATCACTGATTAAATGGACAGTTGACCAACAGTTGACTTTTAGGGTTTCTGACTGACTGTGCATTGACTGATGACTTCTGAACATCCAATCCTTGACCAAAACACTTCAAATGGATCCCCAAGTCATGTGAACATGTTGGACCAACCCTAGGGCCTTGGCTCAAAGGAATTTGTACTTGCTTGCTTGGTTGACTGATCTCCTAATCAGTTTGACCTAATTTCTTGATTGGCTTGCACTTGAGGCAAATGGGACAATGCAATGCTATGCAATGGACCATGATATGCTATGACCTAATATGAAAATGTATGTACAATGATAGGTGCAAATTTGAGGTGCTACAAGTTGTTGTTCCTCTTTTTCCAGAGTTGTTTAACTCTTCTGGTCAGGAGGGACAATTCTTCTTCATCATCAAAATCTTCTGGTTCAGAGTCATCAGTATCTTCAGTTTCTGCCTGGAGGGCTTTGGTTCTGTCAGGTTTGCGTCTTTCATATCTGGACTTTAATGCTACGGACTTGTTCCTTTTCTGAGGCTCATCTTCCTCTAGTTCTATCTCATGGCTTCTGAGGGAACTGACAAGTTCTTCAAGACTGATATTGTTCAGATCCTTTGACAGCTTCAGAGCAGTAACCATGGGTCTCCATTTCTTTGGCAGACTTCTGACTATCTTTTTGACGTGGTCTGCAGTTGTGTATCCTTTGTCTAGAACCTTGAGACCTGCAATCAGAGTTTGGAATCTAGAGAACATTGCCTCTATGGCTTCATCATCTTCCATTTTGAAAGCTTCATATTTCTGGATAAGCGCCAGAGCCTTTGTCTCTTTGACCTGAGAGTTTCCTTCATGAGTCATCCTTAGAGAGTCAAGTATGTCTTTGGCTGTTTCTCTGTTGGTGATCTTTTCATACTCGTTGTAAGATATAGCATTAAGGAGTATGGTTCTGGCCTTGTGATGATTTTTGAAAACTCGCTTATGATCATCTGACATCTTACTTCTGGGAACTTCAGCTCCATCCTCTGTGACAGGAGGTTTGTATCCATCTGTGACAATGTCCCAGAGATCAGCATCATAGCCTAGAAAGAAACTTTCAATTCTATCTTTCCAGTAATCGAATTTCTCTCCATCAAAGACAGGAGGCTTAGCATTGTAACTATCCTTTTCATTTGTGTGGGCCATAGTTTTTCTCGTTCTGGATCTCTCTACACTGTTAAGTGTTTGATTAGAAAATCAATAACAGAGCCGGAGCTCTGATACCAATTGAAGGTGAGAAAAACAAGAAAGGGGGGGTTTGAATTGTTTGGAAAATAAGCGCTTTTTCAAAATAAAAATCACACAAGGAATTTATACTGGTTCGCTTATAACACAAAGCTACTCCAGTCCACCCGGCCAAGGTGATTTCGCCTTCAACAAGGACTTAATCCACTAATCTTGAAAGATTGATTACAAACAACGTCTAAGAGAAAGATCTCGTAGTCCTCTCAAGTATACAGACTGCGCAGAGTCACTTGAGGAAATAAAAACAAGGATAAAGACTTATGTAATCTAGAGTGCTTCTAAGATAAGCAAATATTACAACAGCAAGAACAAAGTGTTTCACGTTCTAAGCAAAAGCTTCGTGAAGATTGAGAGAATAAAACGTGTTTATGTGTGTTGATGTTTCAGTAAATTCATATTTTCTCAATGTTGATTTGCAGTCCTTTATATAGGAGTGAAGTAGTCGTTGAAGTTGATGGATAATAATTTGAATTAATGCCATAACTTATATAGCTTCTTGCCAAGACAACTTTCTCTCCTCGAATGACTACTTTCCAAATATAGTTCCTTTTCATTTGAATTTGGAGTTTAACGTCTCTTTCTGTATTAGGAAATCCATTGCCAAGCCTTTATTTGAAGTTAACGTTACTCTTTCTTTATTAGGAAATCCATGATCAGAGTCTTCATGTTTCTTGGAATCTTGCTATTTAACTTGTTGATCTCTTTGAGTTCTGATGGTTTCTTCAGATAGCGCTGAGAGCTTCTGGAGTTTGACATACCGTTGTTCAGAGTCAGAACTTCTAGAGCGTACTTCTTGTTCAGATGCTTCTGATATTTTGCTGTTTTGCTCAGAGTTAGACTTTCTTGAACGTGTTTCTACTTCAGATGCTCCTGGTCTTCTGATAATTTGTATCTGATATGATTCTGTATCTGATGATTTCTTCCTTCTTTCCTTAGAACCCTGCACACTTAGAAACTTTTCGTTAGGGTGCCATTTTTGGTTTCATCCTTTGTTATCATCAAAATCATGGAATCTGTTGTAGAACAATTTTTGTTCTTACAGTGTTCCGGTACGTAATTTTTTTTTTATTTAATTTTAATTATTTTTTTTAACATTATTTTTGCAGTGGTTCGAAGAAGAGGTGCAGATGGCCGGATTCCAGTCCGCACGTTAGACCGGGGTGCATCTTCATCTGCAGCTGCAGCTGAGCCGACTGGATATCCAGGAGGGCCGTACGATACGTCTCTTTTGGTGAAGTACGAGCATCATGTTGCTCGACATATATGGTTCGGTGAGGTAAGTAAACGGGCTATATTTGAAAATGAATAATAGTTGAATATTTTATAATTTGTTTTCTAATATGTGTTTTAATTGTTTTTAGGAAAGAGGACCAAAGAAAGAGTTGAAGGTTGCCGGACATGGACTGAAGTTGACTTCTAGGGTTCCATTGGCTCTTCCACCACAGATGGAGAGTTGGGTATCTAGATCCGGTTTAGCTTCACTGTAGAGAACGAGTCTGAACAAGATAGACACAAATCTTGTCTCTGCATTTGTGGAAAGATGGCATCTAGAGACATCTTCATTTCACATGCCGTTTGGTGAAATGAGCATTACTTTAGATGATGTCGCATGTCTACTTCACTTGCCCATTAGGGGTATCTTTTGGAGTCCTCAGGATGTGACTGAAGAGCTAGCTGTTGAACTTGCTGTTGACTACCTAGGAGTGTCACAGGGTCAGGCACAGCCACATGTTCGGAGCTGCAGGGGGTCGTATTACAAGTTGGAGTGGTTATATGATATATTCGTACATCATAGGGCTGCTTCCAGCTGGGCATATGCGACTAGAGCATATCTATTGATGTTGGTGGGTTCCATCATATTTGCTGATAAGACCTTTACACTTGTAGAGGCACGATACCTCCTCCTGTTTAGGGACTTGGATGGATGTTCAGGATATAGTTGGGGAGCAGCTGCACTAGTTACCCTCTACCGATATCTTGGAGATGCGTCCATGTACAGTTGCAAACAGCTCGGTGGATATCCTACTCTCCTACAGGTATATAATTTAATTTTGTTAATTAAGTGTTGGATTCATTTTATAAAATATTGTAACTTAATTTGTTTTATTTATTATGTTTTTATTTTGTAACAGTGTTGGATTCACGAGTATTTTCCAACTGTTGGAAAAAGAGGGGAGAATTGGAATCCTGCTGGAAACTGTGGTCTTCCCCGAGCGATGAGATGGTCGTATAGATAGGGAGTCCTGAAGGTCGATGATTTACGACCTATTTTGGACGAGCTGACACGTACCGACGTCATCTGGCGACCATTTGAGGATCATAGAGCATGGCGTGTATTTGATGAGATATGTCTTTACAGGGGCTGTTTGAAGTGGGGTGAAACAGTTGTTCCATACTTGCCTGATAGATGTTTACGTCAGTTCGGGTATAGGCAGTATGTTCCATCCCCACCTCTGGATTGTATGATGGCGACGGATATTGATGTTGATTGGATCAGTTACCATCAGAGTGTTGTCGCTGTGATCAGTTCATCTACCGTGGCCACCACTCCATCTGAGGTAGAAGACGGTTATCTGGAGTGGTATTATCGTGTTTCCCATCCACGGTTGGTCCCTCCCCATCGTGACGCTCCTAGAGACGTACCCGTTCCTGTATATGACGCCGGGTCATCTGATCCTGATTGGGCTCGTGTATCTACATTGATTCGTCGCTATCTGAGACAGGTTAATGCTGAAGAGGAAGATCCACAGTTTTCTGATTTATTTGAAGCTTTGCATATTTCTCGTTCACATTGATTATATGTATTAAGCTTTGAATATAATAGACATAATAATATAGATTTCATGTTTTGATTGCATATTTATGTTTTGATTACATAATCATGCTAATACAGGTGTAAGTAATTGCCAATGTTGCATACGTCCTGCAAATCCTAGCATCCAAGTAGTTGCTATATGAGAACGAAATTTCTTCCAATCTAATGTGACCGGTGGCAATGGAAACCCCTCTTTCATGTTGACCTGATAAAGTAAAATAATTAAAAGATTAAGTCATATAACATAAAATATTAACTGAAATAATTAAAATATTTAGACATATAAATACGTACCTGAACCCAATGATTCTGGTTAACAAAACCAATGCAATAAATAGAGACATTTGGTGAATGTGAACTTGTCATCGGAAAGAAAGTGATGCACGGATTGCCTAAACAGACAAGTACAACATTATAACGATTCGCTATCAAGTAACCCATATCTGGTAGACTCATCCATTTCTCAAGTGGCTGTGAACCAAACGATTCTATCATCAAAGATTCTCTCACAGCTGACAACCGATTAGAAAATAACTTGTCATACAAAGTTGACCTATCCTTGTCTATTAATTCCAACCCCAACTCTCTGTGAACCATTGGCCAACCATCCTCACCATATCCATGCAATAATGCAATGACTCTAAATCCACAATTACCATCTGATTCAACATTAACTACATCTTCAATGTATGACCTAATATGATTAGGAAATTGAACAATGAATTGTGGTTGCTTCTTTGATAATTTGATCTTCTTCGAAGTCTGTGATGGTTGAGATTGCCTTTGTGAAGATTGAGATGCCTTATCAACATACTCATGATACGAAGGGTCCCTATAAACATCATAATCTGCTGGTTTTTTCCCTTTCTTCTTCACTCCTCCTTTGGTTTTTATTTTCTCAGGTGGTGGACACAATGTTGTCATTGTTGGGTATGCTAGTTCACATACCCTACTCCTTAATGCCCTTTTCCCAATAACATCTAATGACCTAAATCGTCTCCACAACTCATCCATTGCAGCCGTCATATCCACCAAAGAACGGCTACATGTCTCTAGGTCAAATCAGCGACATGTTGCTTCTCATCTGTGGTCAACCTACCAATAAACGAATGACCTTCTAATCTATCAGGTAAACCATGATTATGTAACCCACATTTTACATCAATCTTCCAACCAGATCCATCTTTCGCCGGAGTCGACCTGATTTTAAATGGACATCCACATTTCTTGGACGCACTTTGGGTACCACTATCGCTAATCTTGTGTTTCCCACCTTTATCACAACCAAATATTATTTTGTTACTTCTCCCTCTCTTCCCCGTTTCAGTATCTGAACGACTGATAACAACAGTTACTTTATTGTCGATTCAAACCTTTTTAATCCATCTGATAACCTCTTCTCGTGTACCAAATCTTTCCGTCGTCATAAACGCATCAGTAGTATCTACACATATTTTGGGAAGATTTTCCATTTCTGTAAAAAAAAATAAAAATTAAAAAAAAAAACGTACCGGAAGACTTTAGGAAAGACTTCCGGAACACACATAATGCATACTGGAACACTTCTCCAAAGAGTTCCGGTATGCAAATTTTTTTGAAATTTTTTTTTATCTGAACCGGAACTCTTTCCTTAAGTGTTCCGGTTTGCTTTTTTTGTGTTCCGGAAGTCTTTCCTAAAGTCTTCCGGTTTGGAAAAATACATACCGGAAGTCTTTTTGCAAGAGTTCCGGTGCGAGGGGTGTGAAAGTGTAATTTTTGCAATTTTCAACTGAATGGTAAAAATGAAATAGTAAATTGGTTAAAACCAATTAAGGGTAAAATGAAAATTTTTAAATTTTTGTAGGGGTATGGGGTTAATTGTAGGGGTACAAGGTAAAATTTTCTTTGTTTGATAAGAGAGGTTTAACTACTTTTTTTTCAATAGTTTTTTTACTAATGACTCACTTCGTCTCAAATTAAGGGCAGTAAAGTGTGATAAATGAAAGAGAGAATATTAATTTTATTCTAATATATTTTAATTATTGTAAATGTTAAATGAGAGAATAATAAATTGAGAATGATATAGGTAACATTAATTGAAAGATACCATTAAAATATTATATTGAAAATTAAAAGTGATATTTATTTTAGAATAAATAAAATGAAATATTTATTTTGAGAAGGGGGAAGCACTAATTAATTATGAATTTTTATGTTAAAATTTATTGCAATTTTATCATGTAATTTGTGTATTACGGTCATATTATTATTTTAATTAAAATTAAGATATCTTTTTAAAAATAGAATTCTTTCACATTATATATATATATATATATATATATATATATATATATATATATATATATATATATATATATATATATATATAATTCAAAAATATGTAAGATTTGATTAATTAAATAAATTTTCAGTAAAAAAATTGACTATATATTTTGAATTCAATATTTTCTTTCATAAAATTGGAAATGACATTTATGATGGACAAACTCTTCTAAAAGGAGCAAAAATAAATAATATGTTAAATTCAAACTTTGTATTTATGAAATTGATATGTCCTTTATGATGGACAGAAAACTCCTCTGAAAAGTGCAACTTCCTGTCCAAAAAATTTAAGCAGATTTGTTAAATTCAAACTTTGTAGTTATGAAGTGACAAACGTTAATTTAGATAGACAAACTCCTAGTAAGAGAACAACTTAAATTAAATAAATATGTTAAATAAATTTTAAATTTATGAAGCCAGAAATGTCAGACCACATATCCTAATGAAATCCGAAATGTTAAAATAAATTTTAATTTTATCGCCTCTCAAAATGGGCTTCCTCCGAAATCTTGAATTACTAATCGGTGCAATACGAAAGAATCTGAATCTTTTTTAGTATTATTCAAGAAAAGAGTATTTTAAAGAAATTCCTAGAGTTCGAAGAACTGTTTCTTTTGGATGAAATGTTAAAGGAATTCCCAAAAACACATTTACAAAATATTCGTATTAATATCTACAAAGAGACCATCCAATAGATCGAGACAAACAACCAAGATCTTATCCATACAATTTTGCATTTTCGTACAAGTATAATATGTTTCCTGATTCTAAGTGGTTATTCTTTTAAGAAACAATAAAAAATTATGGTCTAAAGTAAAGAACAGCAGGCAGAGAGGAATAACATAACCGATCAGCGGTTCACTGAGTTGTTTAGCAGGTTCGACAACTTAGACTTACGTCAGCGATCACCAGCCCCAAGAACAAGAGGCGGAAGGCAACCTTAACTTTTCTTTTTCCTTTCCTTTTTGTATTTCATTTCTTTTCCTTCAAACATTGAGGACAATGTTTTATTCAAGTATGGGGGGAAAACCATGTTCTTTCTATCCTCCACTTTCCTTTTCAAGTATGTACTTTTCCTTTCATTGTTATTTCTCTTTCTTATTATGAAAAAAAAAATATTATCATAATATAGATTTATTTTAAGTTAAGTCCCTAGCGTGAAAAACTTTCTATTATCTATTTCCCCTCAAATTTTCATGAGCCATAACAAAAATTTAACACACCCAATGAGTATAAAGGTTGCTTATTTTATAAAACTTGAGTGAAATCAAAAACAAAATCATTACCATAACAACGCTCTGAGAACCTCAACACGTTAGATCAGGATAAGCACCTATTATACCAAGTCCATGGACTTTTAACCTTACAGTAACCCCAAGTAGTTTATACGAGAAGTCAGCACCATCTTAATAGCAAACTACGTGGAGAGCCGATGAATATAAGTGAATGATTCCCAAAGTAACAAAATATATATATATATATATATATATATATATATATATATATATATATATATATATATATCAGGAAATGCACTAATTAAGTTAGGTGATCCTTACCAGATCATTTAATCTAAAGGTTGCAGATCATACAAAAGCATAATACGAGAGATCCATTATGAGTTGGTTCAGTAGGTATCTGGTACTGAACTTGGTAGGGCGGACTACAGTCCGATCCCCCGCAATTTGCAATGGACTGAATAATGAAGTTATCCGACTTATGTACCAGAACTTCTAGCTGAAAGGGGATCAGAATCACTAACCGGTTACTCCACTATGTGCGCGAAAAGATAAAGGGCTTAATGTGATTTCGCTAGAATGAAAACGGGTGAAATAAGAGTAAAGGAACTAGAACAGCTATAATGGCATTACTTGAACTGGTTTGCATGAGGTGAGGTTATCTGAGGTTGTGACAGTGGTTGTCGATGTCAAGATTAAACTCAAGTCACTTCTAAACAAGGTTTACATGCAACCTAGTACGAATTGATGTGTGTTTTGAAATTTCATCTGGCTAAAAAATTTTAAGTTCTATACCGTATTTTGCTTGAGGACAAGCAAAGATCTAAGTATGGGAGAGTTTGATAACATGAAATTATATCACACTTTAGGACTTAATTCAATTAAATTATATTATTATTTACTTTAATTTATTTCATTTTATCAGATATTACGCGGTATTTCCTTTCTATTTATCTCAGGTATCTATTTGAAGCAAAAGTAAAAAAAAGGAAGAAAAGGAGGTGCAAAAAGAAGTTTTTGGAAACAAATAGCAAAAGCCAAGCCCAACCCAAAAAAGGCACAGGCGTTGTGCCTGTGACGAGCGTCACAGAGGTTGTGACGAGCGTCACGCTATATGCACTTGTATGACGAGCGTCACACATGGTGTGACGGACGTCACACCATTCCCCTATATTTGAGGCACAAGGAACGCTTCAGAGAAGTTGAGTCCTATTTCCACGCCCAACTATTCTGCACGTTGAAGACTTTTGACGCGGAAGGCAGTTGCAGGAGGTAGCATATAAATAGTAGCTTTTTGGAAAGCTCTAGGTTCCACGCTTCCACGCTTTTTCCAGATTTTTGGCGTTTTCGCATTTTTTCTTCTTCCAGCAGCTTAGGCATATTTTTACAGTATTACTTTTACAAATTTCTATATTGTTTTCTTTTGCAATTCTATTTTCTTTTCTAGCTCTTAATTAATTTTTCGCACAATAGTTTCTACACCGGAAACTATTGTGTACCTTTTACCGGATCTAACCTTACGTTAGAATCTAGTTTTTTATTCCTTCGTTTTATTTTTCTGCCTGATTAAAGAACTCAAGAACAAATCCAACCGGTCTGTGGTGGAGTGTTCAAGACTGCTATTTAATTATTCAGGTTCTTTATTTATTTGTTGAATTTATATATGCTTGTTTTTATTATTAATTTTTGCTGCTTGCCTGTGATGAGTCTGTTTATGCATGATATTTATTTAAGTCTGTTTAGCATGTCTGGCTAATTTATTTAGGTATCGGTATGTAAAGTAAGCGGAATGAAGGAATCAAAACTAAGTTGGTTTATTTAAGTTTAAAATTAAAATCACTCTTTTTACGGTCTCAATTTACAGGTTTAATAACAAAGTTTTTGTACGAAAGTAAAAGACATAAAGAAGTTAAAATCAATAGAGCGAGAGTTTGAGGTTTTGACTGGACAGTGTAAATTGGACATTAATTCTAGATCAGGGCGAGAGCAATTTTTAGAGTTAATTAAATTCTAACCTTTTTCAAAAAGTATTTTTAAAGATTGGATGTGAGGACGAGAGTTAAGCATTTGAATTTAATTATATAACCTAAGTCAACAGAGCGAGAGTTTGAGATAAGGGTGTTTAAACGATTAGTGTTTTCTTAAAAAGAGTTTCTACGGATTCTATTGTTTTCAAAAAGTGGTTTTTGACTTAACTATAAGTGACAGCTACGTTAATATAAAATCATAGTTTATTCAACAGAGCGAGAGTTTGAGATAAAACTTTTAACCAATAGCGTCAACTGAAAAGATTTACTTTAAAACCAAGAAACCAATACAGGATTGATTCCCTAATTACGACGAATTACATACCGATATCCGCTTTATTGATATTTAATCTAGATTTTAGTTTAGTTTTAACTTTTCCCCCAAAAATCAAAGTATTACCTGCCTTAGCTTTACGAAGTAACCTTAGATAACGGTATATCGATTCATAAGTCCCTGTGGGATCGATATCTTTTAAAACTACGCGATAGAACTGTGCACTTGCAGTTTGTACCCCAATTCGACTCATAAAGTCGAGCGATCAAGTTTTTGGCGCCGTTGTCGGGGACTTTTATTTAGTCGATATCGTAATTCTCCTGTTACGCTGTAGAGACTAAGGCTTTTCTTTTTCTTTTCTTTCTTTCGTTGATTTGTATGCCACACACTCGCTCACAAGGCGAACCGCTCTACTTACGA
Organism: Lathyrus oleraceus; assembly: GCF_024323335.1. Lineage (NCBI taxonomy): Eukaryota > Viridiplantae > Streptophyta > Magnoliopsida > Fabales > Fabaceae > Lathyrus > Lathyrus oleraceus. The sequence goes on along the minus strand of NC_066579.1, from coordinate 310,870,068 downwards.
ATCAACGACATCGAACTATATCTCCGAGTCTTACGACGAATTCGGGAATATCGTGCTGCAAACAATCTCCCTCCTGTAGAACTTCCTGATTTCAAAAATATTTTCCCTTCGATACCCGAGATGGCAGAACCAGCTCGTGCTCTTAGAGATTACGCCGCTCCATCACAAGATGAACCGCATTCAAGTATTGATCCACCCGCAATCGAAGCAAACAACTTTGAACTTAAACCTTCACTGTTACAGGCAGTGCAACAGAACCAATTCTCTGGGAATCCTACCGAGGATCCTAACCTTCATTTATCCGTATTTGTCCAATACGCTGATACTGTTAAAGCTAATGGTGTCACTTCAGAGGCAATTCGACTTCGTCTTTTTCCTTTCTCACTAAGAGATAGCGCTAGAAGATGGCTTCAATCTCTTCCTTCCAACTCTGTCACCACATGGAACGAGTTGAAGAAAGTTTTTCTTGCTCGATATTTTCCGCCAAGCAAAACAACTATGTTAAGAGCCCAAATAAATGGATTTAAACAGAAAGATAACGAGTCTCTTTTCGAAGATGGGAAAGATACAAAGACATGATGAGACTTTGTCCACATCATGGTTTAGAAGACTGGTTAGTAATTCATACATTCTATAATGGTCTCCTGTACAACACGAGGTTAACAATAGATGCCGCCGTAGGTGGTGCACTAATGAACAAACCTTATGCAGACGCTTACCAACTTATCGAAAGCATGGCTCAAAACCACTATCAGTGGGGAACCGAACGAACAATGGTGGAAAAACCTCAAACGAAAACTGGCATGTACGAGATAAGTAACCTTGATCATGTTAATGCAAAGGTGGATGCTCTGGTCCAGAAAATTGAAAGTTTAAATGTATCACCTAAAGCCACAATAGTTGCCATAACTCAGAATTGCGAAGTCTGTGGAATCCAAGGTCACACTCCTGCAGATTGTCAACTCCTAACAGGAATCCAAGCAGAGCAAGTAAACTATGCTCAAGGAAGCCCCTATTCGCATACCTATAACTCAAATTGGAAGAATCATCCAAATTTTTCATATAAAAGTAATAATGCTCTATACGCACCTGGACAATCTCCAAATCAAGCCCCAGCTATACCTCTGGGATATCAGAAGCCGACCCCATCTACATCTAACAATAACGCCCCTAGGAAATCCAACTTGGAAATCATGATGGAAAACTTTATAGCTTCTCAACAGCAAACCAATAAAGATTTCTTAAACCAGAATGTACACACTGGCGAACAAATTAAACAACTAGCAAGTAAAGTAGATGCCCTGGCTACTCATAACAAAATGCTGGAAATGCAAATATCACAAGTAGCTCAACAACAAGAGCCTACTGCTGCCCCAACTGGTACATTTCCTGGCCAACCCCAACCTAACCCAAGAAGCCACGCTCATGCAACTATACTGAGAAGTGGAACGGAAGTGGAAGGACCGTCTGACCCAAGGATAGAAAACCAAAACTCTGAAAGGTCAACTGAGGAAAGTGAACCTAAGGAAAAGGCAGAGAGTAATAAGGAAATCGTAGAAAAGAAGGAACCTTATGTACCTCCACCACCTTATAAACCACCTATCCCTTACCCTTAAAGGCTTATTAAAACCAAAGATGCGGGCCAATTTAAAAAATTTGTCGACCTACTAAAACAATTAAACGTCACAATTCCGTTTACAGAAGCTATTACGCAAATGCCCTCATATGCCAAGTTTTTAAAAGAAATTCTTTCTAATAAAAGGAAACTTGAAGATAGCGAAACCGTTACACTTACTGCTGAATGTAGCGCTATAATACAGAATATGCCTCCTAAACTTAAAGACCCAGGTAGTTTCTCTATACCCTGTCACATAGGAAAATTTGTCATTGACAAAGACTTATGCGATTTAGGAGCCGATATTAGTGTTATGCCTTTATCCATATGCAAGAGACTTGAAATAGGAGAATTAAGACCAACTAAAATGTCTGTGCAACTAGCAGATCGTTCCGTAAAATATCCTGTAGGAATTCTTGAAAACGTTCCAGTGCGCATAGGTCAATTCTACATTCCAACTGATTTTATAATTATGGATATTAGAGAAGATGAAGTTACACCCATTATACTGGGAAGACCGTTCTTAGCAACCGCCGGTGCAATCATAGACGTAAAACGAGGACGACTCACTTTCGAAGTAGGAGAAGAGAAAATTGAGTTCATTCTTTCCCAATTTTTGAAAGCACCTGCAATAGAAGATACATGTTACTTCATGGATATCATCGATGAATGCATAAAAGAAACGGAGTTAGAAAAAGACAAATCATCTGACTACCTTGTAGAAGACAAACTTAACCAATGTTTAGCAATAACACCGGACCCTACGCAATGCCTTAAGAAACCAACCTTAGACCTGAAAACACTTCCCAAGAATCTGAGATATGAATTCCTAGACTTAGAGCTTGAACGACCAGTGATAGTTAATGCTGACCTAGGAAGACTCGAAACAGAAAAACTCCTGCATATCTTAAGAAAATATCCAACCGCACTAGGTTACAACATCACCGATCTTAAAGGAATAAGTCCTTCTATTTGTATGCACCGCATCATGTTAGAAGAAGACTGTAAAACTTCTAGGGAACACCAGAGAAGACTAAACCCGATCCCGAGTGAGGTAGTGAAGAAGGAAATAACCAAGTTATTAGAGGCAGGTATCATATATCCTATATCTGATAGCAAATGGGTTAGTCCTGTACACGTAGTACCAAAGAAAGGAGGTATAACAGTCATTGAAAATGAAAAAGGAGAAACTATAACCAAACGAATCGAATCGGGATGGAGAATGTGCATTGACTATAGGAAACTAAACAAAGCAACCCGAAAAGATCATTTCCCTTTACCATTCATTGACCAGATGTTAGAACGATTAGCAAAACATTCACATTTCTGCTATCTAGACGGTTACTCGGGTTTCTTTCAAATACCAATTCATCCTGATGACCAAGAAAAGACAACGTTCACGTGCCCTTTTGGTACCTTCGCTTATAGACGAATGTCGTTTGGCTTGTGTAATGCTCCTGCAACTTTCCAAAGATGTATGATGGCAATATTCGCCGATTTCCTAGAAAACATCATGGAAGTATTAATGGATGACTTTTCCGTATGCGGACAAAGCTTTGAAGAATGTCTTGAAAACCTAGAGAAAGTTCTAGAGCGATGTGTAAAAGTAAACCTAGTACTTAATTGGGAAAAATGCCACTTTATGGTACAAGAAGGAATTGTTTTAGGACACATCATCTCAAATAGAGGAATTGAAGTAGACAAGGCCAAAATAGAGGTAATCGAAAACCTTCAACCTCCGAAGATTGTGAGAGAAGTACGAAGCTTCTTAGGAAATGCCGGTTTTTACCGACGATTCATTAAAGACTTCTCTAAAATAACTAAACCGTTGACCGGACTATTGATGAAAGATGCTAAATTCATATTCGACAATAAATGTTTAGAAGCATTTCAAACGCTTAAACAAGCACTGATCTCCGCACCCATAATGCAGACACCAGATTGGAATGAACCATTCGAAATAATGTGTGATGCCAGCGATTACGTTGTAGGTGTTGTTTTAGGACAACGAAAAGATAAAAAGCTTCATGTTATATATTACGCAAGTAGAACTCTAGATGAAGCACAAATGAATTATGCCACAACCGAGAAAGAACTTCTAGCAGTAGTGTTTGCGCTAGATAAATTTCGTTCTTACTTAGTCGGAGCCAAAATAATCATCTACACTGACCACGCTGCTATCAAATACCTCTTAACTAAAAAGGATGCAAAACCTAGACTCCTAAGGTGGATCCTGTTACTACAAGAGTTCAATTTGAAAATCAAAGACAAGAAAGGAACTGAAAACGTAGTAGCAGATCACCTCTCTAGACTTGAGAACCTTGAACCGGAAAGAACAACAATTAACGATGATTTCTCGTACGATAAGCTTATAGCTACTTTAGAAGAAAATAACGCTGATAGACAGGTAGAAACTACCTTAGCAATATCTGTTACACCGTGGTACGCTGACCTCGTCAATTATTTAGCTGCCGGAATAGTTCCATCTACCTTATCCTACCAACAGAAGAAACGATTCTTCTATGATATAAAACATTATTACTGGGATGACCCCTTACTTTTTAAAAGAGGTCCCGATGGTATTTTCCGTCGGTGTATACCCGAAGAAGAGGTAGAAAGTATAATCCAACACTGTCACTCCGCTCCTTATGGTGGACACGCAAGTACATCCAAGACCTGCTCTAAAATCCTACAAGCCGGTTTTTATTGGCCAAGTATATGGAAGGATGTACATGCAACTATTAAGAAATGTGACAGATGTCAACGCACAGGAAACATATCTAGACGTGACGAGATGCCACAAAAGGGCGTTTTGGAAGTCGAGATTTTCGACGTGTGGGGAATAGACTTCATGGGACCTTTTCCATCCTCTTTCGGCAACAAATACATACTCGTGGCAGTTGACTACGTATCAAAATGGATTGAAGCTATAGCTTCCCCAACAAACGACACACGAGTAGTAACTAGACTCTTTAAGAATATAATATTTCCAAGGTTTGGTGTCCCAAGAATAGTTGTCAGTGATGGTGGATCGCATTTCATATCCAAAGTACTCGAAAAACTACTGCTTAAGTATGGCGTAAGACATAGAGTAGCGACACCTTACCACCCTCAAACCAGTGGGCAAGTGGAAGTATCTAACAGAGAAATCAAACAGATACTAGAAAAAACAGTCGCCACTTCAAGGAAAGACTGGTCATTGAAATTACCAGAAGCTTTATGGGCATACCGAACTGCTTACAAAACACCCATAGGAACAACCCCATTTAAGCTAATTTATGGAAAATCCTGTCACCTCCCGGTAGAATTAGAACATAAATCCTATTGGGCTATTAAAAATCTAAATTTAAACTATAAAGCCGCCGGTGAAAAGAGAATCCTTGATATAAGCGAATTAGAGGAACTCAAAAGAGATGCTTACGAAAATGCCAGAATCTACAAAGAAAGAACAAAACAATGGCATGACAAGCGCATATCAATGAAAATCTTCAAACAAGGCGATACAGTCCTTTTATTTAACTCCAGACTAAAGTTATTTCCGGGAAAACTACGATCTAGATGGTCAGGTCCTTTTCAAATCACCAATGTTTTTCCCAGTGGAGCAGTAGAAATTAAAGGCAAATCTATGGAACCATTTACCGTAAACGGGCAACGTCTAAAACATTATCACTATGCAGAAAACAATGAAGATTCGCAAGTCTTGCACTTAGACGAAATGCCTCCAGAAATTATAGATTGTAATTGATTGTTTTTATGTCGAGCTTGCGACATTAAACAAAGCGCTTAGTGGGAGACAACCCACAAATTATTTTATTATTTCCTTATTCTATTATTATTATTTTTCTATTTCTTCCTTAATTATTCTTTTAATTTCTGTCTAGTATTCATTCTTAATTTATTTTATTTTATTAAAAACTTTTCTCTTCTTTCGGCATTTGGCCAAATCCTGACTAAAACTCTTGTTTTTCTTTTCTCTAGCTAACAATAACCTGATGGGACATATTGATCGTATGGGTATCAAATTCAGAGGAACAACTCAGAAACAAAAGTTTGAGGAACTAGCCACGAGAGAGATGCTACCTAGCATGTATGCTGATGACTGGGCAATGACTGCCCTTGGACTAAGACAAAGTGTCCTGTATTTGCTGAATCAGATAGGGTGGGAAACCGCTCCTATCCGTAGACAATTTGTCACTTACCGGAGACTGACTCTAGAATTCCTTAGTTCTCTGATCTATCTGCCCAGCCATGGAAAAGGAATAAGCAGAGGTTTTATACAGTTCAGAATGTTTAACATGGAATACCAATTTAATATTCAAGATTTTACCAACCTTTTAGGCTTCCCTACATCCTTTGACACATTCACAGTGATCCAAGAGGAACTTTTCGAATATAGAGAACTTGAACACTTTTGGGGTAACTTGACTGGAAATGACGATCCCGAGGAACATGAGTTTCTCTCTGGAAACATACATAACCCGGCCTTCCGTTATTTCCATAAGATCCTGACCCACACCTTATTTGGGAAGAAGCCAAACAGTACCACAGTTTCACGTGATGAACTCTTCATCATATTTTGTGCTTCTCAGAACCGTCCAGTAAACGGTGCCACTTTTATGTTAGCAAATTTGGACCACCTTATCCAAGATGAGCGAGCACCAATCCGAATAGGCGGTTTGATAACTATGATAGGTAATGCTATTGGATTACGCCAGCCTATGCTTGACTTAAGCCCTTTTTGTGGCATTACTACTATGAGTATACCCTTCCTCTTCAACACTTTGTTTATAGCAAACCTAGGGTCTGATGAGTTTGAGCTTATTATTGATAACCAAGTTCTTTGCCTATTCACCATGCCCGATCCTAGGACTAGTGTTCATAACCGCAACAACTGGCTCTACAATCTGAACGAAACCCCCTCTCCTGCTAGATCCACTGAATCCATCCAGGACTATGAGATTTGTGATGACTATGAGATTTATGATGACCAGATTCCTTATGCTGAATCAGATCCTCAAACACCATCTGGATATTATGATATTGATCCTCCTCCTCAACCTGCTCAGACCGAAGAATCGGCAATACCCGACCTTAGACATCATATGCCCGGAACTGATTATAACACTGCCATGGAAGCTTTGATGTCAGAACAAGATGCCCTCAGAGAAGAGTTCACTAGCCTGAGGCACGAATTTCTGGGATACATGAACAGTATGACAAACTAGTTTCACGAGTTGCTATACCATGTTAACTCCTTTGCTCCTCCGGCCAGCGATCGTGCAGATGGATAGAATTTATTTATTTTTCTTAGTTATTTAGTCTTAAGCTAGATTAATTCGTTAATGTTATTTCAAATTATATTCGTATTTGTTTCTCTTTCACACTTTTTGTTTTTCTCCATTGTTACATTATGATTATTTTATTGAAGCTATTTATTCATTTTATTATGTAATATCTGCTCTCTACTGTTGCTGCCTACATGACTTATTAAAGAAAAATATATTTATGCACTACTATGCAAAGTAGAATAGCATGCAAGAGAAATTAATTAGCAAAATAAAATAATCAAAAGCAAAGAAAAATAATAAAAATATATATATTACCAAAGTCTACCCCAACATAACCGATCAGCGGTTCACTGAGTTGTTTAGCAGGTTCGACAACTTAGACTTACGTCAGCGATCACCAGCCCCAAGAACAAGAGGCGGAAGGCAACCTTAACTTTTCTTTTTCCTTTCCTTTTTGTATTTCATTTCTTTTCCTTCAAACATTGAGGAAAATGTTTTATTCAAGTATGGGGGGGAAAACCATGTTCTTTCTATCCTCCACTTTCCTTTTCAAGTATGTACTTTTCCTTTCATTGTTATTTCCCTTTCTTATTATGAAAAAAAAAATATTATCATAATATAGATTTATTTTAAGTTAAGTCCCTAGCGTGAAAAACTTTCTATTATCTATTTCCCCTCAAATTTTCATGAGCCATAACAAAAATTTAACACACCCAATGAGTATAAAGGTTGCTTATTTTATAAAACTTGAGTGAAATCAAAAACAAAATCATTACCATAACAACGCTCTGAGAACGTCAACACGTTAGATCAGGATAAGCACCTATTATACCAAGTCCATGGACTTTTAACCTTACAGTAACCCCAAGTAGTTTATACGAGAAGTCAGCACCATCTTAATAGCAAACTACGTGGAGAGCCGATGAATATAAGTGAATGATTCCCAAAGTAACAAAATATATATATATATATATATATATATATATATATATATATATATATATATATATATATATATATATATATATATATATATATATATATATATATATATATATATATATATATATATATATATATATATATATATATATATATATATCAGGAAATGCACTAATTAAGTTAGGTGATCCTTACCAGATCATTTAATCTAAAGGTTGCAGATCATACAAAAGCATAATACGAGAGATCCATTATGAGTTGGTTCAGTAGGTATCTGGTACTGAACTTGGTAGGGCGGACTACAGTCCGATCCCCCGCAATTTGCAATGGACTGAATAATGAAGTTATCCGACTTATGTACCAGAACTTCTAGCTGAAAGGGGATCAGAATCACTAACCGGTTACTCCACTATGTGCGCGAAAAGATAAAGGGCTTAATGTGATTTCGCTAGAATGAAAACGGGTGAAATAAGAGTAAAGGAACTAGGACAGCTATAATGGCATTACTTGAACTGGTTTGCATGAGGTGAGGTTATCTGAGGTTGTGACAGTGGTTGTCGATGTCAAGATTAAACTCAAGTCACTTCTAAACAAGGTTTACATGCAACCTAGTACGAATTGATGTGTGTTTTGAAATTTCATCTGGCTAAAAAATTTTAAGTTCTATACAGTATTTTGCTTGAGGACAAGCAAAGATCTAAGTATGGGGGAGTTTGATAACATGAAATTATATCACACTTTAGGACTTAATTCAATTAAATTATATTATTATTTACTTTAATTTATTTCATTTTATCAGATATTACGCGGTATTTCCTTTCTATTTATCTCAGGTATCTATTTGAAGCAAAAGTAAAAAAAAGGAAGAAAAGGAGGTGCAAAAAGAAGTTTTTGGAAACAAATAGCAAAAGTCAAGCCCAGCCCAAAAAAGGCACAGGCGTTGTGCCTGTGACGAGCGTCACAGAGGTTGTGACGAGCGTCACGCTATATGCACTTGTGTGACGAGCGTCACACATGGTGTGACGGACGTCACACCATTCCCCTATATTTGAGGCACAAGGAATGCTTCAGAGAAGTTGAGTCCTATTTCCACGCCCAACTATTCTGCACGTTGAAGACTTTTGACGCGGAAGGCAGTTGCAGGAGGTAGCATATAAATAGTAGCTTTTTGGAAAGCTCTAGGTTCCACGCTTCCACGCTTTTTCCAGATTTTTGGCGTTTTCGCATTTTTTCTTCTTCCAGCAGCTTAGGCATATTTTTACAGTATTACTTTTACAAATTTCTATATTGTTTTCTTTTGCAATTCTATTTTCTTTTCTAGCTCTTAATTAATTTTTCGCACAATAGTTTCTACACCGGAAACTATTGTGTACCTTTTACCGGATCTAACCTTACGTTAGAATCTTGTTTTTTATTCCTTCGTTTTATTTTTCTGCCTGATTGAAGAACTCAAGAACAAATCCAACCGGTCTGTGGTGGAGTGTTCAAGACTGCTATTTAATTATTCAGGTTCTTTATTTATTTGTTGAATTTATATATGCTTGTTTTTATTATTAATTTTTGCTGCTTGCTTGTGATGAGTCTGTTTATGCATGATATTTATTTAAGTCTGTTTAGCATGTCTGGATAATTTATTTAGGTATCGGTATGTAAAGTAAGCGGAATGAAGGAATCAAAACTAAGTTGGTTTATTTAAGTTTAAAATTAAAATCACTCTTTTTACGGTCTCAATTTACAGGTTTAATAACAAAGTTTTTGTACGAAAGTAAAAGACATAAAGAAGTTAAAATCAATAGAGCGAGAGTTTGAGGTTTTGACTGGACAGTGTAAATTGGACATTAATTCTAGATCAGGGCGAGAGCAATTTTTAGAGTTAATTAAATTCTAACCTTTTTCAAAAAGTATTTTTAAAGATTGGATGTGAGGACGAGAGTTAAGCATTTGAATTTAATTATATAACCTAAGTCAACAGAGCGAGAGTTTGAGATAAGGGTGTTTAAACGATTAGTGTTTTCTTAAAAAGAGTTTCTACGGATTCTATTGTTTTCAAAAAGTGGTTTTTGACTTAACTATAAGTGACAGCTACGTTAATATAAAATCATAGTTTATTCAACAGAGCGAGAGTTTGAGATAAAACTTTTAACCAATAGCGTCAACTGAAAAGATTTACTTTAAAACCAAGAAACCAATACAGGATTGATTCCCTAATTACGACGAATTACATACCGATATCCGCTTTATTGATATTTAATCTAGATTTTAGTTTAGTTTTAACTTTTCCCCCAAAAATCAAAGTATTACCTACCTTAGCTTTACGAAGTAACCTTAGATAACGGTATATCGATTCATAAGTCCCTGTGGGATCGATATCTTTTAAAACTACGCGATAGAACTGTGCACTTGCAGTTTGTACCCCAATTCGACTCATAAAGTCGAGCGATCAAGTACTGAGTAATGTAGTAAAAAGATATTGTAATATTATTCCAACTAAATGAAAGTTTAAGCAATTTTCCTTTTTACAAAGACATTCCTTTTTATTTTCTCTTAATTCCTTTGAATGATCAGCTGATAGAGAAGTCTCATAATTATTTTAACCAATAAAGCCAAAAATAAAGAAAACTATATACTATTTTTTATTTTACCAGAAAGTATAATAATTTCCAATTAATATAACTCAGTGTGTGAGCAAATATATCAGACCATTGATGATTAATATCAATGAATTGTATATCTATTATACCCTTTTGAACAAAATTTATAAAATGATGTTTGATTTCAATGTGCTTGGTTCTGGAATGTTGAACAAGATTCTTTGTCAAACAGATAACAACAGTATTATCTCAGAATATAGGTATATTGCTCCCGTAAATCTTATATTCTATCAACTGATATTACAAAATATCAGGTCTAGAAGTTGTTAAAAAGAGTGAGGAACCAATCATACCTTTAAATAACTTATGACAAACTTTGGAGCTTTTCTTTTTCCTTGTTCAGATTGCATGTTGGATGCATAGAAGTGTTCATAACTTTGCAGTCTTCAAGCTTGAACTTCTTTAGAAGTTTCTTAGTATATTTTGATTGTTGAACATTAACTTCATCCTTGCTATGGTTGATTTGAATTCTAAGGAAGAACTTTAATTTCGCCATCATACGCATCTCAAATTCAGCCTGCATAGTCTTAGACAATTATGTGCATAGATATGTATTAGTAGAACCAAAAAAATATGTCATTAACATAAACTTGGACAATTAAGATTTTCTTCTTTAGAGTCTTTCTAAATAGTGTAATGTCAATTTAACCTTTTTGAAAGACATTTATAATAGGAGACTACTCAGTTTCTCATGCCAAGCTCTTGGAGCTTGTTTGAGTCCATAAAGTGATTTCTTAAGCTTATAAAAAATAAAGTCTGGGTGGATTTAGTCCTCAGACCCAGGAGGTTGTTTGACACACATTTCTTCAGAAATGACTCCATTTAAGAAAGCACTATTGAAAAAACATATGCACACAAAATAAACAAGTAATGATATAGGGGTTCAACTTGACGGATCCCCCGCTCAGGGTAAAACCATTTTCTAAGTTGGTCATTTATTAGGATTTGATAGGAAACTGAGGATATATATCTCTGGATTAACTGCACCATTGACTCTGGGAATCCCATAGCTTCCAAAAGTCCATCCACAAAGTCCCATTCTAATATGATGCATGCCTTTGACATATCCAGCTTTAGAGCAATTAGTCCTCTTTTCTCTTTCGTCTTCTTTTTCATCCAATGGAAACACTCCATTGCAATAAGCGTGTTGTCCATAATAAGTCTAAATTTAACGAATGTGATTTTATCCTCATCTATGATTCTTGGAAAAACATGTTTCATTCTATTTGTTATTGTCTTGGTTACCATTTTCATAACTATATTACAAAGACTAATGGTCCTGAAATCTTTTGAAGACATCAGGGTCTTGTTTTTCGGAATCAGGACAATAAAGATTTTATTCAACTTTGTGGGATCTTAGTTGTTATTCAGAATATCCAACATCATTTTATAAACATCCTTCCCAATAATGTGCTAGTATTTCTTAAAAAAATAGAGTTGGTAAACCATCCACCCCACGTACCTTTAAAGGATGCATCTGAAAAATTGCATCTTCCACCTCCTGCTCTAAATAGGTAGCTTCACACCAATTCTTCTGCTCATTGTTTAGTTTTCCTTGGACAACCTCATAAGTATTTTTAATATTTATAAGAGATGAGGATGAGAAGATTTCTGAAAAATAGTTAAAGATGAGTCTCTCACAATGGTTGTCACCTCTCCACCAAATACCATTATCATATTTGAGTTTCTTTATGAAATTGGTTTTTCTTTGCTAATACGACTTACCATGAAAAAATTTAGTGTTTTGGTCCCCATCCCTAAGCCACACCCTCCCTAATTCTTTAGTTACAAATCACCTTATTTGATTTCATGAGATTGTTTCGTTGACATTGTAAAGCTTTGTAGGCCTTAGTGTCATATTCTCTTGACGATGATCTAACATCATTCCTTAAAATATCTTATATTAGTTTGGTTTCTTTTCTTATAACCCTTCATTTGTACTCGTTAAAGGCTTCTCATGGGTGGTGTGCCCATACCAATTTTGTCACACCAAACTCTCGCACCAGATATCTCTAGCCCACACATCTTTAAATATGAACAGATGGTTTCTCTTCCTGTTATCATGATATGGGGCAATCCCCAAACCATGTGAGTGGCTGAGTAATCTGAACCGAATCTGGGGAGATGAATAACTTTGATGAGGGAGAATCTATTAGTGAAGTTTGGCGTTGCTAAACCTCTATCCATACGACATTGGATATTGTCCTATTCTTTTCTTCCATTTGACCACGTGAATGGATACCCCTAAAAGCCTAGATTAGGGGTGGCAAAACGGGCTCGGCCCGTTGGGCATGCCCGTTTTGCCCGCACTTTTGTGCGGGGCGGGCCAAGAATTTAGGCCCTCACCCTCAAATGTGTCCGCTCCGCCCCTCCCCGTTTTTTTCGCGGGCTTTTGCGGGCACGTGTATTTACATAAATTTTTACATTTTTAAGCTTAAAGAGTGCAATGCCCGCGGGTTTTCCCCGCCCCGCCCTCACTTTTTTGCGAGGCGGGTCTAAATTTTAGGCCCACATCCTCAACTATGACCGCCCCACCCCGCCCCGTTTTTTTGCAGGCTTTTGCGGGGCGGGCATGCCCATTTGCCACCCCTAGCCTAGATCTTGTAATTCATAGAGTCCATAGTTTATCTCCTCCAAAGTAATTTATTCGTTGTTCTATTATTCCTACCATGTTACTCGCTGTTAGAAAGGCCGTCATTAGAATCTCTAAAGCACAGCCATCTATCTCCAGTCTCCCTTAATAATATTTGGATAAGAAACCACATTTTTCTTTTGTTATGCTCTTCTGGGTAACCATAAATCCCTAAAAAGAACCATGGATGACTTTTATCCTCATCCAAAACAGAGCCCCAATATGATTGAGCAAGAAATATGAAATAGCAACCTTCAAATTTGAATTCCAAAGTAACGTTATGTCTCGTGTTCTTTATCGTTTCCTCTACAATCAATTATTTGACAGTGATCAAACACATAACTTATTTTAACATTCTACATATCTTGGTATTTTAGGAGAGTCTCCATTAAAAATACCAAATTGAGATTTTTCACACGAGTGAGCCTTTGTAAGATTCAGACTAAACGGGGAATCCTCAACCCCTATAGTTACAGCTTAAGAGTTTCATTGGGTTAGGCGGTGTTGGTCATCCAACGTTACCTTAATTTTCTGTGAAATGAAACCCATCGGATCACTTGTGTATTTCCTCTTATTATCTCCACTTCCAAGATTCTCTAGTGAGTCCTATGTGATTACCACATCAACTAATTGCCTATTTCCCCTTCAAACTCCAACATCTTGATGATATTATTTTGAATCCATCTCCTCAAGGGTCCCTCGAATATTACTAATTTCCTTGCCATCATTTTAGACCTTAGCATTTGAGGAATCTCATAGACTCTTGCCCAAAAGACTTCATAATGCATGTTTAAATCTGATAATTGTTCTTCACCTAAGACTCGATCCAGAACAAGAAGGTTTTTGTCAAAACTCCAAGGCCCATTTTGTAGCATCGCTTCTAGATCTGCTTTGGAGGAAAATCTAAAGAGGAAAATATTTTTGTTGAGTTAATGGGTTTTCACCGAGCTTTTCAGCCTCTAAGCTCAAACAATAGTGTTTGTGAAAGCACGACATTGAAATTATTCTTTGTCCACAACTTCCCAACGAGGGTTCTTTAAAAAACTTCTTCTCCACTAACATCATCTACCGTTATTGTGACACCTTCTTCTTCTTTTATGAAATATATATTTTTCCATTTCTCCATTTCTTATGATAAGCAGCTAGGTAACTTAATAATGAATAAAACACACCGAGGATATGACACACGGAAACCCTAAATGATAAGGTGAGGTCCAACAAATAAGATTTAGGGAGTGGTCCAGAATAATCTGGAAGGGGCGTCACCACAAATCCTATGATAAAAGGGAACAAAGACACGATAAGTTTAGAGAGAGAGAGAGAGAGAGAGAGAGAGTGAGAGAGAGAGAGAGAGAGAGAGACCTCTCTCTAGAAACATGTGGATATGTAATTGAGTTAGTTTAATCCCTTTCCTTTATTATAAGCAAAATCTGAATAAAGAACACTTATTCTCTATGTTTGCTCGTATATATAAGTCATAGGTCTCACACATGCAATGAGCCATGGACAAAGACAATCAACTTTTCATTTTGTTCAAATAGGCGAGTTATGGGTCTCACATATGTGTCAAAGCATGGACAACAAATTTCCCCTATGTTCTTTTGGATATGCGAGAGACACTTTATTTGATTTTTCTCTCCTCTCATCACTTCGAAACTATAATAGAATCTTTTACACTTTTTCCATACGATCATACATTTTAAAAAATGTTTTTATATTTTTTATATTTTTTATATTTTTAAAATGTTTTTATAGTGAAACATACTGTTATTTAAAAAAATTACAAAGAATTTAAAAAAAAAACCTTTAAAATGAATTAATTTAAATAGTTTTTTATAAAATGTTATTTGAATTTTTTTTTCATTTTTACTATATTTTTTTTATATATTTTAAAAAATTACTTAATTTATGAGTCAATTTTGAATACTTTTTCATAAAAAAAGAAAATTTAATTTGTTTTTGGAAATTATGTGATTTTTTACTACATTTTAATTTTTAATAATGTAAATTTATATTCCTTGAAATCAAAATTAATTTTTTAATTTATATTTAAAAAATCTTAAAAGTTGTTTTTAAAAATATAAAATATATTTTTGTAAACTTAAAACAAACGGATCCAGAATTTCACATGAGTAACACATTTACATAAAACAAGAAAAATAAACACAAATTCCAAATCAAATGCCATGTTTGAATATAATGTGGTTTTTAATATACGCTGATTGTTTTGAGTAAACCTACAGATTACAATGAATTAACAATGTTGCTTGTATATATAACTCTTAAAACCAGGACGAATCTTAGGAACGTGAAAGAATCAATTGACTTGCCTTTTGACAGCACTATTTGACTTATTATTTTTTAAGAATAATTTATGGTGGCATTAACCTTTTTTTAACTTTTAAGCAATTAAATTAAAAAGTTGTCAACTTTAACGAATGAAAGAAAAAGAAAGTTTGAAAGTTGAAGTGTAATTTACAATAATCCACTTTCGTCAATGAGTAATCACTCTCAATCTCCTAATCATTACATATTTGATATTTCTTTTCTAAAAAATATATTTTATCAAGCCATTTAGGATAGTACCTTTGGCAAGGTAGGTAAGTAGAAAATTGGAATTGAACATGATGGGTACAAATTAACTAAAGATTAGTAATCTAATGTTTAAATACCCACTAAAATATGGGTACAAATTCATTTTTACGGTGCTTTTGAGACACTTAAGTGCATCAGCCATAGCAAAAGGAGGTATGATTTTAAAAGATATGATTTAAAAAGATATTAGTAGCATTTAGGATAAATAATGGTACGAGGATCTAATATAAATCTGTTACTTGGAATTTTGACGTTCAAAAAGAACATATTATTTTTGATGAAGAGTTGAAAATGCATAATCGAAGAATACTGGTGCTTAAAAAAGGTTTGGTCTGAGACTTATAAATATTCTTGGGTTCAGATTCACTTTTCGACGAAGGTGTCTGTTTGGAGTTGCGTTCGACGAGTATGATTCAAATTAAGGCTCATAATTGTTTTTGGCCTTATTTGTTTCTTGAGAAGACACGTGGAAAGCAGTGAATAACGAAGTTCATGCAAGCGAGAATGTGTCATCTTTTGGAGAAGAGACCGTTCGTTACCGTTATTTTTGATTTATTATAAATAGGGATCTTAGTGATTAGGATTAGGATGTTCCATTTTGTACAAAAACTTACATATTGCTCAAAGTATATGTGTTATTGAGAAATGAGTTCTTGAGTGCAATGTACGTGTGATCACCATTTTTATACGTTTGTATCAAATCATTTATAATTCTGTTATTTACTTTTTTTGTAAATTTACTTTGAAGTTATTTACATTGCCATTTACATTTCTACGTTTCTTTACAAACGACAATATTATTTTCAACGAAAAGATCATTGTCGAAATGTTCATAAGTGATAAAACTTGAAGAAAATTAAAACACATCTCCTAGGATCAATCTAGTCGATCCTGCGAGTAACCAAAAATATAGAGTTTGGAAGACTATCGCTTGTTTACCCATTTTGACGGTAAATAAATTGGCACACCTGGTGGGACAAGTGCTTAAATCTCTGAAGTATTTAAAAGTTCTTCATTTATAGCTTCTCTAACTTCGTTGCATGAGATTAAGAAGTGGTAAAGTAGCCACAAATAACGAAGCAATACCAAAAAGGAGATGCGTAAAAAGGATGGTGAATCCGCCAAATAACAATGGAGAATAACCCCCTCGGTCAACAGGGGAGACTACGGTTGTATCATCTGTGTCTGAAGCAATTCCATCCACGGCGAGTACGAAGGCCATACCATCGAGCACTCACAGTGGACCAATTTTATCTCCTGTGAGGACGCAGGGTCAACCGGTGACCCCTCCTCCAGTAGGAACTAGTGCATTCAGGCCCTATGTGACTGGATTTACAATGCCTTTGAACGGTCGCAAACAACCATATGGCATGCCAACTTCGACGATGGAAAATTGGCATAATGTGACGTCAACATTCGTTGACCCATCGGTGAACACGTTATTGCCTTTACAAGGGTCTGGGTCGGTTGTTAATAATATGGTTTGAATCAACCAACCCCCAGGGGTAGGATTTTCTGCCTAACAAATGTACAATTTTACTATAAACTCTGCAGCAGTTTTAAGGTAGCAAATTGAAGAAAGTAACCATGAGATAGTCCATATGCTTGCCTAAGAAATGGGTACAATATTCAATCCCTTGATTCAAAATACCACTTAAACAAACCAACAAATGGCAGCGCAGATGACGCGAATTGCAGACTTCTTTGGGGTTCCACAAGCGTCTCGACAACTTTGAAGGGAACAGGTAGTAGAAAACCAAGGAGAAATCCTTGAGGAGGACCCTACCATTAACCAAGTCCATCGAAATGCACCCCGCGCAGACGTGGCAAATCAAGGGGTTGGAGTCGAACCTCTCAGGATCGAACATCAAGTGCCGAGGGAAAGGGAATCAAGGGTGGTAATGGTTAACAAGAATCAAGACGCAGACGAATTCGTAGATCGAGTTCCACACAATGATATGGCAGGAGATAACAACTTGACTGCCATGGTCGAGAGGATTATTCCGCGAAATAGGGTAAACATTGTCCTCCATAGGCCAAACTATATCTCCTTATTGTCGGAGTATATTTTGCATATCGAATTTCCTAGGGGATTGAAGGTCCCAAAGTTCACGAAATTCTCTAGAGACAATAGTGAATCTACCGTCGAACATGGGGCAAGGTATCTAACTGAGGCAGGGGACATCGCCAATAATGAAAATTTGAGAATAAATTATTTCCCCAGTTCTTTCACTAAGAATTCCTTTACATGATTCACTACGCTCCCGGCGAATTCGATTCGTAATTGGACTCGTCTAGAAAGATTGTTCCATGAACAATTTTACATGGGACATTCGAATATTAGTCTGAAAGAATTGGCTAGTATTAAGCGCAAATTTACTGAGCCAATAGATGATTATCTCAATAGATTATGTTTGCTGAAGGCAAGGTGTTTCACACAAGTGCCTGAGCACGAGTTAGTCGAAATGGCCGCTGGCGGTTTAGATTATTCCATCAGGAAGAAATTAGATACCCAATACTTTAGGGATATGGCCTAGTTGGCTGACAGAGTTCGACAGGTAGAGCGCCTGAAGGCTGAAAAAGCCATAGCAAGTAAGAATAATAGGAGAGAAAGGGTAGCATATGTCGAATTAGATAAAGATGATTAAGAGACATATAGTGATCCTTTAAGTTTCGACAGAAGAGAAATCAACTTGGCCGAACTAAAACAAGGGCCACCCTATTCATGCAAGGTACTTGCGCCTTTGAATGGGAAGACGATGGTCGAACTGGAAAAGAGCGACAAATTCCCTAAGAAAACATATACTTTTGATGTTACCAAATGTGACAAAAAAATTGACTTTCTAGTCAAAGATGGCCTAGTGTCTTATGGTGCTAAAATGTCTCCATTATAACAACAAAAGAAAAGAGGTTTTTGTAAGTATCACAATTTTTTGGGCCGCAAAACCTCACAGTGTTTTATTTTCAAAGATCTTGTGCAGAACACGATTAAGGATGGGAGATTGAAGTTTGGGGACAAAGTTAAGTCCTAGATGAAGATAGATTCAAACCCTCTGCAGGTGGCAGATTCCCATTACACTGAGCCTGCCATTGTCAACATGGTCGAAGTGTCTGAAGGTCATGACAAGAATACCATTGTAATTGAAACCACTGAGGGTTTCAATCAAGAAGCCAACATAATTGAGGCTACTGAGGGACTTAGACTCAAATTTCAAAAGTTGAAGATCATTGATGGCACTAGCTTGTAAGTTAACATGGTCGAGGTGAGAAAAGAGACTAAGATGGGGACTGACGAGGAAAACACCCTGCAAAACGAAGAGCAAATAAAGGCGACTTACCCAAAGAATGACAAAAGCTTAGTGGATTTCCTCCATCGTTGCCAATGAAAGAAGTCTGAAGTGATGTTGTGCCCTAGGTGCAGTTCCATCTTCGACAAAAAGGTTGCGGAGAACACAAAGAGAATTCGAGTGGCTAGTCGTAGAAGAAACTGGAAAGATACCCGCAATCACTACACCTTCGACAAAAGGGGAATCCCTCTAAGGAAGCAACAAGGAAGTCCAAGCCTTCGGGATAACAAGCCTTGTACCTTCAAACCAACGGTTGACGCTCCCATAGGAAGTTAGATGAAACCTGCTGAGAAGAGAGAGCAAGGCCAAGAGAAATGGTAGAGTTTTAAAGTGGTTCGAGTCTCCTCAATAGCCTATCGAAAGGAATTCCAAGTGTCAAGACAGCAAACATATGAATCTGAGAATTACAAGGGCAAGAATCCCATGTCGAGGTCTTAGTGGCGAAGGCAACAAAGGAGAAGGAAAGCAGAAAGAGAAGCTAACGAGAAAGCGATGGCGAAGTCTAGCACCAACCAGCCTCCAAATAAGGATAGAGGTGAAGCGAAAAAGCCAGTAGGGAGAACATTTTTTCCTGCTCAAAAGGAAGAGTCTGAAGACAAGTCAAAACAACCAACGACAAATGACGATATGTTGACAAATAACTTCGACACAGGGTCATAACCCTCTTTAGAAATCAATTGTAATATGGTCTTCATACTTCCAGTAGAATATGACCAAGTCATGGAGATCAAAGAATTCGAGGAAACTACTGAGGAAGAAATGACCAAGCATAGGCCAGTATGTTGCTATATAATGAATAACGGTTGTGTCGAAGAATAGAGTGCTTTCTTCGAAAGACCTGATGAAGCAATGAAGAACCATTTGAACCCCCTTTTCATCAGGGGGGAAATGGAGAATGTAGGGATCAACAAAATTTTGTTAGATGGTGGTGCGGTGGTAAACCTGATGCCACACTTTATGTTGAAGAAAATTGAAAATTTTGACATAGATCTCAAACCTCATAACATGGTGTTGTCGAATTATGAAGGAAAAATTGGCCACACCTTGGGAGTGATCTAGGTATACCTACCAGTTGGTATTATCACTAGGCCAACCATGTTTATGGTTATTGCATTGAAGGCTAATTACAACATGTTTTTGGGTCGTGAATGGATACACAACATTGGGGCAGTACCCTCTTCGCTCCACCAAAGAATCTCTATATGGAGAAATGATGGTATAGTAGAAAATGTCGAGGTTGACCAAGGTTACTTTATCGATGAGGTTAATCACATGGATAAGCGTCATTTCAACAAGAACCTGGTGAATATTTCTCTATGCAGTCCTGTTGGGTTTACATTTGCGCCTACTGATACAAAATTTTATTCCCTTTATATACATCCAACCCATGGTTTTTAATGGGACAGAGAGGTCGTGGGAGAAGACCTTGAATTTGGAGGGACGTCAGGCGTCCAACCAACTGGATGGGAAGACGAAGATAATGACTATGTATGAGTATAAGATATTTGAAAAAATTTCGGCTTATATAGCCGAAAATAGACTAAAGGCGACCTTAGAGGCCAAAGTTAAGTATATTGTTGTTGAAGCCAATGAAACTGAAGTGTGCCTCGAAAGGCCTGGGATAGATTTAGAACTAGAGCCACCCCATAAAATTCAAATTGAGGCGTCAAGCCAGAGGCTCGATGCCATCTATGATAATGAGTCTTTGGGATTCGAAAGGGACCCGATGGCACCCAACATAAAACTGCTAGCGCAAAACCCCCTAGAGGAAATCGACTTGGGGGAAGGAACACACAAAAGACCAACGTATATAAGCGTCAACCTTGTCCCAGAACTTAAAGTCAAAGTGATCCAACTTCTGAAGGAGTACAAAGACTGCTACGCTTGGAACTATGTTGAGATGCTTGGATTGAGTAGAGGATTGGTATAACTGAAGTTACCTATCAAGTATGGAAGGAAGCCAATTAAACAGACTCTAAGGCGATTTGCATTGGAAATCTTGTCAAAGATCAAGGAAGAATTCGAAAGGTTCCTCAAGTGTAAGTTCATCTGCACCACAAGGTATGTCGAATGGATTGATAATATATTTGTCTTCATTAAAAAAGAATGGAACTTTGAGGGTCTGCATTAACTTCAGAGATCTGAATGTTGTGACCCCAAAGGACGAGTATCTGATGCATGTGGCAGAAATGTTTGTCGATTTCTCCGCAGACTATGAGTATCTTAGTATGCTCGATGGATACTCTGGATACAATCAAATTTTTATTCCTGAGCAAGATGTGCCGAAAACGGATTTTTGATGTCCTGGAGCCTTAGGCACCTACGAGTGGGTGGTGGTACCTTTTGGTTTAAAAAATGTTGGGGCAACCTACCAAAGAGTGATGAATTCCATTTTTCATGATTTTATCGAAACATTTATGCAAATTTATATTGGTGATATAGTTGTCAAGTCTGTATTAGGGAAAAATCATATAGGCCATCTTCGACAGTCATTCGAAAGGATGAGGAAGCATGGTATGAAGATGAGTCCTCTCAAATGTGTACTCTGTGTGCAGGCAGGGAATTTTTTTAGGCTTTATGGTCCATAAAAAGGGGATTAAAATCAATCATAATAAGACCAAGGCCATTATGGGGGCGAAAGCACCATCAATAAAGAAGGAGATGCAGTTTTTGTGGGGAAAGATCAACTTCTTGAGGAGGTTCATCTCGAACCTAAGTGGCAAGAGTCAGGCCTTTTCTCCTCTACTTCGACCGAAGAAGGATGGTTTCGAATGAGGGCAGATGCAGCAGGAAGCCTTCGACAAAATCAAAGATTATCTTGTTCGTCCTCCAATTCTAGTGCCTCCTTGCATAAGTAAGAGTATGAGGTTGTACACTACTGCGTCTGATGTAACTATAGGGAGCATGCTTGCTCAGGAGGATGAAAACAACATTGGAAGAGCCATTTATTATCTTAGTTGTGTCCTTAGTGATACAGAAACTAGATATAACATGGTTGAGAAATTGTGTATGTGTCTGTACTTTTGTTGTACCAAGTTAAAACATTATATAAAGTATGTTGATGTGCATGTTTCATATCATTTTGATGTTATTAAGAATATGTTATCTAAGCCAATCATGCACATTCGAATTGGAAAGTGGGCACTTGCCTTAACCGAATACTCCCTAACTTATATGCCTTTAAAGGCCATTAAGGGGAAAGTAGTCGCAGACTTTATAGTCGATCATTCCATAGTCGAAAATTTCCAAAATTATTTAGAGCTTGAGCCTTGGAAATTATATTTCAATGGTTCTAGTCACAAAGATGGAACAGGTATTAGAATATTGATTATATCTCCTTATAAAATTCTAACAAAATTCAAGTATAGGATCGAAGGTCCTTTCTCAAACAATGAGGTTGAATACGAAGCTTTGATAACCGACCTTTAAATGTTGTTGGAATTGGCGGAAGCTAGAGTCGAGATAATTGGTGACTCTGAGTTGGTTGTAAAGTAGATGACGAGGGAATATAAATGTGTCAAAGAGAATCTAATATTGTACTTTGTAATAGAAAATTGACTATCACAAAAGTTTGAAATGGTGAATATTAGACACATTCCTCGACTTAAGAACGAGAAGGCCAATGACTTGGCTCAAATTGCTTATGGGTACAAAATTTTGAAAGAAAAAATGGAAGATGCGACCGAAGTTCGAGAGAAAGTGATGGCGAATAGATTGTCCCCGAAAAATTTGGAAACAACAAAACTGGGCTATACAGATGAAGAGAACTTCGATATATTGGTTATCGATAACTTGACAGATGCAGATTGGAGAAAACCAATAGTAGATTACTTCGAGAATCCAAAAACATATGTAGAGTGAAAGGCCAGGTATCGTTCTTTAAGTTATACTCTTATGAGAAACGAATTATTTAAAAAGACGCCTGAGGGAGTTTTACTCAAATGCCTTAATGAGGCTGATGCGTACTTAGCCCTGTCGAATATCCATAGTGGGGAATGTAGGGCTCACTAAGTAGGCCATAAGATGAAATAGATTTTGTTATGACAAGGGATGTATTGGCCTACTATGCTGAAAGATTGCATCGAGTTTGCCAAAGGATTCCAAGAGTGCCAGATACATGCAGGTATACAACACGTCGTTGCAAGCAAACTGCACTCTATTATGAAGCCTTGGCCCTTCGGGGGTTGGGAGTTGGATCTGGTTGGTGAGATTCGACCAGCATCTTCTAAAGGTCACAAGTACATCCTAGTAGGCATTGATTACTTTACTAAATGGATCGAAGCCATAACTTTAATAAATGTTGATCAAGAAGCACGGATCGAGTTTATCCAAAGACACATAATTTATAGATTTGGGATCCCATAGACCATCACAACTGATCAGGGGTTAGTATTTACTCGTTGAAAGGACCGGGACTTTGCTAAAGAAGCATGGTTCAAACTATTAACATCTACGCCTTATTATACCCAGGCAAACGGTCAAGTCGAAGCAGCAAATAAAGTGGTAATCAGATTAATATAAAAACATGTGGGGAAAAAGCCAAGAAATTGGCATAAAACATTGGACCAAATCTTGTGGGCTTGTCGAACCTCACCTAAAAAGGCTATAAAATTCTACACCTTTTCGATTAACCTATGGGCACGATGCAGTGTTACCAATCAAAATCTATTTTCGATCAACTAGAATTCAAAGACAAAATGAGATCCCATCTAAATCCTATTGGAATATGATGTTGGACGAACTAGTCGATTTGGACAAAGAAAGGTTGAATGCCTTAGAGTTATTAAAGAGGCAGAAAAAGAGGGTAGAGAAAGCATATAATAAAAAGGTCAAAGTCAAATCATTTTCTAATGGAGACTTAGTGTAAAGTAATTCTACCTATGGATCGAAGGGATAAGATATTGGGTAAATGGTCCCAAAAATGGGAAGGTCCATTCCAAATTGTTCAAGTTTTTTCTAATGGTGCATATGAGATCGAAGGGTTAACTGAGGATCGAAGAATCCTGAGAGTAATTGGGAAATATTTGAAAATATATAAGCCTGCAAAATCAAAGCCAAAATGGTAACTCTATAGAAATTGTCAAAATGGCTAAAGTCATTACATTACAAATTCCAGGGTCGAAATAAAAATTCAAACATTACAACATGAGTAAGCAAAATAAACTAAAAAGGAAGAGCAACTTTCATGCGTTCATACTTCGTCTTCGAGAGTATTAGGTGGTGGTCGATCACAGACTAGTTGCAGTTGAGGATATCAATTTATTTTCCCAAATCTTGGTCTCATTCGACATGATCCACGCCTACCTGGATTTCATTGTCAAGTTCTTCGCGGTCAAGCTTCTGAATCTCCTTTTGGAGCTTTTTGTCCTTTTTGATTTTAGCATGCAGCTCTTCAATTTGTAGTTCCCATGTAGTAATATTGCTATCACAAGTCTCGACTTCTTCTTGACTTTGTTCAAATCCCTTTTCCAATTTTGTAACTTTGTTGGTGGACTTGGTGGAAGCATCCCATTCAGCTGTTTGGGTATCCATTTTGTTCTAAATCTTGTTCGAAACTTCAATTTTGCGGTTGAGGTCTATGGTAACTTGATCAATGAGTAGCCCAAGCTCCATGACGATATCTGAAATTTCTAGAGAGTGGTTAGGATGTCAACTTGTTTCAAGATATCCTTGACCCCAAAGCAGGAAGAGGGATTGTCTTCTAGGACTTGGAACGAGTAAACATTGAATACTTTCTCCTTGATCTTTTTTTAGAAGTTCGTCAACAGGCTCATTTATAGATTGACCACCAGAAACGGTCGAGGAACTTGAGCATTTGTCAGTCGAGCTACCTCTTGTGCTCATGATGGCCTTTAGGTATTCTGCTGGCTTGTTATTCTTTAAGACCTCCAATTATTCCAGGGAGAAAGCAACAGTTGTGCCAGTCGAGTAGGATTTGAGATCTTTGGTAGTACTAAGGGTTTGGTTGTTTGTGGGCATGTCACCTGGGTTCGCATCATCATTTTCCTCTTCTTCTTAAGGGTCAATAAGGATGTCAAACATAGAGTGATCTTTATCTTCCTCTTCGTCTGGGGCGTCTTCAATTTGGTTGGGGATTTTTGGCCAAGAGTCGTCTGTTTTTTCCTGGACAATCTCCTTTGGATTTTGGATGTCCATGGTTTCCGGGATCTCTGTGATGCGATGCTCTTCTTCATCATCATATTTTCTATCAGAGTCAGTGTTTTAAGAGTGTTAGGTTGTATTCTTTGGAGGCGAGACCTCTTGTTGCTCATCAGCAGGTTTGTTCACTTTGCTCGTTGACCCTTTGTTCGAATATTTATTGGATAAGGGACGGCACAAAAGGAGTGATGGTGTTCCCTGGGATAGCGTGTTTAATGCTCGAGTGTTCAGTGCCATCTGCACCGTTTTGCAAAAGGAATAGAGTTATGTTAAGTCGAAAATGAAAGGGAAGATGGCTTAGAAAAATGAGGTGAATTCTATTACCTTAAGACCATCAGCACCAAGGCTGGAGTGATCACTCTCGATTCGTTTAGGGGTATTTTTGGTAGTAGGTTCAGGATCAACATCAATCACATTTAGAGTAACAGGTTTCGTTGGCTTGATTTTGATGACGTCGGTTTTCGGCTGAGAGGTGGCGTCAGAAGTTTTCGCTTTCTTTTATGAAGACAAGCTTCTCAAAGTGTTTTGATGAAGACATGCTCAACATATATGCATTGCAAAAAGAATGCATAAAGACTCAAGCATAAGCTTCTCTTTTAAAAGCATTTCAAAGTCTTGCAGATTTCTGTTGATTTGATCAAAGTGTCAAGGTATTAAGTTCTCAATCTCTCTATGATAAGTCAAGTGCTCTAGTTTTTATCATCCACGCATATCTTGGTTGTTTAGGTCTCTTAAACTTTTCCGTTTGGCATTCACTTCAATTTCAAATGAATTCTGCCATTATGTCTGTGTGGTAATCGATTACCAGTATTAAGGTAATCGATTACCAACTATGCGTGTTGCCCTGTGAGACAAATTTTACAGCATGTAATCGATTACATCTTTTGGGTAATCGATTACACGGTTCATTTTTTCAAAAAAAATTAACGTTGGCTCAGGTGTAATCGATTACACCATATTGGGTAATCGATTACCACTGAACTAGTGGCAGAAAACATTGCATTTTTTCATGAATTTTTTTTATGATGTGTGTTCTTGAAGCATGGCATCCTTTCATGTATCATAACCATTTAGAGAGGTGTCTAAGGGTTATATATAACACATTTCTGCAGAATTTGAACACACCTCCTTTTTCACAAAATATTTTCAAACAATCTTTTTCATTCATCTTTTCAAAAAATCATTTCAAGTGTTCTTGATTAAATTTTCTGGTGAGACATTTTACACAGAATTTTCATACACATTCATATAGTTTCATCCATATCATCATTAGAGCACTTGTTTGTCATAAAGAAGTTTGATTACTTTAAAGGATAAGATCAATCAATAGATTGATAGATTATTCCATTTGTCAAAAACTTATAAAAAACCATATTGTTGTTTTGTCCTTGTTGTCCAGGATTATTGGAAACAAGAGGTTCATCAAAAGGGAGGATTGTTCTCTTTTTGAACTTAGTGAAAATCCAAGAGGGTTGTTCTTGGTGTGATTGTTAGTGTCTATATAGAAAGGCTAGGAATAGTCTTATAAAAGTCATAACAATAGTAAAATCTCTTTCATATTGAAAGGGGACTGGAGTAGTCTCGATCTGTGAGGGGAACCAGGACATCTCTTCGTGTTCTTTACTTACTGCATTTTATCGTTCATTGCATAACCAAACCATAAAAAAAAAGAACAAGTTTTCATAAAACCGGAAAAAGTTTTCAAAGAACCTAATTCACCCCCCCCCCCCTCTTATGCGCATACTCAACTTACAATTGGTATCAAAGCGGGTTATTGGTAACTTGCTCCTCAGATCTTGAAGATGGCTTCCGCAAGCGTAAACCCGGTTTTCAAAGATGGTGGTAGTAGCAACAAACCACCTCTATTTTCTGGAGAATATTTTGAATTCTGGAAAATCCGCATGAAAGCACGTTTAGAAGCACAAGGAGATGGTATATGGGAAACTGTTGAAAATGGTCTGCATAATCATATTAGTGTGGTCAATGGTGTTGGCACTCTAAAGGTTAAAAGTTCATATGATGAAGACGATAAGAAAAGAATACTTAATGAAAAGAAATCTATCAATATTCTTTAAAGTGCATTAAGTATGGATGAGTTCTTCCGCATATCTCAGTGTAAATCGGCAAAAGAAATATGGGACACTTTGATGGAGACTCACGAAGGAACCGCTGAAGTTAAAAGATCCAGATTAAACACATTGAGTCAAGAATATGAAATATTCAGAATGCAGCCCAGAGAATCCATTGTTGCATTACTTAAAAGATTTGTTCACTTGACGAATCATTTAATTACTCTCGAAAAGACCTTTACAAATGATGATCTCAACCTTAAAGTGCTAAGATCCTTGACTAGAGAATGACAACCAAAAGTAACGGCCATATCAAAGAAGAAAAGTCTTTCTACTATGACGTCCGCGTCATTATTCGAAAAACTCCAAGAACATGAACTTGAACTTGGAAGACTTGAAAAGCATGAAAGTCAAGAGAAGAAATTCAAAGGAATTCCTTTAAAGGTAAATTCAAAGGAAGATAAAGATGATGTCGTAGCGGAGGAAGATGAAAATTTCATGCTCCTTGTTAAAAGGCTTGGTAAGTTTTTTGGTAAAAATGACAAATCATTTTATGCAAAAAGAAATAAACATTTCCGGAAAAGGGGGGCTTCCACATCTATGCAAGATGGCACATGCTATGAATGTGGAAAGCAAAGTCATATAAAGCAGGATTGTCCGAAACTCTCCAAGAAATATGGCTTTAAAGGAAAGAAGGAATTCAAGAATAAAAAGGCATATGTTGCATGGGAAGATAATGAGATAAGTTCTTCATCCGGATCGGAAAGCTACAAATGTGAAAATTTAGCATTAATGGCTTCACACCATTGATGATGAAGAAGATGAGGTTAGTAACGACTTTTCTATTTATGATAGTGATGCACAAGGTGCTATAAATGAACATCTTAAAGAATGTAAAATTCTGTATAAAACTATATCATCTCAAAATAAACTAATTTCATCTCTAGAAGAAAAAGTCGTGACAATGGAAAAAGATGTCGATGATGAAAAACAAAAGATGATTAGTGAAAAACAGAATTTTGTATGTAAAAATTGTGAATCACTTTCCTTCCAAATTTTCCAATTAAAAAGGGTTCTTGAAAGGTATGAGAAAGGACAAATTGGGTTGGAGGGTGTCCTTAGCCAACAAAGATATTCCAATGACAAAAGTGGACTTGATTATTCAAAGTTTTTCAAACCAAGTTCTAGTAAAATTATCTTTATTAAAACTAATGACCAACCATTCAAAGAGAAAGTGAACAAGTCAAAAGATGTTCATCACTATCCTAAAAGGAAAATATTTTCTAAAAAGAAATCTTAGGTTCCTAGACGTAGAAGCAATTTTGAACCTTCGTGTTTTTATTATGGAATAGTTGGCCATACTCCTAATGCATGCTATGTTAGAAACTTTAGCATAGCAAGTGGACATTACGTATGGATAAAGAAAGGCACTAATTATGAAGGACCCAAAGCAATTTGGGTACCTAACAAAATGTAATTTTGTTTTGTAGGTATGCTTGAAAACCACATCAAATCTTTGGTATCTTGATAGTGGTTGTTCCAAGCATATGACGGGAGACATTAACAAATTTTCAAATCTAGTATTAAAGGCCAAGGGTTATGTCACATATGGTGATAACAACAAAGGGAGAATTCTTGGTATAGGCAAAGTTGGAGCACCACCTTTCACATTCATTGAAGATGTCCTTTATGTCGAAGGACTAAAGCACAATCTTCTAAGTATTAGCCAACTTTTTGACAAAGGATTCAAAATCAAGTTCACCAAGGATGAATGCTTGATTGAAGATGAAGTATCACATGAGGTAAAACTCAAAGGTACGAGATTTAATAATATATTTATGATTTCCATTGATGATGTGTCTTTGAAGGTAAAATGTCTTATGGCAAATAATAATGAGTCATGGCTTTGGAATAAAAGATTCGCTCATATTCATATGGAACATTTGAATAAACTTATAAAGCATGATCTTGTTATTGGATTGCCTAAGATAAAGTTTGTCAAAGATAGATTATGTGATGCATGTCAAAAGGGAAAACAAACCAAATCAACTGTCATATCAAAGAATGTGGTGTCCACTACAAGGCCACTACAATTGTTGAATATGGACTTATTTGATCAATCAAGAACAAGAAGCTTCAAAGGTAATGTGTATGCTTTAGTTATTGTTGATGATTTATCTAGATACACTTGGACATTCTTCTTAGTGCATAAAAGTGATGCATTCAAGGCGTTCAAGAAATATGTAAAGAAAATTTAAAATGAGAAATCTCTAATTATTGCCTCCATAAGAAGTGACCATGGTGGAGAATTCCAAAATGCCTCCTTTGAAGAGTTTTGCAAAGAACATGGAATATTTCATAATTTCTCGACACCAAGGACTCCTCAACAAAATGGAGTAGTGGATAGAAAGAATAGGTCACTTGTGGAACTTGCAAGAACATTGCTTAGCAACTCAAATCTTCCAAAGTATTTTTGGACGGATGTGGTAAGCACGACATGTTATGTAAGTAATAGAATTATTATTAGACCTATCTTGAAAAGGAGCCCTTATGAACTCTTCAAAGGAAGGAAACCAAACATCTCTTACTTTCATATATTTGGATGCAAATGTTTTGTCCTAAATAATGACAAAGACAACCTTGGTAAGTTTGATGAAGAGTCTGATGAAGGTATGTTTCTTGGGTATTCTCTCTCTAGTAAAGCATATAGAATTTATAATAAATGAACTTTAACTATTGAAGAATCTATGCATGTTTACTTTGATGAAACTAACCCTCCCAAGGAGGATGTTGTTTTGTGTGATGATGATGATAATGTAGATGTTCCTCAAGAAGATACTTTCAAAGGCATCAAGGATAATCAAATGGAATATCATGAAGAACCAATTCAACATTAGTCAGATGCTAATGACCTACCTAAAGAATGGAGAACTCATAGAGATCATCCAATTGATAAAGTCATTCGTGATATTAGTCAAGGCGTTGCAACAAGATTAAATCTCAAAGATGCATACTTAAATATGGCGTTTGTTTCACAAATTGAACCCTCCAAAGTTGATGAAGTTGTAGGTGATGACCAATGGATAATTGCTATGCAAGAAGAGTTAAACCAATTCAAAAGGAATCAAGTTTGGGAACTTATCCCTAGGCCAAGTGGTAAACACATCACAGGTACCAGATGGGTGTTTAAGAACAAGCTTGACGAGAATGGTATAATTGTTCGAAACAAAGCAAGGTTGGTGGCGCAAGGATACAATCAAGAGGAATGCATTGGTTTTGAAGAAACGTTCACTCCAGTTGCAAGGTTAGAAGCTATCCATTTATTACTTGCTTATGCATGTTCATTAAATTTTATAGTTATTCCAAATGGATATCAAGAGCGCATTCTTGAATGGACACATCAATGAAGAAGTCTATGTCAAACAACCCCCGGGATTTGAAGACTTCAACAATCCTTCACATGTTTTCAAGTTGAGGAAAGGTCTTTATGGCCTAAAGCAAGCACCAATAGCTTGGTATGATCGTCTCAACAACTTTCTTTGTGAAAAGGGATTTGAAAAAGGTAAAGTTGACAAGACCTTATTTATTAAGAAAATAAAAGGTAACACTTTATTGGTTCAAGCCTACGTTGACGACATCATATTCATCTCAACAAACAAATAAATATGTGAAGAATTTTCATTAATGATTCAAGGAGAATTCGAGATGTCCATGATGGGTAAGATGAACTATTTTCTTAGACTCCAAATTAAGAAACTAAAGGATGGCATCTTCATCAACCAATCAAAGTACTGCAAAAAGTTGCTGAAAAGATTCGACATGGATAGTGTCAAGGCAATGTCTACTCTAATGGGATCCAGATCTTATGTTGATCAAGATGAATCAGGTGTTTAGATTGATATCACAAAGTATCGAGGTATGATTGGTTCCTTACTTTATTTGACGGCACGTCGTCCTGATATAATGTTCAGTGTGTGTCTTTGTGCGTGTTTTCAAGCCAATCCAAAGGAATCGCATCTCACCGTTGTTAAAAGGATCATGAAGTATCTCAAAGGAATAACAAATGTCAGCCTATGG
This sequence comes from Lathyrus oleraceus, assembly GCF_024323335.1. NCBI lineage: Eukaryota > Viridiplantae > Streptophyta > Magnoliopsida > Fabales > Fabaceae > Lathyrus > Lathyrus oleraceus. The sequence goes on along the minus strand of NC_066579.1, from coordinate 310,838,693 downwards.
TATCCTAAAGGTAGTATTTTCAATTTAATTGGTTATTTTGACGTTGATTATGCATGAAGTAAAACTGATAAAAAGAGCATTAGTGGTACATGTCACATTCTTGGAAATGCATTAGTATCATGGGCTTGCAAGAAACAAGCATGTGTTGCCCTTAGCACCGCCGAAGCGGAATACATAGCAGCGGGTAGCTGTTGTGCTCAAATACTTTGGCTTAAGCAACAACTTCGTGACTACGGACTCGATCTTGGATGCATTCCTCTATGTTGTGACAACACAAGTTCGATAAACATTACAAAGAATCCAGCCATGCACTCAAGAATCAAACATATTGACATTCGACATCATTTTCTTCGTGATCACGTGCTTCAAGGAGATGTCAAAGTCACATTTATGTATACTCATAATCAACTCGCTGACATCTTCACAAAACCATTGGCATGAAAACCATTTTACAAAATTCGAAGGGAACTTGGGATTTTAGATGATTGTGACATTTGATTCTTCAAAAACTAATCAATTCAAATACAAAGGTACACTCTCTTCTTACCCAATATCTTTTATTTTGGGTGTAATCGATTACATCCCTGATTTATGATTCACTACTATTTCTGTTTATGAGGTAATCAATTACCACTTTGGATGCAATCGATTACATCCCTGTTACGTGACTCCTTTCTGTCTCTGTTTTATGGTGTAACCGATTACACCTTCCTGGGTAATCGATTACACCTGAGCGTTTCAGATTTTTTTTAATTAAATTTGTGTCATTTGGATAAGTGTTTTTATTTTATTTTTTAAATATTTATACTCAATTTTTTTTTACAAATTTCATTTATCACTTTCCAATATTCTCTTGCTCTAAACCCCTTCACTCTTCATCTACCCTAAACCCTCAAACTTCTCCTCTCTCATTTATCTCCATAACCTAAACCCCATCAAACTCCATTAAAACCCTACTTACAGACCTCTATATACTTCCACTCTCTCTTCCCCAAACTCCTTTCCAAACTCCTTCCAAACCCCAAACCAAAATTCTTTCCTAAAAACCCTAACTTTTCCAACCTCCATGGCTCCATCAAGGAAAGATAAAGGAAAAACCCAAATTGATGAAGGTAGCTCAGAACATCAAGAAGCTGCTTAACATGCTCCATCCTTCAAAACCAGGAGACTTACGTTTGATTTCCGAAATCGGTCCCTTATGCCGGTGAAATATGGTAACCTCTCCTCTTTCCCTTCTCATAATTTTTATTTTTCGGAACTCTTAAGACGACAAGGAGTATACTTTATGGTTTCCGACTGTGGAAATTTTTACCCGAATTTGGTTAAAGAATTTTATGCAAATCTGGGTATTATTCCTGGTGTTAAGGATGTCCTAACTTCTAAGGTTAAGAATACTGAAATTATTTTGGATTGAGAAGCTTTTGGGAACTGTTTGGGAATCCCGTATAAGGGTCAAGCTTTTCATTATGGGTTAGTCCCGGAATGGGAAGGTTAAAGTAAGATGGACTATTTTTTTCACATCTGTCGTGTCTCTTAGCAAGCTATTATTGGTAAGAAGAATCCAGCCTCTTCCCGGGTACTTTTGTTTTCAAAGAATTTGACCGTAAGCGATAGGATAATTCATTACTTTATTTCTTATGTTTTGATGCCTAAACACTCAAATCACTCCCAAATTGGTGATCTGGAATTACAACTTATGTATGCTATCAAAACAAGATTCAGGTTAATTGGTCATATACCATCATGTACCACATGAAGCATCAACAATCCCTAACTGGTGGATTACCCTATGCAAAAGAATGTGAAAAGGGAACCAAAGAAGAGGGAACCAAAGAAGAAGTTGACTGTAAAAGAATGTGAAATCAACGCTTCAACATCAATTAGGAATACCGATAGCTTTTTGGACATGGATGGTATGTATAAATACAAGGATGAATCCTCAACCTCTTAAAATGCTCCTCCACTGGCTCCGGAAGGCGGATTTCAAATGAAGTCCTCTACAACAAAATCTGCTCAGTTGAGACTACTATGGTGAAAAATTATCGTGAGAAAAAATTTGAAATGGCTTCTATCAAAAGACTTTTGGAAAACCTTACCAAATCCCAAAACCCGGAGATGAGTGATCAAGAAGAAAGTGATGAAGATCAGGGAGAAGACGATGGGGATATGGAAATGTCACAAAGTGACTAAAGTGTTTTAAAAATAATTATTATGTTTTATTTCATGTTTTCCTTTGTTATGCTGAATTTTTCTCTTTAGAATTATGTTTTAATGAATAATTTGGTTTTGTATTAAATTATGTGTGTTATTGTTATTTTGCTATCTATGTACGTGTTCATATTATTTACCTTATCATCCTACAACATATCTGTGTTATATTGTTTTCGTCTTTCCCATCTTTTTTGCTAATGACAAAGGGGGAGAATATGTATTTTTGGTTGTTGTATATTGTCTGTCTCTCTAACAATGCAACTAGCAAATCACTTTAAAAATCTCAATCTTTGATCAAGGGGGAGCTTCGATCAAGGGGGAGTTTTCATTTGTTAGAGAAATCAAAATTGGATAACATTGTCAAATAAAGAGTTGTCATCATCAAAAAGGGGGAGAATGTGAAGACAAACTTATCAAAGTGTTTTAATGAAGGCATGCTCAACATATATGCATTGCAAAAAGAATGCCTTAAGACTAAAGCACAAGCTTCTCTTTTAAAGGCATTTTAAAGTCTTGCAGATTATTATTGATTTGATCAAAGTGTTAAGGTATTAAATTCTCAATCTCTCTATGATACGTCAAGTGCTCTAGTTTTTATCATCCATACATATCTTGGTTGTTTAGGTCTCTTAAACTTTTCCGTTTGGCATTCACTTCAATTTCAAATGCATTCTGCCATTCTGTCTGTGTGGTAATTGATTACCAATATTAAGGTAATCGATTACCAGCTATGTGTGTTGCCATGTGAGACAAATTTTACAGCATGTAATCGATTACATCTTTTGGGTAATCCATTACACAGTTCATTTTTTCAAAAAAATTAATGTTGGCTCAGGTGTACTCGATTACACCATATTGGGTAATCGATTACCACTGAACCAGTGGCAGAAAACATTGCATTCTTTCATGAAATATTTTTGTGAAGTATGTTCTTGAAGCATGGCATCCTTTCATGTATCATAACCATTTAGAGAGGTGTCTAAGGGTTATATATAACACATTTATGTAGAATTTGAACACACCTCCTTTTTCACAAAATATTTTCACACAATCTTCTTCATTCATCTTTTCAAAATTACTTCAACTGTTCTTGATTAAATTTTATGGTGAAACATTTTACACAGAATTTTCATACACATTCATATAGTTTCATCCATATCATCATTAGAGCACTTGTTTGTCATAAATAAGTTTGATTACTTTAAAGGATAAGATCAATCAATAGATTGATAGATTATTCCATTTGTCAAAAACTTGTATAAAAAAACCCATATTATTGCTTTATCCTTGTTGTCCAGGATTGTTGGAAACAAGAGGTTCATTAAAAGGGAGGATTGCTCTCTTTGTGAACTTATTGAAAAATCCAAGAGGATTATTCTTGGTGTGATTGTTAGTGTCTATATAGAAAGACTAGGAAGAGTCTTGTAAAAGTCCTAACAATAGTAAAATCTCTTTTATATTGAAAGTGGATTGGAGTACTCTCGATCTATTAGGGGAACCAGGATATCTCTCAGTGTTCTTTAGTTTCTTCACTTTACCGTTCATTGCATAACCAAACCATAAAAGAAAAAAACAAGTTTTCATAAAACCGGATTTTTTTTTCAAAGAACCTAATTCACCCTCCCTCTTAGGCGCATACTCAACTTATATCTTCTTCTTCTTGGTATGTTTGGAGGTGTCTGGGGAGAGATCATCATCGTCTGACTCAACTGTTTGAGCTTGGGGATGGTTAGTCTTTCGCTTCCTTGGAGTTGGAGGTGGTTTTCGACTTACTTGAAAATAACAAAAGAATTATCATACAAAGATAATACATCAAGCAAAATAATAACACACGAAGTATATCTTTGTTATTGTTTTGGTGGTTTCTTTTTCTTAGCCTTCGTCCTTGGCCGAGCTGGCAGCTCTCTTTATCGAACCCTTTATCTATTTTCTTTCGATGGATAAAAGAAGAAAAGGTCAAAACAGTGATCATAAGTAAAAGGGGTGTTAAGGAATTGTTGAAAGAAGAAATAAATTGAGAAACCCTCATATTCCATAGCTTTATATATTGGAGAGAGCATGTGAACATGCTTTATGTTAATATGAAGATGACCTTTGAAACTGTCCAGAGTGTGCTTAGTTGGAACCACCCGTTGGGCAAGTTTTTGAGAGTCTTGTCAGAGAGTTTTCACAAAATCCCCATAAACGAACCAGTTAGGAAACAAAGGGCGAAAAGCCACGGAAAAATCAGCAGTTGATAGTTAAGGGAATTTTGGTGGGTGAAGATTAAAATCCAACTCATACCTTTGTTCGTATTTAACATACGAAGGTAGTTTTTAATGAGGGAGTTTCTTTGTAAACTTTTCCCTCAAAGTTACTCCTGCCTCGTGGATAGTTCGACAAAGATCATCAGGTCTATAGGAAACCTCAAAGCATTTTTGGAATGCTTGGATTTCTTTGATGTGAGTCAAAATACTTTTCTTAGATCTTTCCTATACAAAAGTAAAAGCGGTGGTTAGGTGTTGGGTAAAAGCAGAAACATCAAACATTTATGTTGAATAATAACTTCTCCACCAAGTGTCATATTCTTGAGTGCAGTAGTATGATGATTTAAATGGAATGGGGGTGAGTTGTGTAGTGCCAACATAATGAGACATCTCGTTGTTGCATTCGGCTTCAGTATGGTACATGTTGTAGAGAACAACAACACTTTTCTTGTTAAATATTGGTTTGGGCATAACTTAGTTGAGACCAAACTGTCGAGAGACAAGTTTGGGTTGGTAGCTAAGGAGGATTATCTGGATTTTTTAGGGTATGAGCCTTGTTGCAATTAACTCGTGTGTGAGAAACGCTTCCCATATGGCCAGTGATTCTGCCTCTTGATCTTTCGAAGGAGCAGGGAATTTCCTAGTAAACCATCATGGGCCATGAGTCCTGTTGGAAAAGGGAGTCATAGAAGGAGTGAAGTTGTAGCGTTTGGCATACATCATCACATACTCAGTAAAAAATTTCTATAAGTTCTGCTCTTCATCATTAGGAGTCAGTTGGACGAGGCATGTTCCTTCGACTATTCTGTTTTTGATGTCGTCAGCCTCTTCATTGATTGCGTTGTGAGTTGGCAATGATGTTTCGAAGGTAGCATTGAGTCATAATTGAAGCAACCAATATGGGCCAACCAGTAGTAGATTTGATCCTAGCTGAATCTTCTTAAGAGTTTAGACGCCTTATCCTAAAGACTTGTAGACACAATCTAGAACCACCTGGTTGATGCAGACTTTGTGTCCAATGTGTAATTGGTTCACCATGGTCAAGAATTTCTTTGCCACTTGCAAAGAGTTCGAGTAGAATACGCATCGAGATAGCCAGAGCCCGAGAAAGGTGATGTGCTCTTTGTCAGAGACCTCTTTAGTGCCCTTGTTATGGTGATCTGAGATGTAGTAGGTAAAGGTAGCTCGATTTCCATCGAGGCCAATGGGGTCCTTGGTCATGTAGTTGGGATCGAAAGTGTCTCTAGTTGGTCGAAGACCACTGATAGTGGCAATATCGAAAAGGGTTGGAGTCAACATTCCACATGAGAAGTGAAAGTTGTTATGAGTACTATCCCAGAGGTATAGGGAAGCTACCAACATGGTTTGGCAATAGCCAGGGCCAACCATCGACAATTGGATCATGTCGAAGATTTCCATTTCTTTCCATGTTTGAGCTTTCTGATTTTCTATTTTTGCGAGCCAAGACAAGTAATTTTCAGGATCTTTAGATAAGGGGCAAAAGAGAAACACTCTAAGAGCGTTGCCCATGTAGTCTAAGTTGATAGGTTTTTCTATGGGCTCAGTCGAAGACTTCGCCTGGGTATCAACTACAACATTTGGTTTATCACTCACAGTCTCATTATTTGTTTTAGATTTCTTCCTACTAGTTATTGGTTTGGTTCGGTGATAAATTGGAAAGCACTATTTGAGTCTTTCAGGGTTAGCATTAATATTTGGTAAAGGTCCTGCAATTGCATGCGTTTTTCCAAAGATTGAGATAGGAATTAATGCTTGTGACTGATAAATACGCCATTTCTCTTCTTCAAGAGGGGTCTCCAGAATGTATTGTTGGTTTCCCACAACTTTGGGACCTAAGATCTTGTGAACAGGAGGAATGAATGCTTATTTCTTGGAATCTTTGGAGTTCTTGGTTTTTGATGCCATTGATGATGGAAAATATATAGGAAATCAGTTTTGTTTGGAGTTTTGTTAAGAGAAAAGGAAGAGTTTTTTTCCTTGTGATTCAGAATGGAGAAAAGTTCAGAAGAATGAAAGAAGGAAGGTGAAGTGAGGTACTTATAGTGGGATGAAAACAAATGTTTCTTTTCAAAACGTTGACAGTTGTTGAAGATCGTGTAATGCGTGTTTTTATCGAGGAAAGAATGATTAGATGGTAGCAGTTAGCATGGCCCAAGATCTCCTAGGAAATAGGAGTGTGATGGACTTCTATTGGTGTTTATTAAGAGATGTCATTTGGAAACATCAGTGTTTCATCTATTCATCGGTGAGATGAACCTCACCCTAGACGATGTTTCTTTTCGAATATATCTTTTTATCAGAAGGCTAACTACTGGATCATTCTACAATTCAAAGATGTGGCACATTAGAATTGATGGTTCAACACTTAGGAGTTGATCTTGATGAGAGCCAAATCGAAATTTTTGGGGCTTGAGGATGCAACCCAACACTTATGATTTGATCTTGATGAAGCATTATAAATTATTATGAGGCCCACTTGACTACGTAATTAATCATTGCAACGATGATGAGCTTCGAGAGTATCATAGACTGTGTGTCATCAAGATATATATTTTGTACTTGGTTAGCACACCAATTTTTGTGGATAAGAGTGCAATGTGTTATAACTTTTGGGTTACAAATGTAATATTGCATGTATTATGACCATTATTTAATTGGCCAAAACTGCAGTGGTCTAATTAATAATATTAAGTATGTGGCCAAAAACATAAATGTCATGAAATATGAGATTATTGTGTAGATGCCATAAGTCAACATCTAATTTGATGAGGGGGCAAATTAGAATATTGAAAACTAAGAAATAACCCTAAGGTTATTTATAGGGGTTATGGTCCCCATTTGTAGAGTGATTAGAAAATACGGCTCATCAGAAGAAAAAAAATCTCTTCATCCCCATCAAAGGAGATTCAATGAGCCATAAGAAACTCTACAATTGGAAGATCATGTATCCGACAACCTTCAACGATTTCCAATGACAAACTCAAGCACGCTTTCGCTTTTATTCTCTGATTGAATTTTGATATGGGTTTAAGGGATACAAGTTGATGGTATATCGACTCATATAGATTATTTTAGAGTTCTGTTCTTGATTTATACATCAATAGAAATAATAAGGTTATGAACAGATCTAACAAGTGGTATCAGAGCTACCCATATCTGATTCTATTTGATTTTTAAGATTAATTTTTATTTTAGAATTCTAAAATTGAGATCTATTTTTATCTTCTAATTTGTATAAGGACTAATCATTGTATATTGTAAAGTTGATTATCGATAAAGTTTTATATGTTGATTGTAACAACAAATAATTGTTAATGAATTATTAATAAAGTTCTACATGTCGATCTTAATCAAAAATAAAGTTTTGTATGCCAATGAATTATGAATTATTGATAAAGATCCTTAGAATGATTGTAATCGATTCAAATATAGTGAAGTGGTAATTGAAGATTGGGGATGTTATGTCAGGTGCAATATAAATGATTATGTGAATGATGTTATGTCTAGTTCCATATGAAAGAGTACTACACTAGTTCAAACTCTTTGATCGTGATCTAGTTTCAGAGCTGAAGAAATACCATAAAATGTATCTAAAGACTTCATGGTTGATAGTCTACTTGCACAATTTCATATAGTAGTACGAAATATCTTTTAGGTGGTATAATTTTATTTTATTTTTAATTTTCAAAATTAAAAAATAATTCAAATGGATGTACAAATATGTTGTCTAATTAGTAAAAAACGTGTGATTTTTTATCAATCTCGTATTATCTCCAATCTCAAATATAAGCCATAAAAAAAATTAATAGTCTTAAATATTAGCAAAAGTTAATTATAATTATTAGATCCAATGTTATTATTTCAAATATACCTATAATTTTTTTCACATTTTTATGTTTTTAACCATTTTCAAAAGAAAAAGTAGAAGCAAAATTAAAAATAAAATAAAATTTAAACTACATTTAAATATTTTTTTTAAAGTGTGCTTTTTTTTAAAGTTATTTGTATATGAGACCGGATGGTGTATTATATTGGTGCATGTTCTGATTGATGATAACATGGTTGTGTCTTTCCCTTCTTTTATAAATCTAAGTTTTAGGCCATTGTATTAAACCGATATCTTCTTTCTTGATTCCAAGTAATTCCATCTCTATGACCCATCCCCGACCTACAAACCCCCCAAAAGAACTCATTAACATAACATTAAAAGAAATGATATAAGAAGAAAAAGCGACAACAATTTATAAATCAAACCAAAGTAGAAGAAGAAATTCAAAAAACTTGTCGAATGAAGAGCACTACCAAAACATAAAACGGTTCATAAATTAAGTAGATTTTCTTTTGAAAGACAAATGAAATAGTTACAAAAATGTTACAATCATTAGAGGGACCACAACACACGACATAGTTGAGTTGAGTTGAGTGGTTTTGGACATGTTCGACTATGTGTCGGTGCATTTTTCTCTCACCGCGTTAACCAATTATTCAATCAATAAATAGGTATAATACAACTCGTGCCTCTTTTTTGGACTTTACATCTTCATAAATACCTATATTTTCATTAAAATACTACTAGGAGAATAAATTATTCATGAATTGAATTTTAAAAAATAGAAAAAGAGGACTTAAGCTCATCATCGTGATTCCAATTTCCAAATCCATAAAGTGATAACCAAAGATAACATATACAAGGAATCCTTTCTCTCACCAATGCGTTTGCATAATCATTTTGACTTTTTTATTTATTTATTCCTTTAGTATATTTTATAGTATTTCTTATATTTTAAGATTTATCAGTTTATTTAGTGTAAATCATTAATTCACACGTTAAAGAAGTGCATTAAATTGATACTTTAAAAGAATATTTTAATTAAAAAATTAAATAATATTTTTAAAAAATTGGAAAATTATATTAACTTTTAAACTTCTTTTTAAAGATTAGTGCAATTAATATTTTTCAGTTTTGATTTAAAAATATTTATAATACAAATTTTTTAAATTTTAAAATACTTTATATATTTTTAAGATTTAAAAATATCAAATTGATTTTTTTACAAAAAAATATAAATATAAATCAAATAGATAATAAATAAATTTTAAAATTAATATGATTGTTAAATTTTTAAAAGTAAAATGATTTTTTTTTGAAAAAAAAAACAAAATGATTTTAACTTCAAATTTTTTTAAATAACACTTCTTTACATATTTAAAAATATATTGGTTCTCCCTAAACTAAACTCTTTTTGCTTTAAATGATGCATTCATAAGAAAAGTTTTTATGATTGATAATTCAAAAAAAAAAATCAAAGAATCTGGAATAGAGTAAACTTAAGAAAGACATGAGTTTAGACTAAAAATTTGAGGAATCAGAATATTATTTTTAAACACTTCACTCATACCATGTCTCGTGCTTGGTAGCATGTGAACCAATGAAAGTCTATTAAGGTCGTGAGCCTATACTAAGGTGGGTTAAATGAACATTGACTTAGAGTCGATGCTCATGATCCAAAATGTCAGGTTAAATAAGATAGTGTGTCCAAGATTAGTTATCATCTTTTAATGGACCTTAAATCAGATCCAACTGAACCATAATTCTAATTCTAACTCTTGTAAACAAGAGAAGGAAAAGTGGTCTCCCAACTTAAAAAATATGGCTAACACGACATGTTAGAGTATATAAATAACTAGACCAGAAATATGTTGGAAATCCCCCAGAATCTATGGTGAATTTCAATCAATCTTGATGAACAAGATTGTTATTACTCACACAATAGCAATGAAAAGAGAAGAACAATGGAGAAAGAAAGAGTGTAAAGAACGATGAAGGAGAAGAGAAATATAATTCTGTAGAGTTTCTCTCTGCCTACAAACTGTGGAAAACTTCTTATTCATTTTGCAACTGCAAAATACTGTGAATACAATATTATGAATACTTTATTCAACTCATTACAAAAATAAGGGTTACTCCCTCTATTTATAGATTTAGGTTAACTTGGACCTCAAGCCAAAGCCAAAAACTATAAAAGCCCAAAATTATAAAAGTCCAAAATAGCTAACACTACTAAAATAGGCCTAAGTCGAAATCATGTGTGAAGCAACATGCTTCGACACTAACACAACTCAATACACTAGATGGTTGGACACTTCCTTGCTCTGTCGAGCAACCTACTTCAACACAAGGAATTACAATTCAGCACACCACCTAATTCGTTGTGTCTAAGCTATCTACATTCATCATAGCTCTTAGTCTTCTGAACACTTCGACCTGCACTCCCTTCGCCATGATATCTGTAATCTGATTCTCAGTTCTGCAGTGTTCCATATTTATCTTCCCATCTGCTACCTGTTCTCGAAGATAATGGAACCTTATCATGATGTGCTTGCTTCGACCATGTGCTATCGGATTCTTCGCCAGATTGATAGTTGACATGTTGTCGATCTTCATGGTAATAGCTCCATGACTCTTTGTTGTTATTGAAGGAGAAGGGCGATCCAAAACGCAACGGAATTTAAAATTTCTCCTTTAATGATCCTTACAAATGGGCATGATCAGTGATAGAATCGTTACCTCTTGTGGCGATTATAACCTTTGATGCAGATCTATGGAGCGATCACGAACGTTGAACAATGACAACGCCTCTACTCAGTCCACACGAACGGATTCCTTAAATCTCAGTGCTAGCTGCTACGAATGAAGGCTTTGAGTGAGAGAGAGAGAGAAACGAAATTGCAACTGCAACAATGCTTCTACACAAGGGTTCTATTTATAGAACCACTTGTGTGGGCTGCAAGCTAAAAAGCCCACTCAAGTGTATATGACCCATATCTTATAATATGCCAAAATCACTTAAGGCGTGGTACCTTATCATATTTCGTATTCTACTTAAGTACACCGTACCTTACGATGTTCTATAATTCACTTAAGGGCACCGTACATTACGGTATTCCTTAATTACTCTATCTCTCATTAATCCGTCCTTTGTGTGTGACCCTATAGGTTTTCGCGGCATTGGCAATTATATTAAATCACGTATTTAACATAATACACAGTGAGCAGTATCTAGCAACACATCACTGCTACCCAAGACACGAAAATGTCATGTGATTTGACAAATCCTTCAGTGATAATAATTATGTGTATAATTACCCTTTTGCCCTTATGTCTATATTGAACACAAGGCATAGACTGTGTCATCCTTGTCCAGTTCAATATTGGGCCCATAGACATTTATCCTGTTATGCAGGATGGGCAAATTCCATCTAGGTCACTCATGTCCCTTAGCATGCTTCGTGGAGTACCCATCAAATGTCTTTATGGTCATCCAATTACGGACAACGTTTGATCAGCAATAAGGCGCTCGACTTTACATCTAGGGTCCATAGTGGTTTCAGGTCGAAGGGTGGTATACACCATTATCACCATGAGAATAACTTATGACACTTTGCATAACATTCTATATAGTATTCTCATAGAGGGTCAATCCAGTATAAATATTACTCTTAATATTCATACCTATGTTTAAGACTTGATAACTCTTTATCCATGATCCATGAGATGTGATCATCAGTCTATAAACATAATAGTCTCCATGCTTTAATGTTATCCCACTTCACAATAAAGCTTGACTACGGATACTTTAAGAATAGTGTCCTTATGTTTAATGTGATCTCATGATTAAGTCATACTTGATACATTAAACGGACTAGCTATTCTAGGGACTTTATTAAACAAGCATAATAAAGAAAAAGAGTTTTATTATTAATAAATAATTTGATACAAGTACCAAAAGTATTGGCCTCTAGGGCTTACACCAACAGTTATCTTTTCGACCAGATTCACCATCCATCTTACTTGACATGCACAAAGAGAAGCAACTATGTATTCTGCTTCACACGATGATAATGCCACTACTGGCTCTTTTCTCGAACTCCAAGCAACTGGTGCACCACCTAGCATAAACACATAGCCCGCTATGGATTTTCGATCCTCAGCATCACTACACCAACTTGAGTCAGTGTATCCCACTAATTTGCATTCTTTTCCTTCATCAGCTGCAGGGAAAAAAATGTCACAGTCGAAAGTTCCTTTCAGATACCTTAGTATCCTCTTCGTCGCTGCTAGATGTGATACCTTTGGCTTCTGCATGAACCTACTCACCATACCTACATTGTATGCTAAGTCAGGTCTTGTATGAAAAAGGTATAAAAGTGACCCAATAAGTCTTCTATATTGGGTTGGGTCGACATCATCTTCATCTGAATCTTTCGACAGTTGTAATCTGGGCTCAGCTGGAGTTGAGGTTGGATTGCAATCTTCCATCTCAAATCTCTTGAGAATTTCGCCTGCATACCTTCTTTTATGCATCATCAAAGCTCTACCACTTTTGCAGAATTTGATGCCAAGGAAATATGAAATGCCACCCAGATCTGACATTTCGAATTCTTTGTTGAGATCACCTTTGATGTCTTCGATATCCTTCTTGCTGTTACCTATTATCAACAGGTCATCGACATAGAGACATAGTATAAGCAATTCACTCTTGCTTCTTCTTACATATACTCCATGTTCACTTCTGCACTTCACAAATTCCTCCTCCCTTAGAAAGCCATCTATCTTCTTGTTCCAAGCTCTTGGAGCTTGTTTAAGTCCGTACAGGGCTTTATGCAGCCTGTACACTTTTCTTTCTTCACCATGTTTCACAAACCCAGCTGGTTGTGCAACATAAACTTCTTCTTCTAATGGGCCATTAAGGAATGCACATTTCACATCCATCTGACACATCTGCCAGTTTTTCATGTTTGCTAGACCAACAACCAACCAGATTGCTTTGATCCTAGCAACAGGTGCAAAAACTTTATTGAAGTCGATTCCTTCTTTCTGAAGAAATCCTTTTGCCACAAGTCTCGCCTTGTGTCGAGTCACTTCTCCTCTGGGATTCAACTTCACCTTGTATACCCATTTCACATCGATTTCCTTCTTGTCTTGGGGAAATTTGACAAGTGACCAAGTGTTGTTGACTTCGATTGACTTTAGCTCTTCTTCTATTGCTTTCATCCACTTCGAATCTTTCAATGCCTCAGTTGCATTGACAAGTTCAATATTTGCGTAGAAAGCATAATGTACCAGCTCACCTTCTTCGTTGACCACATCATCTGATGTAATCACACAATCTTGCAACCTTGCAGGCATGTGTCTTGTTCTTTGAGGTCTGCTTGTGCTTGCTTCACCTCTGACTTCTTCCTGTCGAACTTCTCTTTCGACTTCACTAGCTGGTTCATCACAAAAGATTCTCACTGAATCTTTCTTGATATTCTCAGTCTAATCCTACTCCTTAGGCTCATCTATGATCACGTCCATGCTTATCACTACTTGCTTATTCATTGGGTCGAACAACTTGTATCCTCCAGCCGAATGATATCCTATCAGGATCATCTGACTGGATTTGTCATCAAGTTTTCTTCTCAACTGATCTGGCACATGTCTATGTTTTATAGATCCAAACACCTTTAGATGACTCAAGCTAGGCTTGACACCAGACCAATATTCTTCTGGCGTGATTCCTTCTAGCTTCTTCATCGGACACCTGTTCAGGATATATGTCGCAGTCGACACAGCTTCTCCCAATAATTCTTTGGGTAGATGCTTGCCTTTCAACATATTTCTAACCATAGTCATGATGGTTCTATTCTTCCTTTCTGTGACTCTATTCTGTTGTGGAGTGTAGGATGACACCACCTCATGCACAATCCCTTCTTTCACACATAATGCATCGAAATCTTTCGACACATATTCTTCACCACCACCAGTCCTTAAAATCTTGATCTTTCGATCGCTTTGCCTTTCGACCATAGATTTAAACTTGACAAACACCTCAATCACTTCACTTTTCTTCTAGATCAGGTAAGACCACAGTTTTCGACTGAAATCATCTACGAATGTAACAAAGTATTTGTTACCTCCAATCGAATCCACCTGGAGAGGACCACATACATCAGAGTATATGACTTCAAGAATTGTCTTCGACCTGTTTCATGCATCCTTACTGAAGTTGTTCTTATGCTGCTTTGCCTGCACACATCCTTCACACACTTCATTTGGAATGTTGATTTTTGGTAATCCTGAAACCATATTTCTTCTCTTCAAATCTCTGATGTCTTTGCAATTGAGATGGTCAAGTATGTAATGCCATATCCATTCATCTCTACTGGCTGGTGTCGAAAGGCACTTATGCTCTATCACATTAAGCTCAATCTTGAAGGTTCTATTCTGAGACATTGGAGCCTTCAAGATCAACCTTCCATTTGAGTCGAGAACTCTCATCATCTTGTCTTAGATCGATACTTTGTAGATCTTTTCGACTAACTGCCATATGATGAGCAATTTACTCTTCATGCCTGATATGTACAACACATTTGAAATTACTGACCTCTTGACATCTTTCCTCATAATCAGAACACCACTAACACCTTCAGCTGCTAGAGTGTTGTCATTTTCAAATTTCACCATGTTCTTAATTGAGGGCTTTATCTTGACAAACCAATCTTTCTTTCCAGACATGTGTGATGAGCATCCTGAGTCCAAGTACCATTGGTCCTTGAATCGCTCTTCTTCTCTTGTTGTAACCATCAGTAATGTCTCTTCTTCTTCTTCGTGTTTCGCCAGCTTTGCATAACTTTCTTAATTCTTCTGCTTTTCTGGATAATCACTAGAATAATGACCATACCTTTGACAATTGTATGTTGTGGTTATTATTGAGGTGTTGTTAGTTTCATGAGAATAATTTTGAATCATGATTAATTGGTGAAATTAGATGTTATCTGTGGGAAACTAACATGTTTTATGTGATATAATTGATGTGTGAATTATTCTGAGTGTTTGCCTTTTTACAAAATCGAAATCAGAGGTTCGAAAGGCCTTCAATGATGAAAAAATAATAGAAAAACATTGTAGGTTGGAAAGGCCTTCAATGGAAAATACTTTTTTGTATATTATGGTCCTTTGAAGATGGTTCCAGTTGGTGTGTTGAGGCATAATATTCAGGTAGTGGCTTATGCTTATAGACAATTGAAAGTTCATGAGAGAAATTATCCTACGAATGATCTAGATATGGCAGCCTTGGTGTTTGTGTTAAAAATTTGGAGACATTATATGTTTGGTTCCATATTTGAAGTGTTCAGTGACCACAAGAATTTGAAGTATCTATTTGATCAGAGGATGTTGAATATGAGGCAAGGGAGGTGGCTCGAATTTTTGAAGGATTGTGATTTTGGCTTGAGTTACCATTATGGTAAAGCCAATATCGTAGTTGATGCCCTGAGCATGAAGTCGTTGCGTATGTTGATGCTTATGGTTCAAGAATTGGAGTTAATCGAGCAATTCAGATCTCTGAGTTTGTTGTGTGAAACGACTCCTAACAACGTGAAATTAGGTGTGTTAAAGCTGACTAGTGGTATTCTCGAAGAAATCAGAGAAGGATAAAAATTAAATTTGGGATTGATTGACCGGTTAGCATTGATCAATCAAGGTAAAGAGGTGGATTTCATAATATATGAGAATGTTATTATGCGTTTCCTTGACAAAGTTTGTATACCTAATGTGCCAAAACTTAAGAAGAGTATTCTTAAAGAAGGTCATAGAGGCGGTCTGAGTATTCATCTCGGTGATACTAAAATGTATCAAGACTTAAAGAAAATGTTTTTGTAGCCAGGAATGAAGAAGGATATAGTCGAGTTTGTTTATGCGTTTTGACATGCCAAAAGTAAAAGGTTGAACATAAAAGGTTGTTAGGTTTGATGCAACCATTGAATATTCCTGAGTGGAAGTGGGACAACATTTCCATGGATTTTATAACAAGTTTGTCGAGAACGAAAAAACGATGTGACTCCATCTGTGTTATTGTTGATAGACTGACTAAATTGGCTCATTCCATTTTGATTAAGATCAGTTATCCTTTGTAGAAGTTGGTTGAGTTGTATATTGATAAGGTTGTTTGCTTGCATTGTATTCCTTCGAGTATTGTTTCTGATAGAGATCTGAGATTTACACCGAGGTTCTAGGGGAGTTTGCAAGAAGCCATGGGTACTAATCTGAAGGTGAGTTATGCTTATCATTCACAGAATGATGGTCAAACAGAGAGGACTATCCAGTCTTTGGAGGATTTGTTGAGACCTTGTGTTTTGGAGCAGGGAGGTAACTAGAATAGTTACTTACCATTGGTTGAGGTTACTTACAACAACAGTTTCCATTCTAGTATTGGAATAGAATCGCTTGAGGGTTTTTATGGTAGAAGGTGTAAAACACCTTTGTGTTTGGATGATTCTGGTGAAAGTGTTGTGCTTGAACCTAAGATTGTTCAGCAGACTACCGAGAAGATCAAGATGATCCAAGAGAAGATGAAAGCTTTTTAGAGTATCCAAAAGATTTATCATGATAATATAAGGAATCACTTGATCTCCAATAGGGAGATCAAGTGATTTTTCTATTTACTCTGGTAACGGGTGTTGGTCGAGCTTTGAAGTCTCGGAAGCTCGTGTCGCATTTTATTGGACCTTATTAGATTATGAAGCGAGTAGGAGAAATAGCCATCAAAGTTGATTTACTTCCATTTATTTCGACTCTTCATGATGTATTTCATGTGTCTCAGTTGAGGAAGTATTTCTTGATCCATCTCATGTGATTCAAGTGGACGATGTGCAAGTTAGAGAGAACTTGACTGTTGAGACATCTCCCTTGAGAGTAGAGGATCACGAAGTGAAGCACTTGAGAGGAAAGGAGATTGCGCTGGTGAATGTGGTGTGGGAAGGACCTACTGGAGGAAGCATGTCGTGGGAGCTGGAGAGTCAAATGAGGCAATCTTATCCGAAACTGTTTAGTTCAGGTAATTTTTTAGGATGAAAATTCTATAAGTTGAGGGGAGTTGTACCACCTTGTTTTCTTTAAATTATTTATTTATTTAATTAGTTAAGTGAATTTTGTATGCATTGGATTGATAATTTAGTATTTTGGGATGTTTATGATATGTTGGGGTTGGTAGAAAATTGTTAACTATTTAATTAAATAATATTAAAATTAAATAGAAAATAGAATTTTTTAGTGGATAATAGAATTATGAGAAAACAAGGTAAGTGGTGAAAATTCTAATAAGTTGGGTCAAGGCGTAATTAGTAAAAAGGTTAAATTAGGTTTTAATAAAAGGGGATTAGAAAAACCTTAGAGTGTCAGTACGTATCTTTTTGGGAGAAGAGGAAAGAGAGGCAACTTAGGGCTTGAGGAAGAAGAAGAGACCACCATTGTTGTAGAGCTTAGAGTTGGTGTTGGAAATCCAAGATAAATGGGGTGGAATTACTCTAAATATGGTGTTAATTGAACAAGGGGTAAAGAGAAGTCATTAATCTCCATTAGGTTTTTCTCCTTTTGATCATGGTTGATATGTGTGATGTTCTTGATAATGCAATTGTGATTGATGATTTTTACATGAAATTCGTGTATCGTGTTATGCTAAATTTGTACGCATCTAATAATGTGAAATATGTACGTTGTGGTTGTTATTGAGGTGTTACTGATTTCATGAGAATAACTTTGAATCACGATTAATTTGTGAAATTATATGTTAATATGTCGGAAATTAATATGTATCATATGATATAATTGATGTATGAATTATTCTCAGCATTTGGCTTTTTACGAAATCAAAATCGGAGGTGTGAAAGGCCTCTAATAGTGAAAAATTAGCAAAAAAATGTTGCAGACTTATCTGATTTGAATAAGAGGTTTACACTATGATTTTGATTTGAATCATATCCTTATGGGTAGCCCCTGCCTGATTTGATTCGAATCAAGTTTTATACTTTATTTGAATCATAAAGGCAAATTGAGCCAAAATATTATTTTTATCATAATTTTAGTTTCGTAAATCCAAATGAGGTGCGATTCAAAGCGTTGGAAATCTAATGCGTGTGGATACCCCATAGTGATGTATTAAGAGGATAGATGGGTGCTTTATTTTGCTAAAATTAATTTTTTACTTATTACGTAATAGTTGATGATAACGAGCGAACGACTAATTATGTAAAGAGATGAATTAATGGTGAAACAATGTTAAGATGATTTAACATGATTGAGTGACATGTGGGTGTTTATTTGATGTGTTAATATATGATGTGAAGTGAAAGTATAATTATGTGAAATGTTTTATATACTTGCCGATGATTGTTGAGATACATAGTTCAGAGTGAGAACTATTGTTGATGCGTTAAGATGCATGATGTTTACAGTCATATGTTGGGTTGTAATCATTGTTGTGTTGTCGTAGTTGTATTATCATATGTAATGAATCATATGTTGTCTTTGTTTTAAAAGAGGTATGTTATCTATTTCAAAAGTTGGGACTAATGACTTGTCCCAAACTCAGAAGTTGGGGTTTGGCGCTCAGATTTTGGGGCTCGGGGTTTAGATGTTGAGACCCGATTCATATGAAGAACCTTTATTAAGTTGGTACCACATGCATATAGAGTTGAGGTATTGTCACATTTCATACAAGTTGGAATTTGTGAATTGGTGATTATTGTGTGAATACATTATATGTTGATAATTGTGGTTGTTGTTGTTGTTGCTTAGGCTACCCTTCCTAATCTTTTACACCACTAATATATTTGAGCATATCCTCACCCCTTTGATTTATGTTATCCATCATGGACATCTTGTAGATAATTAGGAGTAGAGTTTGGTTGCTATGAGTGGAAGATAGCTTCTTGGAATTCGTCTTTATTTATTTTATCATTTATCATTTTAGTCGGTTGAATGCTCTGACTGTAACATCGGGAACATGGCATTTTTATTATGTTTTTAGTTAATGCTGAATTATATGGTTTAAAGTGTAATAATTTATTCATGAAATTTATTTTTTAAGTTGTTATTATGATGATTTATGTTGCATGTTTTTAAATGTTTTTGAAAGTTTTTGGACGGCTGTCGTAGTGACAGCTTAAAGTCTGACGATATTCTGAAGACTGTCGCCAGAACAAGATATGGTCACTATGAGTATCCGGTGATGCAGTTTGGTGTGTCTAATTCACCTGGAGTGTTCATGGACTACATGAATAAGATTTTCTATCCTTATCTAGATAAGTTTGTTATTGTGTTCATCGATGATATTTTCGAAGTTTGATGAAGAGGATGTGGAGCATTTGAAAGTTGTGTTAAAGGCCTTGAAAGAAAAGAAGTTGTATGAGAAGTTATCTAAGTGTGAGTTCTGGTTGGAAGAAGTGAGTTTCCTTGGTCATGTGATATCTAGTGGTGGTATCGTAGTGGGTCCATAGAAGATAGATGTAGTGTTGCCATGGGAGACTCTGAAGTCTGTTATAGGGATCAAAATATTTCTTGGTTTGACTGGTTATTGCATAAGGTTCATCCAAGACTTTTAGAATTTGGAATTGCCTTTGACTCAGTTGACTCGAAAAGGCCAAGCTTATGTGTGGAGTGTTCAATTCCAAGAATGTCTTTAAGAACTTAAGAAGAAGCTGACATCAACTCCAGTTTTGATTTTGCGAAGTCCAACTGGATCCTTTGTTGTGTATTATGATGCTTCGAAGATAGGTCAAGGTGGTGTGTTGAGGCATAATGGTTAGGTAGTGGCTTATGTTTTTAGACAGTTGAAAGTTCATGAGAGGAATTATCCTACCCATGATCTAGAGTTGGCAGTCGTGGTGTTTGTGTTAAAAATTTGGAGGCATTATATGTTTGGTTCCAGATTTGAAGTGTTCAGTGACCACAAGAGTTTGAAGTATCTATTTGATCAGAAGGAGTTGAATATAAGGCAGAGGAGGCAGCTCAAATTTCTGAAGGATTATGATTTTGGCTTGAGTTACCATTTTGGTATAGCCAATGTCGTAGCTGATGCCTAGAGTAGAAGTTCGTTGCATATGTTGATGCTTATGGTTCGAGAATTGGAGTTAATCGATAAATTCATATCTCTGAGTCTATTGTGTGAAAGGACTCCTAACAACGTGAAGTTAGGTATGTTGAAGCTGACTAGTGGTGTTCTCAAAGAAATTAGAGAAGGCCACAAATCATATTTGGGATTGATTGACCGGTTAGCATTGGCCAATCAAGGTAAATAGGTGGATTTTAGAATAGATGAGAATGTTGTTATGTGTTTCCTTAACAGAGTTTGTGTACCTGATGTGCCAGAACTTAAAAAGAGTATTCTTGAAGAAGGTCACAAAGGAGGTATGAGTATTCATCATGGTGATACTAAAATGTATCAAGACTTGAAGAAAATCTTTTGGTGGCCAGGAATGAAGAAGGATATAACTGAGCTCGTTTATGCGTTTTTGACATGCCAGAAGTCGAAGATTGAACATCAAAGATTGTTGGGTTTGATGCAACCATTGAGTATTCCCGAGTGGAAGTGGGATAACATTTCCATGGATTTTGTGATAAGTTTTCCAATGATGACAAAACAATGTGACTTCGTCTGGGTTAATGTTGATAGACTGACTAAATTGACTAAATTGATAGAAAAAGTTGATTTACTTCCACTTTGATTCTTCATGATGTCTTTCATGTGTCTCAGGTGAGGAATTATATTATTTATTTGTCTCATCTGATTCAAGTGGACCATATAAAAGTTAGAGAAAACTTGACTGTTGAGGAATCTCCCTTGAGAGTAGAGGATTATGAAGTGAAGCACTTGAGAGGCAAAAAGATTGTGTTGGTGAATGTGGTGTGGGGAGGACCTACTACAGGAAGCATGACGTGGGAGTTGGATAGTCGGATGAGGGAATCTTATCTGAAGTTGTTTAGTTTATATACTTTTTTATGGTGAAAATTCTATAAGTTAGGGAGAGTTGTAACACCTCGTTTTCTTTAAACTATTTATTTCATTTAATTTGTGATTTATTTAATTAATTAAATGAATTGCGTATGCATTAGATTGATATGTTGGGGTGGTAGAAAATTGTTAGCTATTTAATTAAATAATTAAATAATATTAAAATTAAATAGAAAATAGAGATTTTTGGTGGATAATAGAATTATGAGAAAAACAAGTAAGTGGTGAGAAATTCTAATAAGTTGGGTCAAAGTGTAATTAGTAAAAAGGTTAAATTAGGTTTTAATAAAAGGGGGTTAGAAAAACCTAAGAGTGTTAGTACGTATTTTTTTTTAGAGAAGAGGCAAAAGAGGCAACCTAGGGCCTCAGGTAGAAGAAGGGACCGCCATTGTTGTAGAGCTTAGAGTTGCTACTGGAAAGAGAAGTTTTTAATCTCCATTAGGTTTTTCTCCTTTTGATCATGGTTGATATGTGTGATGTTCTTGATAATGGAATTGTGATGAATCTATTGTAATTGATAATTTTTACATGAAATTTGTGTACCGTGTTATGCTGAATTTGTACGCGATAATTGAATGTGAAATATGTATGGCGTGGTTGTTATTGAGGCGTTATTGATTTAATGAGAATAATTTTGAATCATGATTATTTAGTGAAATTATATGTTAATGTGTGGGAAATTAACAAGTTTTATGTGATATGATTTATGTATGAATTATTCTGAGCATTTGGATTTTTATGAATTCGAAGTCAGAGGTTCGGAATGCCTCTAATAGTGAAAAATTAGCAGAAAAATGTTGCAGACTGATTTGATTCAAATCAGAGGTTTACACTGTAATTTTGATTCGAATCATAGGTAGCCCCTGCCTTATTTGATTCGAATCAAATTTTACACTTCATTCGAATCAGAAAGGCAAATTGAGCCAAATTATTGTTTTTATCATAACTTTAGTCCCGTAAATCCAAATGAGGTGCGGTTCAAAGCGTTGGAAAGAAAACATGTATGGCTACCCAATATCTATGTATTAATATGTTATACGGGTACTGGAATTTATGAAAAATAATTGTTTTACTTGTTACATAATAGTTGATGGTAACGAGCGAAGGACTAATTGTGTAAATGAATGAATTAATGATGAAGCGATGTGAAGATGATTTAACATGATTGAGTGTTGTGTGTATATTTATTTAATGTTTAGATATATGATGTGAATTTCAAGTATAATTATTGGAATTATTGTAAATACTTGCTGATGATTGTTGAGATTCATAGTTTGGAGTGAGAACTATTGTTGATGCGCTAAGATGCATGATTGCTTATAGTTAGATGTTGGTCTATAATCATTGTTGTGTTGTTATCATTGCATTATCGTATGCCATGCATGCAATATTGTCGTTGTTATGAAAGAGGCATGTTCGCTAGTTCAGAAGTTGGGACTAGTGACTTGTCCCAAGCTCAGAAGTTGGTGCTTGGAGCACCGATATTGGGGCTCGAGGTTTAGATGGTGGGACCTGGTTCCTATGAAGAACCTTTATTGAGTTGGTACAATATGCATATATAGTCGATGTTTATCATTGTCGCTCCCCAGATTTCCCGAATCCAAGTACAAACGCGAAAAAGAGTGGCGAGGAAGAAAGAGTAGTAGAGTCGCCAGATATGTACTTTTATCCCAAGAGGAGGGAAAGGTAGTACTGCATAACCAAGAGGGAACAGATAAAACAAAGTCTCGAACCAAAGAAAACTGAGTAAGGGGGCCGGTTACGTGAAGGGAAGGTTATCGCACCCCTTCACGTCTGTGGTACTCCACAGGATCCACGCTTGCTATTTATGTCTAAAGTGTGTGTATAAAAGTCCTATATGCGATGCGAAAGAGAGGAAATCAAAGTAGGGAAAAGAATGAGTTATTGCTCGCACAGGCCCTACCCTGCTGCATACGTATCTCAAGAAGGGTTGAGAATCAGAGCACCATAGCTCGGCTAACCTATTTTTGTGTTTTGTGTTTTTTAGATGAACGACGTTACTACGCAATCTACCGGATGCTCGACCTTTGGAGACTTACTCACCTGTAGTAGAAGGAGTTAACGTGTTCTTAAGAAAAGAAAATCAAAGAGTTTGTTTGTGTTTTAGGAATGCTCATGCAAAAAGGAAGTCCTAGACAAAGGAACCGTGCTACCTTAATTGACATGCAAACGAGAGACTATACGAAGCCTAGCAGTCCTATGGGGAGACGACCACACCACACAAAAACATATAGCATAAAGTAAACACACCAACAAGGGGGTTCAAACATACATGGGTAGGGCTTTAGTCAAGAGGGGTCATATCAACCTCGACAAACAAGCCATGGAAAGGTAATCAAATGGGCTCTTAACCACTGACATTGAACGTCAGGGTGAGCAGATCAAAAGGGTAATGAGGATAAGACCTCATAGCTCTTAACCCTGGACAGGGTGAGCTCATGACAAAGCGTGGGGGTTCAGAAAGATGGAACCCTCTCCACTGACTGACCGGACAAAAGATCTTGGGCTTTTGTTCTGAAGCATCGACACGTAGTGTGAGCATAACGAACGACACACTGAATAACGGGGGATTGACTACTAATCCCTTTTATCCGTCAATTGCCTTTTCATGGAGGTCTTTAGCACTGGTGCCTCCTCTTGGAGGTCTTTGGGCACAAAAGTAAACACATAAAACATTGCCTCCTATCGAGGTCTTCCAGCTAAGAAAACGGTAAAATGCTGAAAAGATGTAAAAGGGATCAAGAGATCTACCACACGGATAAAGATCCGAAGTAACAGCAACTAAAGAAACAAGAAACCCGGAGGTCTCTCAGGCTAGCACCATCAAAGGAAGCAAGTCAACAAAGTAATCAGAATAAATCTCCAAATGGTATCCCACAAATAAAGTGGAATACCAAGCAAGCTATCTCTTCAAGAGTCATGTGAGCCCTCACAAAAACTCAACAAACAAGTTAGAATAACAAGATGGGGTGCAATCATGAGTTGCACCAAACAAAAGAACCATAACAACAACAGCGTCAGGTAAACAGTGCACGGATGCGATAGAAAACATGTCACAACAAACACAAAATAGATTAGAGAGAAAACAGAAAAACCAACTACTGTCATGATCGCTACTGCTTCGCTTAGCGAAGACTTAGCGAAGCTTCACTATAGGTTCGCTTAGCGAAGTGCTAGCGAATGCGTACGGGTTTTGTGTTCTTCCTTGATAACAGTCCAATTTCAGAAAACCCTAAATCCTGTGGTACCCATTTCGAAAACTAAGTGATTAAACCTTCAAGGCATTGTTCTACACATTCATGCACATCTAAACCTACATGCAAAACCTAATGATACCCACTCTCCCAAATTCAACCATAATGTCTCATACTTCATAAATTTCAAATTGAAAGCATAAAGTAATGGAAATAGGGCAAACCTGATTGGAGAGATCGATTGAAATGCACGGTTAGGGTTTGCAATGCAACAGTTAGGGTTTGTGTGAGATGGAAGTGAAAAGTGTGAGTCAGAGTGAGTTTTTCAGTGTGTATGGAGGCTGCCCGAATTAGGGTTTTGTTCCAATGAATTTTTAGAATTTATACTCTGATATTTGTGGCTTGGTGGGATCAGAATGAAGGCAAATCAAGTCCACGATTTTTTGGTATATCAGTAAGCTCGCTAGGCGAGTGAGGTAGCGAAGGGTTCGCTAGGCGAGCACTCAGCGAGATTCCAGCGAACACTCCCAGACTTGGATAAAAACATAGCTAGCACTTACTCGCTAGGCGAGTGTCCAGCGAGCAGGTAGCGAGCAATTCCAGTAGCAACATCGTCAAGGTTCGCTGGAGCGAAGGAGGAAGCGTGGGCTTCGCCTAGCGAAGGATTGCTCGCCTAGCGAGCATGACAGCTCAGGAAGTTCTTCTGGGCGCAGGTGACTCTGGTGGCTTATTTTGGGATTCTCTAGGCGAACCATTCTGCTCGCCTAGCGAGCATGACAACTAAGGAACATCTTTCCAAATTTGGTAACCTATGCACTGGACCTTTGTTCCTTCAAGATTAATGTTTTGAATGATGAATAGACCCCATTTGAACATGCTGGAAGTATCTCAAGTCATTCGCTAGCCATTTGACCTTCATTTGACCAACAATTGACTTTTGACTTCACAGTTGAATACAAACTTCCTTGAGTGTTGAGAAAAACCCTAGTTGATGCACAATCTCCCTTGTGTTGACTGATCATTCAGATAGAACCCACAAAGTGATTTGGGTGATATCCAAGCTTCTTGGAAGACAAACTCTTGGAGCTAATTCTGATTGACATGATGAAATGCAATACGAAATGTTAAATGACCTATAAATGAATGCATGAATGAGGAGGGCAAATTTGAGGTGCTATAGTTGCCCCTATTCAATCAACTGTGAACCTGAACGGATGAAAGCAGCGGCTATCAGACTTTCAAGGTAAATAGGGATTGAATACCAGAAGAACCGGAGAATTTGCGCTCTGTAGGTGACGAATCAAAGAAAGCGAGGCCATTTACCGATGGTGGCTTCAAAGCAAAATTGATATTTACCAATATCAAGGAAAGCGAGGCCATTTACCGATGGCGGCTTCAAAACAGATTTGATATTTACCGATATCAAAGAAAGCGCTACAAGACCAGACATTTACCGATGACTGGGAAGGAACTCGATGTTTACCGACATCGAACAAAGAGGTTTATAAGTGAAACAAGACCAGACATTTACCGATGACTGGGAAGGAACTCGATGTTTACCGACATCGAACAAAAATGTTTATAAGTGAAACAAGACCAGACAATTACCGATGACTGGGAAGGAACTCGATGTTTACCGACATCGAACAATGATGTTTATAAGTGAAACAAGACCAGACATTTACCGACGATTGGGAAGGAACTCGATGTTTACCGATATCGAACAATGATGTTTATAAGTGAAACAAGACCAGACATTTACCGATGACTGGGAAGGGACTCGATGTTTACCGACATCGAACAAAGATGTTTACAGACACCAAGGAAAGAATACATTTATGAAACGAAACCATTTATCGATGGCGAAAATGAAATATTCGATATTTACGGATAGCGAAAACACACAGTTATTTAAACGAAAAAGCCATTTACCGATGGTTAACAAGCGGCTGATGTTTACCGACATCGAACAATGATGTTTACCGACACCAAGGAAAAGCACAAACATTTACGGGGATCAACACGACACTTACCGGTATCGCAAGGATGATATTTACATACATAAAAATAAGGCAGACACTTGCTGGTGACTAAATCAGAAGAGAATCAAGCTTTCCTTTCACGGACTGGTGAGAAAATAAATCTGACTGGGATTATCGATTCCGAGTGTTGCCAAGAGCAACTGCTGCAAATGTGCTAACTGATGTTGAAAAATGATTCGTCTCTTCCGGAGATATGATCCAATCTGGTTTAATACATGTATGCATATGTTTGAGTTTTCCATGGCGTAATGCTCCATACTGAATGGAAATGCTACGCGATTTGAGAATGCGAATGCAAATGATGATTACTACATGCAAAATGCAACGGGAGGAGAACTCCTGCTGGGAAAGCAAATGATCACTTTACTGAGCACACAATTTTTGATTCGATCTTCTAACTCTATGGGGACATACAACAATTCTGCTGAGGATACTTACTGATCTGACATTCTCGGAACTGTAGAGAAAACAACTCAACTGGGGAGTCATTTGTTGGGAAAACACCAACCTCCCGACCATGCTGGGGAAACAAATTCTGAACTTGACTTAGACGACCCAACTTCTTACACGGTTGGATAGTGTTGAAACAACAGGGTCTTCCTTCGAACAAACTTTGGCTCATCTACTTTAGCCATCAATCAAAGATAGTAACCTGCAAAACGACAAGACATACATGCCCCAGGGGATCGTATGGACAAAATATACTCAAGTGTACTCAACATTCAAAATGATTTTCAGATGTTTTATCTTTCCGCATGTCATCGTCTAGCCTTTATGTTTTTTAGATGCAATGTTTATCAAAAATTCGGACGTTTTTTTGCAAACAAAACAGTAGAAATAAAAAACAAGAGAGCAATTTGACTGAATAACGACTTTTATTGATTGAAAATGGCCTATAAAGGCAAATACATCAGGAAGCAATTCCTAGGAAGAGGTAATTGCACCAAAAGAGAAAATAAACTATCCTATTGGCAATGTGAACACGGCATTCCACTATTTCCCAATTCTGTTATGACTCATAGATCTTCACTTTCCCCCAAATTCTTTGCTTTCTGAGAGGAGTGATTGGACCGATCATATCCGTCAAGATGGTAGACACTGAAACGCGATGAAGTACAGATAACTCAGACTATAGTCTTCGCTTTAATCCCTCTTTTGCCTGGACCGCCTTTTCAGGTTTTCAATCCACCGGGATACCCATTTTTGCCTAAGCCGCCTTTGCAGGTTTTCGAATTACCGGGTGTACATATTATTTTTATTCTTTATCCCTAACTTTTGCCCGAACCTTTTTCTTTTCTTTTTCTCTTGGTTCGCCAGGATGCTCTTTTTTGCCTGGGCTTTCTTTTTTGTCCAGCGGGTCAGTTTATACGAAGTATTTTTTGACTACATCTGAATTCACAGGAGACGGAAAATCTTCTCCATCCATAGTTGTAAGCATCAAGGCTCCACCAGAAAAGACCTTTTTAACAACATATGGACCTTCATAATTCGGAGTCCACTTTCCCCTGTTATCTGTACCGGGAGGAAGGATCCTCTTCAAAACTAAGTCACATATCTGATAGCTTCGAGGACGCACTCTCTGATCAAAGGCCTTCTTCATCCTTCTCTGATATAGTTGTCCATGGCATACAGCTACTAATCGCTTTTCCTCAATTAAATTTAACTCATCAAACCTGGCTTGAACCCACTCAGCCTCGTCAAGTTTTACATCCATCATCACCCTCAAAGAAGGGATTTCAACTTCTACTGGCAAGACTGCCTCCATGCCATACACAAGTGAAAACGGAGTTGCCCCGGTTGACGTACGCACTGAGGTACGATACCCATGCAAAGCGAAAGTCAACATTTCATGCCAATCCTTGTACGTCACAACAATCTTTTGCACAATCTTCTTAATGTTCTTGTTTGCCGCCTCTACAACACCATTCATCTTTGGTCTGTAAGGAGAAGAATTGTGGTGTTCGATCTTAAAGTCTTTGCAAAGCTCTTTCATCATCTTGTTATTGAGATTCGAACCATTATCAGTGATGATTCTCTCAGGAACCCCATAACGACAGATAATTTCTTTCTTAATGAATCGAGCAACCACTTGTCTGGTAACATTGGCGTAGGAAGCTGCTTCTACCCACTTGGTAAAGTAATCAATCGCGACTAGGATGAAGCGATGTCCATTAGAAGAGTAGGTTCAATCTTTCCAATCATATCGATGCCCCACATCGTGAATGGCCAAGGAGAATTCATAATATTCAGAGAGTTTGGTGGTACATGCACTTTATCTGCATAGATCTGACATTTGTGGCACTTCCGAGCGTATTTGAAACAATCAGATTCCATGGTCATCCAGTAATAACAGACTCTTAACAACTTCTTGGCCATTGCATGACCACCAGCATGGGTACCGAAAGATCCCTCGTGTACTTCCTGCATTAACATGTCTGCTTCATGTCTAACCACGTATCTGAGCAGAACCATGTCAAAGTTCCTCTTGTACAACACATCATCCTTGTTTAAGTAAAAGCTTCCAGCTAGCCTTCTCAGTGTCTTCTTGTCATTCTTTGACGCTCCTTCAGGATACTTTTGGCTTTTGAGGAAATTCTTAATATCATAAAACCACGGCTTCTCATCAATAACAAACTCGGCTGCAAACACATACGCAGGCCTCTCGAGTCAATTCACAGCAACGTGTGGCACATGATTCTGCCAATGAACTTTAATCATGGAAGACAAAGTGGTTAAGGCATCAGCCATTTGATTTTCATCTCGGGGTACATGATACAACTTTACTGTCTTGAAGAAAGTCAGGATCCTTCTGGTGTAATCTCGATAAGGAATCAAATGCGGTTGATGAGTATTCCAGTCTCCATTGACTTGGTTAATCACTAGAGCAGAATCTCCATAAATGTCCATAGTTTTGATCCTTAGATCGATGGCTTCCTCAATCCCCATGATACAGGCCTCGTACTCAGCTTCGTTGTTGGTTACTTCAAAAGTCAATCTGGCGGAAAAAGGTAGGTGTGCACCTTTAGGATTAATGAGTACTGCCCCAACACCATTTCCATTCACATTTACCGCCCCATCAAACATCAGTGTCCACTTGTCATTGGGATCCGGTCCTTCCTCGACAAGAGGCTCTTCACAATCTTTCATCTTTAAGTACATGATATCTTCATCGGGGAATTCAAACATCATCGGCTGATAGTCATCAATTGGTTGCTCGGCAAGGTAATCAGACAGAATACTACCCTTGATGGCCTTTTGCGATGTGTACTGGATATCATACTCTGTCAAAATCATCTGTCAACGAGCCACTCGTCCGGTAAGAGCCGGCTTTTCAAAGATATACTTTACTGGGTCCATCTTAGAAATCAACAAGGTAGTATGGTTCAACATATACTGTCTTAGTCGGCGAGCAGCTCATGCCAAAGCGCAGCAAGTTTTCTCGAGCAGCGAATATCTTGTTTCACAGTCGGTAAACTTTTTGCCAAGGTAGTATATTGCATGCTCTTTTCGACCAGACTCGTCATGTTGTCCCAATACACACCCCATTGAATTCTCTGTTACTGAAAGGTACATTATCAGAGGCCTCCCAGGAACTGGAGGTATAAGAATTGGAGGTTTCTGCAAATATTCTTTTATCTTATCGAAAGCTTTTTGACAGTCATTGTTCCACCTGATTGCTTGATCTTTTCTTAGCAATTTAAATATCGGTTCGCACGTAGCTGTTAGGTGAGATATGAACCGTGCAATGTAGTTCAGCCTCCCTAAAAACCCACTAACCTGCTTCTCCGTTCTTGGTTCAGGCATTTCTTGAATAGCTTTTACTTTCGCTGGATCAACCTCAATCCCTTTCTCGCTGACAATGAAACCTAATAGCTTTCTAGATCTCACTCCAAATGTACATTTGTTTGGATTCAGCCTCAGTTTGAACTTTCTCAATCTTTCAAACAACTTTTGCAAGTTTACCAAGTGCTCCTCTTCTGTCTGAGACTTCGCAATCATATCATCCACGTACACTTCAATTTCTTTGTGCATCATGTCATGAAAGAGAGTCGTCATAGCTCTTTGGTAGGTAGCACCAGCGTTCTTCAACCCAAATGGCATTACCTTATAACAGAACATGCCCTAAGGTGTAATGAATGTCGTCTTCTCCATGTCTTCTGGCGCCATCTTGATCTGATTATAGCCAAAAAATCCATCTATGAAAGAGAAAATCGAGGACTGAGCAGTGTTAGCGACCAATACATCAATGTGAGGTAATGGGAAGTCATCTTTCGGACTGGCTCTGTTTAAATCTCGGTAATCGACACACATCCTGACTTTACCATCCTTCTTCAGCACGGGTACGATGTTGGCCACCCAAGGGGGATAATTGGTAACTGCTAGAAAACCTGCATCCAACTGTTTCTGAACCTCCTCTTTAATCTTGACAGCCATATCAGGACTAGTTCTGCGAAGCTTCTGCTTTACCGGAGGACAATCTTCTCTGAGAGGTAGCCTGTGCACCACAATATTTGTGTCCAAACCAGGCATATCTTGATACGACCATGCGAATATATCCACATATTCTTGCAGCATTTCAATTAGCCCTCTCTTGACCTTTTCCTCTAAAGCAGCCCCTATCTTGATTTCTTTCTTTGCGTCCTCAGTACCAAGGTTAATGACTTCCAACTCTTCCTGATGAGGTTGAATGACTCTTTCCTCCTGTTTCAATAGTCTGGCCAATTCTTTGGGTAGTTCACAATCTTCTTCACTCTCCTCTTCGGCTTGGTAAATGGGATTATCAAAGTCATACTGAGCCATAACATAACTGTTTTCAATGGAATCCGCAAGATCAATTCTGCACGAACGGTGTTTCATGCTTTATTTTAGAAAAGAGTTCAAGGAAATCACAAAAAAACATTACCATTTTTATTGTTTTGAAAATGAAAGTAATAAAAATAGAAAGACAGTGAACACAAATTTGATTGCAAAACGTCCTTTATTGATGATAATCATTGAAAATTCGAAACATGATGTGGCCCTACAATCAACCACTACGCCTTGGGCAGAGCGTAAGGCTTTCATGCAAAATGAAAAATAGAAGAAAATTACTCTGTCTGAAGAGTAACTTGGACTATTTCTTCAGCAGTCCAGTTGTTGATCTTCTCCCCTGGAGCACACGGGCGCACCCAATTATCCATATCATAATCACTATCACCATCTTCATTGTCTGTTGCAAAGACATCCCCGTGATTCATCAATCCCGCACTAGTGAAAGAACACGGCCCTTTCTGATTCTGGACACCCTGCTCTGATGATTGAAAAGGCTGATAACCAATGCCAAACATGTCTTCTTTTACGGGCACATCAATCACCTTGCCCCAGCCTTCCGCGTTACCTGAATGAATGACCTCCATAGCTTGTTTATAGGACGCAATCGAGGTACCTGATTTCTTCTGTTCAACAAAAGCCACCTTCTCAATACTGACAGTCTCAAAAGCTTGACATAGAGTTTTATGAATTTCGCCATCCATCTCCACATATTTGAAGGAGGATAAATGCCTCACAAAGATGTCCTCTTCACCACACACGGTCACAACTTGACCATCCCACACATATTTTAGCATTTGGTGGAGAGTCGAAGAAACTGATCCGGCTCCATGTATCCAGGGACGCCCCAACAGACAACTATATGCTGGTTGAATATCCATCATATAGAAGACAGTATTAAACACTTTTGGGCCGATCTTCACAGGCAACGTGACTTCACCAAAAACTGATCGCTTGGATCCATCAAAAGCACGGACAACAAGATCACTTGGTGTGAGAACCACCCCTTCGGCATCAAGCTTACTCAGAGCCTTTTTGGGCAGCACATTCAAAGAAGAATCGGTATCAACCAAAACATGCGACAAAACCGCGCCTTTGCATTCCATCGTGATATACAGATCTCTATTGTGATTGCGACCCTCAGGTGTCAAGTCTAGATCCGTGAATCCCAAACCATGTCTCGTGTTAACATTTGCAATAACACCTTCAAGCTGGTTAACAGAAATCTCTTGAGGCACATAAGCCATATTCAACATTTTCAACAGGGCGTTACGATGTGCCTCGGAACTCATCAACAGAGAGAGAATAGAGATTTTTTACAGTGTCTGGTTTAACTGATCCACGATCTTGTAATCACTTTTCTTGATGATTCTCATAAATTCCTCCACGTCCTTCTCAAAAGAACCCTCGGGCACTTCCTTTTGCACTGGTTCTTCTTCAATTACAAGTTGTTTTCCTTTTGTTCTAGCAAGAGCCTCAGCATTGTTATCCTTCGGAACCTGTGGTGCAAACAAACGACCACTTCTCGTAAATCCTCCGGGTCCTCCCACATTACCCACAGCCGAACCAACCGTTACTGGAGTCTTATTTGACGAACCAATCGTCACTGGAGTATGATTTACTGATCTGGTTTGATTCTCTGGTCTTCTATTTCTGCAAAAAGCATTGTCATATTGCCACGGAATTGCTCTACTATTCTCAAAAAGTCTTCACTAGAAGCAGCAATGGTGGTAGGAGCACCGATAGTTACTGGAGCATTAATAGTCGAGGGAATACCAACAGTCACCGGAGCATATATGGTCACGGGCGCAGCTACGGTCACAGGAGTACCAATAGTCACAGGCGCACTAATAGTTCTTGGAGCACGTACAAGACCTTCTGACGGCGTAAAGTAAATGGTAACAGTGGATACCTCTTCACGGTCTTTCACTACTCGATCAAACTGTAAACAACCTTCATTCATCAATTCCTGGATACCTTCTTTCAATTTCACACAGCCGTTTTCATGATTACCACAATCTGAACAATTATTGTCACATCCCAGCAATACTCCCCCTTTAAGTAGACGTTCCTTCACTACAAACAACAAAG
Organism: Lathyrus oleraceus; assembly: GCF_024323335.1. NCBI lineage: Eukaryota > Viridiplantae > Streptophyta > Magnoliopsida > Fabales > Fabaceae > Lathyrus > Lathyrus oleraceus. The sequence continues at coordinate 310,805,226 of NC_066579.1, read as the reverse complement.
TCTGAACATCATTAATATCGACTACCAAGATCAAATTTTTCCCATCTTCCACACCATTTACTTTGGGCCCTCCATGCTGAGGCATAGGATTATTCACCACATTCGGAGTAGGAGCAAAGTTAATCGTCTTGGCATCAATCAAATCTTGAACTTTATGGTGAAAAGCCCGACAATTCTCGATGTGGTGCCCTAGCGCACCAGAATGAAAATCACAACGGACATTAGCATCATAACCAGCGGGAATCCTTGTTAATGGAGCCATAGTGCGAAGTTCAACAAACTTTAATCTGAGCAGTTCAGGGAGTAATTCAGCATAAGTCATTGGCAGCGGATCAAAATGACGATCTGGCATTCTTTATCTTGGTTGGAATTGGCATTGTTGTTGTTGTTGCGGTTGTCCTCTTTGTGGTTGTTGAGGTTAGGTTATTTGGATAGTCACAACAGCAACTTGATGGTATTGTTGTCCTCTGTTTCCATTTCTCTGATTATGTATAGCATTTGTCTCACCCTCTCTCCTTCTGGGTGCCCCTGAAAATGGTTTCTTAGCACTTGAAGAACCTGAAGAACTTGAAGAACCAAGGTCTTGGATTTTTCCCGCTTTGATAAGACTTTCAGTTCTTTCTCCGCAAATCACAACATCCGAAAAACTACCAAATGGGCAACTTCCCATACGATCCATGAATACACCTTGCAGGGTTCCAATGAACATATCGGTCAATTCTCTCTCCAACATCGGAGGTTGTACTCTCGCAGCTAGTTCACGCCACCTTTGGGCATATTCCTTGAAACTCTCACCGGTCTTTTGAAACAAATTCTGCAACTGGGTTCTGCTTGGAGCCATGTCCATGTTATGCTTGTACTGCCTCAGGAAAGCTTCACCTAACTCTCTCCAGCATCTGACAGATTCTTTTTTCAAGTCCATGTACCAATCCAAAGAGGCTCCAGACAAGCTGTCTTGGAAAAAGTACATCCACATTTTTTCATCATCAGTATAAGCGGATATCTTCCGGTAGTAAGCTTGTACATGAGTTCGGGGACAAGAAGTGCCATTGTACTTGTCGAAAGATGGCGCTTTGAACTTGTACGGGATCCTCAACCCATCAACTAAACCCATGTTAGTAACATCAAAGCCCAAAGAATTCTGGCACTCCATGGCGTGAATCTTCTCAACAAGGGCGTCAACCTTTCTATCTCTCTCTTCCGCCTTTCCAAATTCATCATCATCACTGGGAATAGTGAACATATCTTCTTGCTTGTCAACCAAATGAGAAGGATGGTGAATTGGAGCACGTGTCGCTTGAGCGTTAGCAGCCTATGTAATGATGGGTTGTCCATTGATTCTAATACCATGCAAATCGTCACCAGTAGCATAGTTGTTGACAGGGCCGGTAGCAGCAGCGGTGTCATTGACAGGGGTTCCTTCTGGCGGATTCTGACCGACAGGGGGAATCACAGTTTCTTGTCTCTGGGCCAAGGCTCGGAGTTCCTCTTGCCCTTGCACTACCCCTTGCATCATACTCATGAACTGGGCCATGTTGGTCCTCATCTATGCTAGTTCTGCTTGAACTTGATCCATGATCTTCTGTCGATTCTGCCTTGTTGCGTAACGGTGCGGACGATACTCAGCAATCCTGCCTGAAACGGGAACAAGGATGAGAAATCCTCTTCAAGAACACCTGTAATGATGCAAGAATGATATGTGTATGATGCGTATGCTATGTTTTATCATTTCTCAGGTATTCAAGAGTCTCGTCCACCTTTGAAAAATGGCAACCTACACCCGTAAGCGGAATATAAACAACAAAGAAGCAACATACACTGGACGGCGAGCAAAAGTGAAACATCAATAACCTCATCCATGGACATAAGAAATAAGGTTCATACAAACATAGTTCAAGCAAAGATTCAGTTCATCAATGTAGAACAAGGAATCCCATCCAACAATCCTGGAGGTGATTCTCAAAATAAACAATAAGACAAACTAGGGAAGTCGTCCTTCAGGAATGAGAGTCTTCAAATACTGGCACTGATCCAACAATCGGTCACACTCTGAACACTCAAGTAGAGGGGTGAGCTTCTCTTTCAGTTGCACCCTGAGTTCAACAACTTCTTCTCGGAAATGAGATGCACGAATGTCACTTCCTCTGAGCTGGTTCTCTGCTGCATGCCTCAGATCTACCTCTTTCTTCAACTGAATATCTTTGTCCTTAAGTTGTCTTTCTAAGTCTCGTATCTTCTTTTTGTAAGTGGCTTCCGCTTTTTGTAATCTCAAGCATTCATGGTGTTCTTCATCCAACATTGTTTCTATCTCATCATAGGACCTCTTGTTGTTTCTTGATCTACTAGAACTTTCACCTTGCACTCCTTTGAGTTTATGAGCCAAATTCAACCTATCAACTTTTGCTTTGTAAAGCTCCATTTGGATCTCTTGTTCATTTTATTTCAACTGGCGATTCTCCATTAAGGCTTGTTTGTAATACTCAACGGGCACACTCTCAGAAAGGATCGAAGGCGGTTGCTCCTGTAATGGTTCCATCCGGTCATATGGTAGCAACAAAGTCCCAACTCTTTCCTTGACCCACTCAGTGTAAGCAGGCATAGCAATTGCAAACTTCCTCCCTAAAAAAGATCCACCTTTTATACCAATATTCTCCCAAGCTTTTCCCACTTGCTCCAATCTTGCTGGATCGCTCCGTTTCTCAAAGTACACACTTTCAGCTATCTCGACATCTTGCGGCCTTTCGTTCATGACAAAACCCAACTGACGGAGAGAAAGAACCGGGTTGTAGTTGATGCAACCCCTAGTTCCTATGAGTGGAACATTGCGAAACTCTCCACAACTCATAATGACGTTGCGCACATTAATCCTATAAGCTTGCCACTTTATATCATAAGATGTGAGCGACATGATCCTCTGAGTCCATTTGTGAGTATTCTGAGTATCCACAAACGGTCCATTGGTTGGTAGAAAAGACAAGAACCACTTGAGTAGCAATGGGAGACAACACCTGATAGCTCCACACTTACCATGCCTGTTGTGTATCGCATAATAGGTGTCAGCTAACAAGGTAGGCACCGGGTTTCCTCCAATGAAAATAGTGATTGCTGCCAGGTCCACGAAACTAGGCATACTAGGGAACAGAATAACTCCATAAATCATGATAGCCAACTGAGCATTGAAAGCTACCCAATTTCCTTTCTTTGCTTCTTCCTTAGCCATCCTTACCAAGAACTTCAAGGATAAGCCCACAACATCACCGCTTGGTTTCCAATTATCGCTCACTTCCTTGATGCTCAAGTAAAGAGCCTTAGCGACAACTTTGAAATCCACCTCCTTTGGCACATCCAGGAAAGGTACTCGACTTTTGATTCGGACCTTCATAAGGATGGAATACTCTTCAAGAGTGGGAGCTAGCTGGTAGTCCTGAAAAGTAAAGCAACGAAGCTCCGGATCATAGAACTGTAAGAGAGTCTGCAGAGGTACCAGATCAACCACCATCTTCAACAATGCCAAGATATCCCCATACTGATCATAAAAAACTTTCTGATTACGGTCGGTCACGAGATTACCCAATTCTTCCAAAGATGTCAACGGCTCACGGTAAAAGTTGTAGGTGCAAGTCTTCCTCTTCAACTCTGGAATGGCAGCCATCTCTTGGTGTGAACAGACTCCTGAATAAACCTAAAAAATGATATGCATATGCGGGTTAACTTTTTTCTTTTTTATGCATTATTTTTTTTGAAAATAAACATGCTATGATGCAAAATGATGAAACAATGGTTGGTTGGCTGTTTATCACAAGGCATAGGATCAGAACTTCAGCATGAATTAGGAACCGAGAACCATAGAACACAGTCATCAACTTAGAACCCATACTTCAGAACCAACGGTCACCAACAAGAACCAAACAAAAGTCACCAACCGGACACGGTCACCAACAAAACAAGTCACTATCAGTACCTGTAAATGATTCATTCCCGCCCCACTCACGGGTGTAATCTAGGCCAGGGTAAGGTCAAGAGAAATGCAGGATAAATAATTCTTTCAAGAATATCATCATATGCACACCAGGTGTATGCAACGATAATACCCCATCAGAATCTAAACTGCTCGTGATACCATGTTCCGCTAAGTGGCGTCATACCACCCGCTTCCCAAGAATCACTCTATTCCTAGGTGTCCTAAAGTTCACTCATAGCCTGTGAATTGGGCCTTTTACCTCTTGTGACTCCCACCCAACAGTGAAACAGATACACAGCCAGCACAGTATGCATGAAACAGTAAAGCGCACATAGGATGCAATGCAGGCAGATAAGTATGCAAAGTAATAAATAAATAACACACAACAGACAAAAACAAACAAACGCTAGGAAAGGCCCAGTAGGGAAAATAAATCCCCAACAGAGTCGCCAGCTGTCGCTCCCCGGATTTCCCGAATCCAAGTACAAACGCGAAAAAGAGTGGCGAGGAAGAAAGAGTAGTAGAGTCGCCAACTATGTACTTTTATCCCAAGAGGAGGGAAATGTAGTACTGCATAACCAAGAGGGAACAGATAAAACAAAGTCTCGAACCAAAGAAAACTGAGTAAGGGGGCCGGTTACGTGAAGGGAAGGTTATCGCACCCCCTTCACGTCTGTGGTACTCCACAGGATCCACGCTTGCTATTTATGTCTAAAGTGTGTGTATAAAAGTCCTATATGCGATGCGAAAGAGAGGAAATCAAAGTAGGGAAAAGAAAGAGTTATTGCTCGCACAGGCCCTACCCTGCTGCATACGTATCTCAAGAAGGGTTGAGAATCAGAGCACCGTAGCTCGGCTAACCTATTTTTGTGTTTTGTGTTTTTTAGATGAACGATGTTACTACGCAATCTACCGGATGCTCGACCTTTGGAGACTTACTCACCTGTAGTAGAAGGAGTTAACGTGTTCTTAAGAAAAAAAATCAAAGAGTTTGTTTGTGTTTTAGGAATGCTCATGCAAAAAGGAAGTCCTAGACGAAGGAACCGTGCTACCTTAATTGACATGCAAACGAGAGACTATACGAAGCCTAGCAGTCCTATGGGGAGACGACCACACCATACAAAAACATATAGCATAAAGTAAACACACCAACAAGGGGGTTCAAACATACATGGGTAGGGCTTTAGTCAAGAGGGGTCATATCAACCTCGACAAACAAGCCATGGAAAGGTAATCAAATGGGCTCTTAACCACTAACATTGAACGTCAGGGTGAGCAGATCAAAAGGGTAATGAGGATAAGACCTCATAGCTCTTAACCCTGGACAGGGTGAGCTCATGACAAAGCGTGGGGGTTCAGAAAGATGGAACTCTCTCCACTGACTGACCGGACAAAAGATCTTGGGCTTTTTTTCTGAAGCATCGACACGTAGTGTGAGCATAACGAACGACACACTGAATAACGGGGGATTGACTACTAATCCCTTTTATCCGTCAATTGCCTTTTCATGGAGGTCTTTAGAACTGGTGCCTCCTCTTGGAGGTCTTTGGGCACAAAAGTAAACACACAAAACATTGCCTCCTATCGAGGTCTTCCAACTAAGAAAACGGTAAAATGATGAAAAGATGTAAAAGGGATCAAGAGATCTACCACACGAATAAAGATCCGAAGTAACAACAACTAAAGAAACAAGAAACCCGGAGGTCTCTCAAGCTAGCACCATCAAAGGAAGCAAGTCAACAAAGTAATCAGAATAAATCTCCAAATGGTATCCCACAAATAAAGTGGAATACCAAGCAAGCTATCTCTTCAAGAGTCATGTGAGCCCTCACAAAAACTCAACAAACAAGTTAGAATAACAAGATGGGGTGCAATCATGAGTTGCACCAAACAAAAGAACCATAACAACAACAGCGTCAGGTAAACAGTGCACGGATGCGATAGAAAACATGTCACAACAAACACAAAACAGATTAGAGAGAAAACAGAAAAACCAACTACTGTCATGATCGCTACTGCTTCGCTTAGCGAAGACTTAGCGAAGCTTCACTACAGGTTCGCTTAGCGAAGTGCTAGCGAATGCGTACGGGTTTTGTGTTCTTCCTTGATAACAGTCCAATTTCAGAAAACCCTAAATCCTGTGGTACCCATTTCGGAAACTAAGTGATTAAACCTTCAAGGCATTGTTCTACACATTCATGCACATCTAAACCTACATGCAAAACCTAATGATACCCACTCTCCCAAATTCAACCATAATGTCTCATACTTCATAAATTTCAAATTGAAAGCATAAAGTAATGGAAATAGGGCAAACCTGATTGGAGAGATCGATTGAAATACACGGTTAGGGTTTGCAATGCAACAGTTAGGGTTTGTGTGAGATGGAAGTGAAAAGTGTGAGAGTCAGAGTGAGTTTTTCAGTGTGTATGGAGGCTGCCCGAATTAGGGTTTTGTTCCAATGAATTTTTAGAATTTATACTCTGATATTTGTGGCTTGGTGGGCTCAGAATGAAGGCAATTCAAGTCCACAATTTTTTGGTATATCAGTAAGCTCGCTAGGCGAGTGAGGTAGCGAAGGGTTCGCTAGGCGAGCACTCAGCGAGGTTCCAGCGAACACTCCCAGACTTGGATAAAAACATAGCTAGCACTTACTCGCTAGGCGAGTGTCCAGCGAGCAGGTAGCGAGCAATTCCAGTAGCAACATCGTCAAGGTTCGCTGGAGCGAAGGAGGAAGCGTGGGCTTCGCCTAGCGAAGGATTGCTCGCCTAGCGAGCATGACAGCTCAAGAAGTTCTTTTGGGCGCAGGTGACTCTGGTGGCTTATTTTGGGATTCGCTAGGCGAACCATTCTGCTCGCCTAGCGAGCATGACAGCTCAGGAACATCTTTCCAAATTTGGTAACCTGTGCACTGGACCTTTGTTCCTTCAAGATTAATGTTTTGAATGATGAATAGACCCCATTTGAACATGCTGGAAGTATCTCAAGTCATTCCCTAGCCATTTGACCTTCAGTTGACCAACAATTGACTTTTGACTTCACAGTTGAATACAAACTTCCTTGAGTGTTGAGAAAAACCCTAGTTGATGCACAATCTCCCTTGTGTTGACTGATCATTCAGATAGAACCCACAAAGTGATTTGGGTGATATCCAAGCTTCTTGGAAGACAAACTCTTGGATCTAATTCTGATTGACATGATGAAATGCAATACGAAATGTTAAATGACCTAAAAATGAATGCATGAATGAGGAGGGCAAATTTGAGGTGCTACAATCATGTTGCATACAAGTTAGTATTTATGAATTGATTAGTATTGTGTGAATACATTACTCGTTGATGATTATTGTTGTTGTTGTTTAGGTTACCCTTCCTAATCTTTTACACTGCTAACATATTTTAGCATATTCTCACTCTTTGCTTTATGTTGTCCACCATGGACATCTTGCCGATAATTAAGAGTAGAGGTTGGTTGTTGTAAGTGGATGATAGCTTCTTGGAGCTCATCTTCATTTATTTTATCATTTATCATTTTTAGTCGGTTAAATGCTCTGATCTGTAACATCGGGAACAATGTGTTTTTATTATGTTTTAGTTAATATTGAATTATGTGGTTTTAAGTCGAATACTTTATTTATGAAATTGAATTTTTAAGTTTATATTATGATAATTTTCATTGCATGTCGTTAAATGTTTTTGAAAGTTTTTGGACGGTTGTTGTAGTGACACCTTAAATTGTCGGTTAAATCTTTTTATATAAGTTTCAGGACTTAGGGCGTTACATCATCCATAAGAAAGCATCAATTTGAAATATGGGAAAGGCAATATGAAGGTTTAAAGAAATACACCAAGACTTGGTAACCAAGTACTTACTAACAAGAGTTGTAAGAGTGTTGTGATAATTAGCGAGATTATTAAATTTAAAGATCAGAGTTCTATGAAGAAATAGTGTCATCAGTCATCATATTCATCATTCTTTATGGAGTAACTTTAAATCTCAATTCAGTATAATTTTTGGTTGGACACATGGTTGGATGTTCCTTTGATTTTTAAATTTAATAATCTTGCTAATTATCACAACACTCTTACAACTCTTGTTGGTAAGTACTTGGTTACCAAGCTTTGGTGTATTTCTTTAAACCTTCATACTGCCTTTCTCATATTTAAAACTGAATATGATGACTGATGACACTATTTCTTCATAGAACTCTAGAATTAAGAAGCAAATTCTAACTTTTCTTGGCTTGAATAATTCACCAACAAAGGTGAAGGTTAGAAGCTTCATTTAAGACAGATAAGGATCTTAAGCCCATACCACCCTCCTTATAGCTTTCACAAAAAATATCCCAAGCCACTATAACCACTTTCCTCTTATCTAAGTCCCTAATTCATACGAAATTTCTCATTCAAGCCTTTGTGATCTTAAGGATGTAACTATGCCAATTATATATGGTTAAGCAATGCATCAACATTCCCTGCACCACATAATTCACCAACTAGATTATCCCTGCCACTGATAGAAGGCTAGTTTTCCAAGCTACAAGCTTAGATATGATCCTATCTAATAGGAATTGAAAGTGTATGTTTCAGTTTCTACCATTAAAAATGATAGTAGCAAGATAAATGAAAGGAAAGTGAGAGACGGTGAATCCAAGCAAAACATCAAGCAACTTGTGCCTAGAGGGAAACATGGCTCCAGCTTAAATTAAGGATTTATAGGCATTGCATATTTGACTAGAGCATTTAGCTTACCTTGTTAGAAGGCTGGAAACAACTTTAATAAATTTTATATCACCTTTAAAAAAATCGTGATGTCATCAGCATAGAGAGTGCGTAAAGGAACACTACAAGATCTAGTACCTTTGATTAGGGAGATTTGTTTATCTACTACTAACTTATATATGCCTCTACTAAGGACTTATTTAGCAACATAAAAGATGAGATGGGATAGAGGATCCCCATGTCTCACCCCATTAGTACAATTGAAGAAACCAACTTGCTTTCCATTTATACCAATAGAAAGGTAAGTTGACTGAAGGATGATATTTATCAAATTGTAAAACTTCCTATTGAATCCAAAGGCAGCAAGATTTTTGGGGAGAAAAGACCAATTAATGGTATCAAAGGCCTTTGATATGTCAATTTTAAGGGCCACATTGCCACCATTACCCTTTTGATTTAACAGGTTAAATGCTCAAGAGAATCAAATAGGGAAATAAAGTTGCAAGCCTATTTACCAAGATTTTAGTGATGATCTTATGCTTGAAGCTAGCCAAAGCAATAAGATTTAATTGGTCTACAGAGTCTACTTCTTTACATTTAGGAATAAGAATAATGGTATTTGAATTGTAGTATGGAAGGATCCAGACATGTTTGAAGAATTGGATGATGGCATTGATAAACTTAGTCTTGATAACCTCCAATACTGTTAGTAGAAAAAAAGCTCCAAAACCATCAGGTCTAAGAGCACCGTCACCATTTAGATTCTTGACTGCTTGATGAATTTCTTCAGTAGAAGACAGGTTGGTGATAATTGTATTGATGTGTTCATTCACTAAGGAAGGAATAGTTTCCTCAATTAAGCCATTATCCTGCAAAGTAGAAGCTTGGTTAAATATATATTTGAAGTGTTCCTCAATGTGATTCTTAAGAATACACTTCTCAGTCACTACATGATTATTAATTTTCAAAGAAGATATCAACTTTGTTTTTTCTTTTGATTTTTTCATAAGTATGAAAGAAATTGGTTTTTCTATCCCCGAGAAGATTCCAATTCAACCTAGCCTTCTCTTTCCAAAATGATTCTTCCAAATTTAGAGCAACATCAAGATTAGTTTAGGCCCTCCTAAAGGTAATGTAAACACAAGAGAGGGGGTTTAAATTGGATTTCAATAAATAAAACTTTTGCAACCCAAAGATACAAGCAGAAAACTAAGAACAAAAATAATGAATACAATTATTTTTATCATAGTTCTATGTTAACAAAGTTGTCTTCAGTACACCCGCCAAGGTGATTTTGCCTTATCACAAGAACTTAATCCATTATAGTCAAACTTGATTACAACAGAAATACCAACTGCCAATGTCTTCTTGATTAATTCTAACTAAACCCTAGTTACTCAAAGAAATACAATCACAAAGGTTGAGGTACAAAGTGTGTTTATAAAATTCTCCTAAGAAAGCATAATACACAAATGAATTACAAGTATATCACACAAAATATATTCTATGAAGAGTATGAACAAAATTTCCTTGTGTGTATGTTTCTTTTCTCTCAAACATTTCACAAAATGTATTGTTCACGTATATAATAATGTCTTAGAGTGTAGCATTGTTCCATTCTTCCAAGTCTAATTTATATCGGCAGTGAAGAGATCCATTTGAGCATACAATTGGAATAATTAAATGCAGTTGTATCCTTGCATAAAGGTATGTGAAAATGGGAGACAAAATGGTACAATAATATAGTCCTTAACCCACAAAATCAGTGTAGTGGAAGAAATATTTTATCTTGTACTATGTTTCTAACGTAAAACATTTTTGATATGATCTTCAATATTTAGGGGCTTCTGATAGAGAGGTGATGAAACATGCATAAAATAAGAGTAAGACTATGGTTGAAAGAATCTTCAGAAACATGGTCTTCAGAGTCTTGATCCAGTTCATCAGAACCTGGTCTTCAGAGTCTGGTGACACGGCTCATCAGAACTTGGTCTTCAAAGTCTGGTGACACGGCTCATCAAAGTTGTTTTAGTGAAAGACTTTGGAGCTTAACAACATCAGAAGCTTCAGAATCATAAAGTTTTTGATGAGTATAGTTCAGAAGTGTTGAGTATAAAATCCAGAGCTTGATTATCTTGTAAAACACACATCTCAGAGTCAGAATGCACTAAGTTCAGAATTTGATGACGTCACACGCCATTCTATCAGAGTCGAAACTTGTATCTAGTATTTTCACACTAAACAAAATCATTAAGGTACAAAAGTTCTTTAATAGTATATGTATTGTTATCATCAAAACATAAGGCTAGATGTCGAACCAAATCTTATTCTTACAATCTCCTCCTTTTTTATGATTACAAAACCATGAATTTTGATGAACAATTTTTACTTGCTTTAATCACATAAAAAGCACAAAAGTGAGGTTTGTAAGCTCCCCCTTAGTTTTATACTATTAAAATTATTTCTCAACTTAAAACTTCAGAGTTAGGTTTGCAAGCCCCCCCTGAGTTTAAGACTTAAAATAATTTTAACAGAAAATATTTCAATCAGCATGAAAGAAATAACTTCCCTGAATGAGGAAGCCTGGTTGAAATATCTTCTGATCTTTCTTGACTTCATGTATCAGAAAGTTTGGTTATCAAGAAATTTTCTTGTGTCAAAGTCTTTGTTGGACTTGTATTAGAACTTGATTAGAAATTCTCGATTTCTTGTATCAAGGTCAGGTTGGAAACTGTCTTGGACTAGGACTTGGTTTAAATCCCATATAAGTCTGGTTAAGGCAGTTTTAAATATGAAGTCCTGATTAACTTTTGCAAGGTCTTGGTTAACTTAATGGTGAACTTGTTCAAAGTTCCCATATTAGTGATCAGAGTCAGAAAAGTAAGAAGAATCAGAGTCAGATTTTTGGGATATAGAAAGGAAATAAGTATATCAAAATCATATCCATTATTCTCGCCCTTTGTCATCAATCAAAAAGATAAAATAAATAAAGACAAAGGGTAATGAAAAAAGAACTTCATTTCATTCGAAAAAGATATAGATGCAGAAAATAAAAGGTAAGCACTTAAAAAAACTAGAAAGCAACATTTTGGAAAGATTTTTTTCTAAGTAGGGGTGAAAATATGGACATAATAGCTTGAAGCATTCCTTCAATATTTGTGTTAGTCTGAGCCTATTCCTTGAGAATGTCATCTTGCTTGCCCAAGCAAGTCCTAACAGCCTCATTCTCTTGCTTCAGCTCTTGTAGTGTCTTCAGCACCAGAGGAATAGGTCCAGCTTCCACCGCTAGCTTAGTTTTAGACATAATTGCAATCTCAGTTACTAGAGAAGGAGGAGTAACTTCAACCTCAGCTTTAGCTTCATAAATGAGAGTTTTGTGAAAGCAGTTTCTTGAGGAGGAAGAGCTTTTGAAGGAGATCTTGGAGTAAACATGTCCACAAGAGGCTATATGACTTCATAAAGCTTGTCATGAATTCTCTTCTGAGCCTACATGTAGCAAAGTTCTTTTAGATCCCATGAACGTGAGTTCCTCTATCTTCTGAAATCATCCCAAACTATATCACTCTCCGTAGGATTGACACAATTAGTGCGTTGTTGCGTCATAGAGTTTAAACGCTCATTTGCTTCTGACTCAAACTTTTGAACTAGACCATCAATCTCCTTGGGGTAAGTGATAGGTTGAGGTTCTATCTCATTATAAGATAAGATTTTTATGGTTTTGTCAGAGGAATCAGGGGTTGAAGGTTCATTGCTTCTGATGTTTTCCATGAAAGTGTCAAAGACATGCTCAATAATGGTGTTAGGTTGAAGAGGTGGAGTTTGTGGTATTGGTGTGTCTTTTGGAAAGGTACGGGCTTCAGGAATAGTGAGTGTGAAGGAAGTGTGAATGGAATGGATGATTTCAGAAGTGAGGTTTTCTGGTTGATTTGGTTGAGAATATGTGGGGATTGTTTCAGTAGTTGATGGTCGTGTTGATTTAGATGGTTGTCTAGTGGATATAGCGGAGGGTTGTTCAAATGTAGTATTTTCATGTTGAGGTATTTGTGGTGGTTCTATTACAGTTGTTTCAGATGTTATTGGTACATGAGTAGTGATTTTTTTGGGTACAATGGGTTGTTTCTGTTTGGGGTTGGAGATGGTTCCAAAAGGAATTGAAATAGGTGGTGTTGGTGTTGGAGTGGGTTAGATAGGAGTAGATGAAGTAGAAATTACATAATGATCAGAATTAAAAGGAGTCTCAGTCAAGGGAGACTTACCATGAGGTCTATTAGTAGACACTTCAGTTGACTTAGGAGTCCTAGAACCAACACCTTCTACTTCTGGTCTCATTGTGTTCCTTAAGATGTCAGAGGTTCTGGCCATCTTGGATGGGGGCTTGGATGTTCCATAAGGTCCATCACCAGTTGACTTGGACTTCCTCTTTCTCTTGAGAGAGTAGACGTTTGAGCAGTTTCTGGAAGTTCATCAAAGGAGTATGCTATTGGAGTTACACCTATTTCTAAACATTCAGCAATGTAGGACTCTGAATTTCTTTAGGATAGTCCTCAATAGGAATCCTTCTGGAAGCAACAGTCTTCTTATCCAAAATCTATGAAGGGTTAGTGACAACATTGATCAATGATATATTCTTCAGATTCCTTCCATTGAAGATTTTTCCAACGTCAAACTCAACTTCCTTTCTCAAACCCATATCTATTAGAGTTTGAACCATCTTACTCTCAAAAGGAATGCCAGAAATAATTCTTCCTGGAGGTATCCATTTTTAGGCTTTGGAGTTCCATTTCTGGTTTCCTTGACCAGCTCCCTCAGATTCTTGAATAGTATAGAAGGTATATTTATCTTGATTCCATATGAGAGATAGTACAACATATACTTATGATCTGTGTTGATGTAGTCATAAGAGTTTGTTAAGGGTCTGTAGTGTACACAACCCAGAAGAATCTTGAACCATACTCTGAGATGATTGTGTAGATTCTTGGCATTATAAGAGTTCTTTCCATCTTGAAAAATCACTCCAGCAATCTCATACATCCTGGAATTCTTAGCAGGCATGTCAAAACATCTCTTCCTAGAACCATCATGATTGATAAGTTTAGCTATGGACTTCTAAAAAATGATTATCTTGTTCCCTAGCACAAAAGAGGTAACTTGTATATTTTGAAGCTTTTGAAAAAATCCAAAACTGTTTTACCAATTCAGGATAAACAAATCCTTTTAGATGATCAAAGACTAATTCCCATCCTTTAGATTTCACCCCTTCAGTAAGGTCAAACCCATTTGACTTTAGGTTTTCAAAATCAACAATCAGTTTGAAGAAAACTTCTAATTGTGTAACAGGGGTAGAGAGAGTGAGTTCTTGAATTCCTTCCTTCACTTGCTCTTGTTGTTGAGTAGATTGTTGTTCTTGATTAGCTGAAGTAGACTGTTGTTGAACTTGTTATTGAGAATAAGCAATTGTGATGAACAAGGGTTTTAGGGTTGCAGGGAAAACGATTTAAAAGAAAGAAAGTGTAGGATATGAGTAGCGTAAGCGTGTGAAATATGAGTGAAGTGGATTTCATAAATGTTTTTCAATCATGAAAAAATCTTGAATAGTGCAGTAAATCTGACAGGGGGGAAGACGTAGAGAGATTTTACTTATTCCTAAGAAATCACTTCACCTAATGCGTCACTCAGCCGTTAGAAGCGTTTCATTTTTTGAGACAGTTGTCTTTAAACTGATCCACAAACCAAGGTTGATTGACAGCTAATTAATGTTGCAACTATTCAGTATCCAGAAGATAGAACGTTTAACAAAGAGGTTCTGATTGGATACTTTTGAACTAATGAAACCTTCTCACTTCAGAAGACTCAATGTTCAGAGTCAACAAATCTCATAGTCTCATTAAATCATTATGAGAAATTAAACATTCTGAGACATTCATCATTTTCATTCTGGACATAAATCCATTTTCAAATTCTTCATAATAAAAACAAATCCATCTTTAGCAAAGGGTTTTGTAAAGCTATCAGCCCATTGATGGTCTTTATCAACAAATTTTAAATTCCCTTCTGAACATAGTCACGAATAAAGTGATGTTTAATCTCAATATGTTTAGCTCTAGAATGTAAAATGGGGTTCTTAGATAAGAAAATAGCAGAAGTATTATCACATAGTTACTCTCATATATCTGAAAATATTCTAGCTGAGTTTTCATTCAGAGCATCTGAGTGCTGCATCTAGAAGCTGCAATATATTCAGCTTCTACTATTGATAGTGCAATAGTTGATTGCCTCTTGCTGGACCATGAGGTCAAGTTGTCTCCCAAAAATTGACAACTTCTAAAAGTGCTTTTTCTTTTAAGTCTATCTCCAGCGTAATCAGTATCACAATAACCTACTAGCTTGTACTCTTTTGATTTTCTATAACACAAGCCATGGTTAGTAGTACCTTTCAGATACCTAAAAATCCTTTTAACAACTGCTAAGTGAGATTATATAGGATCTGAATGGAAGCGAGCACATAAACAGACAGTAAATAAAATGTTAGGTCTAGAAGAAGTTAAGTATAAGAGAGAACCCATCATACCTTTATATACCTTTTGCTCTACCTTTCTGCTTACCTCATCTTTCTCAATGCATATAGGATGCATTGGAGTTTTCGCTATCTTGCATTTTGACATGTCAAACTTCTTTAGAAGTTCTTTGGTATATTTGATCTGATGGATATACGTTCCTTCTGGACATTGATTAATCTGGATACCCAGAAAGAACTTGAGTTCTCTTATCAGACTCATTTCAAACTCTGTATGCATTAACTCACCAAATTCCTTGCACAAAATAGCATTAGCATAACCAAATATGATATTGTCCACATAAATCTGAACAACAAGAATATCATGTTTGAATGTTTTACAAAACAAAGTTGTATTAACCTTCCCTCTGGTAAAATCACTTTCTAAAAGAAAATTGCTTAGCCTTTCATACCATGTTCTAGGAGCTTGTTTTAGACCATACAAAGATTTCTTAAATTTGAAAATAAAATATAGATTTTTATGATTTTCAAAACTAGGAGGTTGGTGTACATACCCTTCTTCAGTTATATAACCATTCAAAAATGCACTCTTAGCATCCATCTGATACAAGATGATGTTATGATTTACAACAACAAAGTTAAGAGACGAATAGACTCTAACCTGGCAGCTGGTGCAAAGGTCTCAATATAGTCAATCCCCTCTTGTTGTATAAAGCCATATGCAACTAGTATGACCTTATTTCTTACCACCTCTCCTTTTTCATTCAGCTTGTTTCAGACGATCCACTTTATCTCAATGACATGAGTTCCTTTAGGTCTAGGCACAAGAGTCCATACATAATTTCTGGAGAATTGGCTCAATTCTTCTTGCATTGCTAGAATCCACTTAATGTCCGGAAGTGTGTCATCAACAGATGTAGGTTCTATAAGGGATGCCAAACCCATAAGTGTTTCTTCAAAAGGTTTGAATGAGGACCTGGTTCTGACTGGTTATGTTTTATCTCCTAGAATCGGTTCTTCAGAGTATGAGGATCTTTATTTGTGCTTCCTTAAAAAAGTTTGAGCTTCAAAAGCTTCTGGTTGAACAGTTTCAGAGTCTTTTCCCTTAACATCTTTAGCTTTTGAAGCTTTGCCTTTAGAGCCTTAATAAGTGATTTGCAAATTTTTTAACTAGCTTTGACTTTTCAGCGTCAAGCTTATCATCAAATATAACTTGAATTGATTCCTCGACAATTCTTGTTTCAATGTTATATATTCTATCACCTTTAAAGCGTTAAGAGTATCTTAATAGTATACACTTTTGTGCCTTAGAATCAAACTTGTTCAGATTTTTCCTAGTGTTCAAAATAAAACAAGTACATCCAAAAGGATGGAAATATGAAATTTTTGGATTTATGTTCTTCCACATTTCATAGGGATTTTTACCCATAATAGGTCTTATAGAGATCATGTTCTGAATATAGCACGTTGTGTTTACTTCCTCTGCCTAGAAGTGCTTAGCCATATTAGTCTCACTGATCATGGTTCTGGCCATTTCTTGCAATGTCATATTCTTCCTGTCTATAAATCCATTTTGTTGTGGAGTTATAGGGCATGAGAAATCATGGGAAATTCCATTTTCATTAAAAAAAATATTCAAAATCTTTATTTTCAAATTCACCACCATGATCACTTCTGACTTTGAAAATTCTAAAGTCTTTCTCGTTTTACACTTCTGAATAAAAGGTAGAGAATACAGGGTGTAACTCATCCTTATGTCTTAAGAATTTTACCCATGTCCATCTATTGTAGTCATCAATAATGACTAAACCATATTTCTTGCCATTGACAGAAGCAGTTTTCACCGGTCTAAAAAGGTCAATGTGCAAGAGTTCCAAAGGCCTAGAGGTAGAAATAATATATTTTTCTTTGAAATAAGTTTTTGAAAAGTTTCCTTTCTAACATGATTCATAAAAAGCATCTGAAGCAAACTTCAGATTTGGAAGGCCTCTGACTAAATCCAGCTTATTTAGCTGGGAATTCTTTCTCATGCTAACATGGCTCAATCGTCTATGCCAGACCCATTGCTCGTCATTAACAGACATGAGACATTTTACATTCTGATTTTTAAGATCAGAAAGTCTAATTTTATAAATTTTATTTTCCTCTTACCACTCAAAATAATGGTTTCATCCTTCTGACTAATAGCTTTACAAGACCTTTGATTAAAGATTATATCATAACCATTAGTAATAGAAAGGAGATAACCGTTACCAACTGTTCCAAAGCCTACGATTTTCCCTTTCTGATCACCTCTAAAAACCCACGAAGCCACCTGACTTGAGTTCCAGATCTTGGAACATACGCCTTCTTCCCGTCATGTGTCGTGAGCACCCAGAGTTCAGGTACCATGATTGGTGTTTCAATTGAGTTTCTAAGGATGTCTTCAACATATATTATATTGTCATTAGGTGCCCACATCTTTTTGGTTCCTTTATGGATAGTTCTCCTAGAGTTCTTAGAGAACTTGGGTCTTGGTGCAGAATAATCATTTTGAGTATAAGCATAAGAGAAATGGGAGTGCAAAGCTTTTGGTTTTGCCTTAGATTTTAAAATAGGTTTTTCTTTAGGCACATAACCAATTCCTCTTCTTCAATTTATGCTAAATCCATAGATCATTGAAGCCATCTTACTTATACTATGTTTCTAGCTAGAAATGCCTGAAAAGATTGTCATATTTCTTTATGACATTTTTCAGAATTCACAGAAGCTTCTGAAAGAATTTCTTCCATAAGTTTAGAACTTTTACTTTTAAGAGTAGAGTTTTCATTTTTCACAATAAAATTCTCTTCATTCAAAGTGGAAAAATCTTTCTTAAGCTTACTATGTTCTTCTTATTCAAATACTTGAACCTGTTTCAAATCCTTGTATTTATTCTGAAGTTTCTGGTATTTTTCCAGAATTTCAGAAAGACAATATTCTAATTCAGAGCGAGATAAGTTAGGAAATACCTCTTCAGAGTCTGACTCATATTCTGATTCTGGTTGGATATTTTCATTAGATGCTAGTGGGTTTTCCATAAATGCCACATTAGCTTACTCCTCCTCATAGTCATCTTTTGAGGATTCAGAGTCATCCCAGGTAGCCATCAGACCTTTCTTCTTCCCTCTGAAGTCTTTCTTCTTTGGATTGTCTTTCATCAGCTTGGGATAGTCGTTCTTGTAGTGAACTGGATCCTTGCACTCAAAATAGATAACGTATTTGTCAACACCTAACTTCTTTGGTCCATATGTAGACTCAGAGCGACCACCTGTCCTTCTAGAGCCTCTCAACTTGCCTTGTCTTTTCTTCCAGAGTTGATTAACTCGTTTGGAAAGAAGAGACAATTCATCTTCTTCTTCAGAGTCTTCTTCATAATCCTCTTCTTCTCCAGCTTGAAGGGCTTTAGTCTTTTCATAAATTCCCATGGATTTTATAGCCACATATTTAACTTTTCTTTGAGGATCATCCTCGTCAAGCTCTATCACATGACTTCTTAAGGAACTCACAAGTTCTTCAAGATTTATGTTGTTCAAATCATAAGATAGTTTTAGTGCAGTTACCATAGGCCTTCATCTCTTGGGTAAGCTTATGATAATTTTCTTAACATGATCTGCAGTTGAGTAACCTTTGTCCAAAACCTTTAGTCTTGCAATAAGAGTCTGAAACCTTGAGAACATGTTCTCAACAGTTTCATTTTATTCCATCTTGAAGGCTTCATACTTTTGTATCAAGGCAAGCGCTTTGGTTTCTTTTACTTTAGTGTTTCCTTCATGAGTCATCCTTAGAGAATCAAATATAGATTTTGATGTGTCTCTATTTGTCATCTTTTCATACTCATAGTATAATATAGAGTTTAACAGGATGGCTCTTTCTTTATGTTGATTCTTATAATCTTTCTTTTGTTGATCAATCATCATTCTTGTTTCCACCTTGTTACCACTGCCATCTACATGATGAGTGTAACAATCAACTACCATATCCCATAGATCCACATCATGACCAGTAAAAAAAATATATTCTATCTTTCCAATACTCATATTTTTCTCCATCAAAGACTGGGATTTTATCACTATAGAGGTCTATTTCATTGTTACTAGCGGGTGCAGCTGGTGGAGGAATTCCTGCCATAGTGTTTCATAAGTCTAGATCTTTATCTGACACGGTGAAGTGTTGGATACGTAATCAATACCAGAATTAAAGCTCCAATTGAAGTTAATGAAAACACAAGAAATGGGGGTTTGAATTGGGTTTCAAGAAATAAAACTTTTGCAACCCAAATATACAAACAGAAAATTAAGAACAAAAATAATGAACACGATTATTTTTATATTGGTTCACTGTTAACAAAGCTACATCTAGTACACCCGTCAAGGTGATTTTGCCTTATCACTAAGACTTAATCCAATATAATCAAACTTTATTACAACATAAAGATCAACTGTCAATGTATTCTTGAGTAATTCTGACTAAACCCTAGTCACTCAAGGAAATACAATCACAAAGATTGAGATACAAAGTGTCTTTATAAAAATGCTTCTAAGAAAGCATAATACACAAACGAATTACAAGTATATCACCTAAAATATATTCTATGAAAAGTATGAACAAAAGTTCCATGTGTGTATGTTTGTTTTCTCTCGAATAATTTACAAAATGCATTATTCACGTATATGATGACATCTTAGAGTATAACACTGTTCCATTCTTCTAAATCTTCTTTATATAGGCAATGAAGCGATTCGTTGGAGGGTATAATTGGAATGTATAAATGCATTTGTGTCCTTGCATAACGGTATGTGAAAATGGGAGACAAGATGGTACAATAGTACAATCCTTAGCCCACAAAATAAGTATAGTGGAAGGAATATTTGATCTTGTACTGTGTATTATTTTCTCACGTAAAACATTTTTTATCTTATCTTCAATATTCAGGGGATTCTGATAGAGAGATGATTAACCATGCATAAAATTAAAGTAAGAGTCTAGTTGAGAGAATCTTCAGAAACATGGTCTTCATAGTCTTGATCCAGTTCATCAGAACTTGGTCTTCAGAGTCCGGTGACACAGATCATCAAAGTTATTTTAGTGCAAGACTTCAGAGCTTAACAGTTTCAGAATTTTCATAATCATAAAGTTTTTGATGAGTAGACTTTAGAAGCATTGACTACAGAATCCAGAGCTGGATTATCTTGTAAAACATGTATCTCAGAATCAGAGTGCACTAGGTTTAGAGTATGATGACGTCACATGTCACTCTATTAGAGTCAGAACTTATATCTAGTATCTACACACTAAACAAAATGATTATGTTACAAAAATTGTTCTCTAAGAGTCTATATATTATTATCATCAAAACTTAAGGCTAGATGCAGAATCAAATCTTATTGTTACACCTCCTTTCTTCCTCTTGTAGAAAGTCTGATTAACCTTGATTCTCAATCTATAACTGAATTCCCTTTAACTTTCTCTCAGCCTCCTTCACTTTGACCAGCACATTCCCAAAACAAATTTTGTTCCACTCTTTGAGCCTAGTTTTTAGGATTCTTAAGTTTTTGTCCAAAGTGTATATAGGGAAACCAAATATTCTAGTATTCAAAGTGTGAGCAATGAGACCAAGACACTCATCATGCATGGAGTATACTTTCATGAATTTAAATTGAGAAATATATTTAACTTCATCTGAATCAAAGGACAAGAGGATGGGGTAAGATATGATTTAATCTTTGTAAGAGTGTTGCAGGCCACGGTTGAACACATATCAAGCCACCTAACATTGCAGACATCTCTATCTAATCTCTTCTCAGTTAAATCTCTTCTCTTTCTACCACTTCTCCAAGTAAACTTATTGTCAGTAGTAGGGATATGTATGAAGTGGTTTGAATCTAACCAATGGTGAAATTCTTCCATTGGAATCTTTGATGGCTCATGATGACCTTTGTATTCCTTGGCACTAACTATAGCATTAAAATATCCAACGAAGCACCAAGAATTGTTTGGATTAAAAGGGATTCATTTGTTACACAAAGATCTTATATGTAAGTAGTTAGTTGAAGCATATATGGCTGAGAAACCATTTTTTTTATAAATGATGGAGAATGCCACATGTTAATCATCACTATATAACACTTTAGGATCTAGATGAGTTTTGCAAAAGCACCAAAGGTTGGGGAGGAGTCCAGGCCGATTATTAAAAGAAAAAGGCTTAAGATCCAACTGTCTAAGCCAACTTTTAGGGAGTTTATTGAGATCCATAAATGGTTATTCTATAATAACTAGGTCAGGCTTACTAGCATTTATCAGTCTCTTTAGAGCCAGACTAGAAGAGCTATTGGCAACACCTATGATGTTCCAATAAAGACACTTCATGAGGAAGGTTTTGAAGAGCTAGACAGGAATATAGTATTTTTTTTACCTTTTAAACAATTTTTTCATCTGTTTCCTTGAAGATACCAGCTTGAAAGCATTATTAAGAGAATTATCCTCACCTTGAGTTTCACCTTCAACCATCTCAACCATATTGGCCCAAGATTTTTCCAAAAAGTATTTTACCTTTTCCTTATCATGTTCCATTATAGCTTGGGAGTTTGGAACTCTTTCATCCATTTGTGTGGCATCCACAAATTCACTATCACTTCTCTCTTCACTTTCCTTAACCTCAATAATATTTTCATTCTCATTAACAATAAGAGTGATGGTTTTGTCCACCCCATTGGTTCCCTCCACCATATTTAGAGCAACATTTTGTTTCTTCTTATCCAAGGAAAATCATTGTCCAATTATCCAATCATTATTTTTCCCCATATGAACTTAGTACAAACTGATTCCCTAATTTTGACTTAGGATTAATATAATCCAAATATTTTTCCAACAATTGGTCTTTCCTTTTGCAATTTCCAATTGAATGACCTATACAAGTGCAAAAAGTACAAAACTCACACACCTTCTCATATTCAATATCAACAAAGAAGGCAAACCCTGCCCTTTTTTACAAGAATCGTATAACTAAAATACTTTGTGAGATCCAAGTCTACCAAAACCCTAAAAAATGTGTCTGGAGGGATGATCAAAGGCAAGTTTGTTGGAGGTAAAATCTTCACATATAGAAGTTCCCACACTACCTCTGATTGAAAAAATAATCTTTGGTCTCCAAGATTCCTGGAACAGGCCATGTATTCTAATCCAAACTTGTGTTGATGTTTGCTTCAATATGGATGGTGTAAAGTCTCTTGTCCAAGGGAATAGCTTTAACACTAACTGATTTAGATTCCAAGCATTTAAATACCTAACCCTGTGAAAAATCTCAAAAGAGGGAAAAAGTAATTGAATAATCATTTCCCTAAAGAAGTAACTCCTTGATTTTCCAATAGAGGATCATAACTTTGACAGTTTGAGCCTTAAGTTAACCATTATAAGAGGGGTAGAACCTTTGGACCATACTACTCTTCCATAAAGGTGATGTTTGCATTCTTCAACACCTAGCTTGTATTCATCCTCAAGAACAGTGATGGCCAACCTATCCCATTTAAAAGATGGATTTGGGAGTTGACTTTGAGGGTATCATAAATATTGTTGTTGACAACGCCTATGAAAAATTTGCCAATCCTTGTGGGAATCTTTTTTACACTTTAAGGGATAGAAGGATTAGGTATCACTTCGGTAAAAAAGGGAAATAACATTCATGGCTTTCAAGATTAATAGAGAGAGCACAAATGAGGAAGAAAAAGTTGTAACTGTTGAAACAAAATTGGTTGATACCATATCTCTTAGATTTTAATGATAACAAAGTATATAAAGAATAATTGGGTATTCTAAAATTTGTCCAAGTATGGAGGATTATATGATTAAGAAGAGATGAAGAGAAGCTTGAGGGTTCTACTTCTGAATTTTAGACTCTGGTTCTGAAGCTCACTTCTGAAGACTTTGGCTTTGATAGAAGATCTAAACTCTAAAGAAGCCAACCTGAAGAAAGTCAGCCTCTGGTGATCCAGACTCTGAAGATTCATAAGCCAAGAAGTGAACTCTGAAGTGATCAACCTCTGAAGAGTGAAGTCTAAAGAAAGTCAATCTCTGAAGTAGAGTCTCTTCAATCGAGGCAACTCTGACATACTCAAATACTTTTCGATCACGTGAAAACTTAAGAAAAAATCTCTTCATGGGTGTATGAGTTTCAACGGATAATTCTCCTTGTATGAATTTATTTTCTTGATATGTCTAATCAAGTACAAAGGTTATCTAAACATTTGATGAAAGTCTTCAATGTATCTTTCTCTCCTCTCTATTTAAGGAGCAATAAACTTGAAGAAGAATTACAATAATACGACACACTGAATTACAGACTCTGGACCTTGACATATCAAAGAGAAGTTACTTTGTCAAAAACAAGCTAGACTTTAAACAGGTAAAATTATGTATATTTTTAGAAGTTCTTAAGTCTTAGAGCCTTTCTAAAATGTATTTTGTTTACACCTATGATTGTATATCAAGTGTAGTGTTTACCCAAATCTCTTAATAGTTTGTTATAAAGTCATAAGTCTCTTGTTTAGTGCTTGACCATTTAAAGTATCTTGCTTGTGTGCTTGAGCATATAAGGCTCTTACTTGTGGGTTTGAGCATTTGAAGTCTCTTGCTTGTGTGCTTGAGCATAGAAGTCTCTTACTTATGGGCTTAAGAATTGGAAGTCTCTTATTTGTGTGCTTGAGCATAGAAGTCTCTTACTTGTGGGTTTGAGCATTAGAAGTCTCTTACTTGGTGCTTTAGCATTTGTGATCAAATTTGGTTATAGTGGAAATCCCTTGGAAGTGCAAGGGGACTTGATTACTCTCAAGTTGTGAGACGAACGAGGATAACTTCTTGTGTTTTTGCTTTTACTTTCCTTACTTATGCATGTTATATTCCGTTGTTGTCAACTCTGATACTCTAAGTCAAATTTTGTTTCTAAGTATGATAAGGGCCTTCAAAAGTAAACCAAGCTGAATTCAGAATTTGAACCAAGTGTTCAGAAGCTGATTAAGAACCATCAGAAGAAGAAGTAGAAAAAGCTTTAAAAGAAAAAGCCAACATAATTCAACCCTTCTATTGTGTTTTTCTCAACTTCAGTTGGCATCAGAGTAAGGTTTGTGCTAATCACTTAACAATGGCACAGAAAAGGTCCTGATAAAAATACATATTTTATCATGGCTAATGATTCTGGAGTATCTAGATCTAGTGGGGGGTACTCTTAATCCTTTTGGTACTATTAATCATGAGTATAATACTTCTAAGAAAAATAATTATACAACTAGACCTCCTACTTTCAGTGGATACTCTACTGAATTTGAATGGTGAAAATCAAGATGTACACACATACCATAAGCTTTGGTGATGAGTTGTGGGACATTCTTGCAGATGGAATTGATATTCTAGGGAATGGAGTAGGGATTATAGCTAATATAAAAACCCTCACACATGCCTTAAATAAGATCTACATAAAATATCACAGGGTGAGAGGCATTCTTGTAGATGTGCTACTTATGAAGGAAACCGACAAGTCAAGGAAACCCAAGTTAATCTTCTAGTTCAGCAATATGAGTTGTTCAAGATGAAGGAGGATGAAAACATTGAATCCATGTTCTCAAAATTTCAAGTTCTTATGTCTAGACTTCAAGTCCCGAACAAAAGCTATACCACCTCTGATCATGTCAAGAAGATTCTTAGGAGTCTTCCTATCAGATACAAACCCAAGGTGACAATTATTCAGGAAGCTAAAGATCCGAACAATATTAGTCCTGAAAGTATGATCAGTAATATCAAAAGCCACGAGTTAGAACTCAATGGAGATGAAGAATCAATAAAGAAATCAAAGTCTCTAGATTTGAAATTTGTTGGGAGGTTTGTTACATCTTCATAGACTTGGGAGAAAAAAGAATCCACTCATACTGAAGTCTCTAACGAAGATTCAAATGATGATGAAATGGCTTTCATCATAAAGAGATTTCAGTATCTTGCTAACAAGAACAAGAGGTTCTCTAACAAAAGACCTAGATTCTGAGGAACAAGCTCCAGAGCTAACAAAGATGATCAAAAAGGATGCTTCAACTATCAAAAGCCTGATCATTTTATATCTAATTGTCCAAAGCTTCAAAAGGATAAAGCTAAAAAGAAAACCTCCCAGAAGAACAACTTTATAAGTAAGTTCAAGAAAGGTATCATGGCAACATGGGATGAACTTGATGATCAAGAAGAAGCTAACAAGAATGAAGAAAAAGTCAGTCTAGCTTTGATGGCTTCAACACTCTCAGACACAGAATTAGAAGTTGGTTCTGACTCAGATTCAGAGGATGCATATGAGGTATTCTCTAAACTCTCTAGATATGATTTAATTACCTTATGTTAAGATCTTATGGATAGATGCCAAGAGAAAGCCATACATATAAAAATTATAAAAAAGTAATATGTTCATATGAAAGATGAATTAAATTTATCTAAAAATAAGATTGAAAAACTAGAAAGAGATCAAATTGATTTAATAAGGGATATGTTTGACAAACCACTTGATGAGTATGAGTTGGATCTTCAAGAGTTTTCCATAATTGGCTTTAACAAAACAAAACTTGTATTCATGATCTATGGTGTAAGTAGAATAAAAATAGGAGGTCTTGGTTATCATAAAAGACATTTTTAATCCAAGCTCTGCAAAAAAAAGGGTTGTACTCTCAGTTTGTGCCTGCTACTAATGTTAAGGTTTTAAACCAATCATAACCTATAATTGTAGAGTTAGAGATTATGAAGAAATCAGAACTTGATACCTCAAGGTCAAAAGTTCTAAAGAAATCAGAACCAGTGATTCTTAAGTCAAAGGTTTCAAAGAAGACATAACCTAAGGTATCAAGTTACAAGGTTCTGAAAGGTCCATAACTTAAGGCTAGGATTCATTCAAGACACCAAACTTTTTAATCTAAAGTCTTGAATGATCCAAAGCCCTATTACAAAGCTAAGGCTCAAAATAAGAGGAAGCCTAGTAAGACTAACCTCAAAATACCCATAAGAGTATGGGTACCAAAGAGTGAGATTATCTTTGTTGCAGATATGCTACAAAGGAAGAACAAAGTAACAAATTCAGTTCCAGGACAATGGCTGCTTACAACATACAACAACAGAAAAGCCTATGTTCCAAATCCTAACTCAGAAGGGGGAAGAAAGCGTGGAGTCTAGAAGAAACCAATAAGAAAAGATTATTGGTACTGGGAGGACTAAAGCTGATTAATCAGAAGTTGGTGCTTTAGATGCTTAATAAACCTTTAAATCACATCCAGTTGATATGGCCTTTGAAAAGGGTTCATGATGGCTATCGGAAAATCATTTTTAGAACAAGATGGTTCCTCAAGAACAATCTCATTAGCACATCAGAAGCTGCACAAAGAAAGGTATGGAAATTTCTTTGTCTTTATTCAATAGTTTCTAATCCTGATATTCTAATATCAGTCAATAGAACTTCATATTTATAAAATTAGAATTACACTTCACTGTGATAATACTACTTCTATATTAGTTGCAAAGAATCTTATTTTGTATCAGAATCAAGCACTTTAAAATTATTTTAAAAATTATGTGTTTGCATCTCATTGGAGAGTCAGAGTTTGATGATGATTAAAAGCTATTGTGATCAGAAGCTCTGAACAAGATTCTGGTGAATAGTAGCCTTTTAAGAATCTCAACCTCTGAAAATTTGAATCAGATTAATTTCGTCTTATATGCAAACAAGAGGAAAAAACTTTTCAACCGCCTTTGACATCTGTCCACTTATGTGTCCTAAATCTGAAATGTCTTCTGACACGTGGCTTGTAACTGCTGGGTAAAAACCCTTAAAATTATGATGATGTGTCTTAAAAGTTTTGCATCCCGCCTCCTTTATCTTTAAGTTTTGTTTTGATCACTCAAAACACGCTACTTAATCAGACTCACACACTTCTCTATCACTTCTCACACTTTTGTCTCTCAAGCCTTCTCTGAAAACTACCCATTTCAAAAGAAACCCTAAGAACCCTAAACCCCGTTTGTAATGGTGTTATCATCTTCTCAACAAGCACCCATGAATGTCGAATCTGGTCAAAGTTTGCACATTAAACCCAAAACCATTGATATCAAGAAGGAAGATTTGAAGCTCATTGTGAAGCAGGTTATGGATTTTGATTCCTTAAATCTAAATGGTTACTCCCTCTGGAGTTTTTTCAGAGTGAAAGAATGGTCTTCATTATTGGATATTTTAAATGGTCCAACTTATCCCCATCTGGTCAAGGACTTCTGAGTAAGAGTTGAAGTATATGATGAGCTTGCTGCTTATGTGGAAGAAAATCAGAAGGTGTTGAAAGATAGCTCCTTGAGAGGGAAAAGTAGAAAGGAATGGGTGTGAAAGAGTTTGAAGAAGTGGAAATAAGGTCAACTGTGATGGAAGTTGATGTCACCATAACACAGAAAATTATTTCCAAGCTTCTTGGTATGTCAAATACATGAAGATTCACTCAGAACACCAAGAAAAGCAGTCCAGAAGTTGATGTTATCAAAACAAGGTTGTTTGAGTAGTCAGAAAATACATCAACTTCTTCAGATTTGGGAAAGGTGAAGAACATGAAGACTACTTACAAAGTTTTGTTCAAGATCCTCATTGGCTGTCTAATCCCTAGAGAATGTAGCACTTATCAAATTTATTGGGACCATAGACACCTCATATGGTATTTGGTCAATGAATAGAAGCATAAAAATAAGAATGTACCCTATGTCAGACTTTTGTCTGAATTATTCTATCAGGGTTGTTTGATTGTCTCTTTGAGAGATGCTTCTGCTTATGATGATCTGGAGGAGATTCATTGGAACATTATTTCTGCTTCAGTTCTGGCTAACATGAAGCTTCTGAAGAAGAATGAAATGGTGTTATCAACAGAACCTCTTAGAGTCAGAAGTTCAAAATCTACCTATCTTGAGGACTATCCTACAATTACCAAGCATGACAATCCTGAGTTATTATGATGTACATTAAGATGGAAATAAAAGAAAATCGTGTGGTTCTGACCTATGAGGATTTACCAGATGAACCAACCGATGCACACAAAACTTCTAAGAAAAGAAAACACGTGGATTCTGATAAAAAAATTGTTCACAGGCCTCCTAAGAAGAAGGTTGTACATTAGAAGAAGTTTCAGAAGGAGATTGAAGAGATAGTTGTCTCCACTATCTTCATGCCCACTAAGACAAGCAGTGGAAGGACTCCTTAGAAGACATTTTCATCTTTTGTCAGCACTGATGCACGTGTGAAGAAGAAAAATTTAAGAAAGATGATTCTTCCTTCTGAAATTACAGAAGAAGAGGAAAAGGAGGAAGAGGAAACTGAGGTATTTTTGGTCAGAAAGACAAAGGTTGTAGGTGCTGAAGAAGTTGCTGCTGGAGAAGAATTTATGGAGACTGATGAAGTTCATGTGTAACACCTCAAAATTTGCCCTCCTCTCTTGGGACTAGCTTAGCATATTGCATTTCATTTTTAGGACATTAGTCATTGCATATTTGCATATCATGTGGAAACAGTGAACAAGTCATCCTCCTAAGTCTTGCTCAGAAGAAAGAGAGGTTAAGAGATTCAAGCTTGAGGGTCTCATGAATTGATCACTGGCCATCTGAGGGTTTGTGCTTCAATTAGGGTTTCTTGGTTCCTCAAGGAGACTGGGTATTATCTTGGTTGAAATGGTACATCATCATCATCATGGTCTCATCATCATCATCAAGATTCATTGTTCCTGATCAGTTCCTTGGGATTAGGGTTTTGACCTCTGGTCAACCCTAATCAGTTGCATTATGCCAATCAGGGTTTTTCAAGGAGATGAGGTCTTTTATGAGGTGGAGATCATCATATGATTTTGTTGAGCTTGTATAAGCTAGGGTTTCATTTTGGAGCCATTTCATCAAGAGATTGAGGCTCAAATTCATCTGTGCATGACCAAGTCATCTATCAACAACAAAAGTCAACTGCATGGTCAACTATTGGATTTGGAGGTGGGAAGTGGTTAGAAATACTTCATTCATGTTCAAACAAGTCTCATTTGACATTTCAAACATCAACATTGAAGAAAATAAAGTCAGGACAAAACTTTCCAAAAATAGAAAGTGACCTCTAATTCAAAATTGCCAAAAATGGAAAGGTTTTCTCATTAAGATTACATCATCAAGAAAGCTTCAAATGAAATTTTGTTGAACATGAAAGTTGTAGATATTTCTCTCCCATTTCCAAAAAGTCCAAGATCATCAATTTCTCATGTGTGGTTAAGGAGATATAGATC
This sequence comes from Lathyrus oleraceus, assembly GCF_024323335.1. Taxonomy (NCBI): domain Eukaryota; kingdom Viridiplantae; phylum Streptophyta; class Magnoliopsida; order Fabales; family Fabaceae; genus Lathyrus; species Lathyrus oleraceus. The sequence goes on along the minus strand of NC_066579.1, from coordinate 310,775,706 downwards.
AAACTTGGCCAAGTGAACATGGAACTTCAAAGAGGCATAACTTTCAAACCAAAACTCCAAATCAAGTGGCTCTTTTTGCATTGTTCTTGTCTTAACCTCTAGTTTACAAATTTGGCATTACATGGCATGCATTACATTCACATAAATATTTGGAAATTCAATTGATTTTTGGAGGGAAAAATGAAATTCAAAATGTGTGCATTATTTGAACATAGTACCACTTCCATTGGCTTTAAAATGATATTTTGAGTGCATTTCAATCCCAAATTCGTACTGTTCACATGCCATGTCCATGCATAGGGTGAAAAGTCCAATTTGACAAAACACCTCAAATTTCCCTAATTTTCATTAGCATTTGGTTAATCTTGATTAGAGCTTGATTAGGAGGGAGTATTTAAGCCAAAACCCTAACAGAATTTCAGAACAACACCTCATAATTTTCAGATCTAGAATTTTTCATCAAAATTTTCTCTCAATTTTTCTTCAAATCTCTTCAAACAAGTTGCATTTTCCTTGCCTAATTCATCATCTAGTATCATCATGGAGCATGTTTGAACCAAGATCCAAGTGAATTCGTGCACATTGGAGCAGCTCAAGCTTGAAGCTCATCAATGGTGAAATCCAAATCCAGTTGAATCAAGGACAATTGGACCTCAAGCCTTCATCCAAACACTTGTACAAGCTTGCTAGAGGAAGATTGAAGCATTGCACGGCCTGGAAAACACGAATTACAAAGCTGCTCATTAAGAGGTCACTTTTTCGACTTCCTTAATTCTCTAAATTGTTGATATATTCTTGTAGATCTCTTAATGGTGATGATTCTGCACTTTGAATCGAGCGATTTCGTGCATAATTGAGTGAGAACCATGCGTTTAAAGTTTTGGTGATGAAACTTGATTGATTCGATTCATGCATGTTTTGTTGTTTCTTGTTAAATTGATTGTGGATTCTTGTTATGTGATGAAAGATCTTCATGTTCATGTGCTTAATTGCAAAAACTGAGAAATTTGTTCATCATGATGATGATGATGTTACTGTTCATCGCGCGCGAATTTTGAAGAAGATGATTCAGAGGTTTAGGCAACGATTTTGGTTTGGTTTTGGCAACAGCAAAGCGTTCTCTTAGGTTCGCTAGGGCAGGGCGCTGATTGGCTGCATGTGATTGCCATGCAGCGCGCCAATTTTGATTTCAAAACGTACCAAGTTCGAATCCAGCCCAGGCCATATGCAATTGCTTCATTTCTTTTTTTTCCTTTATCATGTACATTGCTTCACATGTGGTTTTTTTCATTTTTCTTCAACTTTAAAAAATCAAAACAAATTAAGTCATCATCCAAAAAATGTGAGGATTTTGCATTGAGTCTCTTTTTCTCTCTAGTTTTTTATCATCATGATAACTCAAGTTGTGCATGGCCTGAAAAATATTTTGTCTAGGGTTCTTATACATGTATCCATTTGGACATTGCCTTTCTTATGCATTTGTAAAATGATGGTTGTTAATCCAATGCTCATGAAATTTGACATGATGAAACTAGACATCTTGCTGGACATTTTGGTGTTGAGTTTGAATTTTTATCAATTGCCATTGTTGATTTATGATTTTTCTAAGGTAGGTATGACAATTTGTGTCACACCTTGTGATGTTCAATTTGATTGATGCATTTACCATGCCAAATGATCTCCAGATGTTCTGATTTTTTGTATGATGCTTGATATGGATGTTGTGAATGCTCATGATTTTTTGTGGAATTTTTGGATTGATTTCTGATTTGATTGAGATTTTTCATTCTGGATGATCATTTGTGAGCTTTTCAAGTGTCTTGATCTTCATGTGATTGTGAAATGCTTGTTCTTTATCCAATGAATGTGAAATTTTGCACACTATTTCTAGACATGTTGAATGGTGTCTTGGATTTGGTTTGAGGTTTTTACCAATTATCATTTTTGTTTTAGGCTTGTGCTAAGTTGGTGTACCAAATTGTGTCACATATGTGCTTGACTATGCTTACCTTGACTTATGCAATTTAATTACCATGCCTAATGTTGTCCAAATGCTCTAATTTTTTGTGTGATAATCATGTTGTATGTTATGTTTACTCATGATTTTTTCCAAAATTATTGGAATCATTTTTGATTTAATGTGCATTTGTTCATTCTGATGTCAAAATGTGGTTACAATGTGCATACCTTGCCATGTTTGGTTCATGAAATACTTTTGGTAATTGATATGGATGTGGGACTTTTTGGATTGCGTTCTTGATTGAATGAAGTTGGTTCATGTTAAATTTCATGTTCTGTTTTAGATTTTTTTCTCCATCTTTGACCCTAGGACTTGACCTAGTGGTTGGTTGCTTATGTTTGAGCTTTGATTTCAGGTTGAGCATTCAAGTTCCATAGTTGTTGATGCTTTATCACTTGAGCCTTTGGTGTTTGCTTTTGACTACTAACATTGTGTGTTTTGTAGGGTTGTTAACTCATTTGAGTTTGACTTGTTGGCTTATGCCTTTGATTATTGGGTTTGACTGTTGATATTAATGTTGGTTGTTTGTCTGTACAGTTGAACTGACTTGTGTGATGTTTCAACAGGTACATAAGTTGCTTAAGTTCATTTTGAACTTGCTTTTGCTTAGTTGCTTAACCACATAGGTATAACTCTCTGACTTCATGTAGTCTGGAAGACCTGTCCTGTTACTTGGGCAGGCACCTGTCTGAAGCCCTCCTTAAGAGGCAATGCTTGTGTTTGTTTATTTTTGTGCCAAGCAGGAAAAGTCCTTTGATAAGGCAATTGGCAGATAAAAGAGATGTGTAATCCATCTCCTACTATTCAGTGTGTCATCCACTTTGCTCACACCTTGTGTTGATGCATTGTGGATATCAACCCAAGATCTTTGTTGTGTCAGTCATATGTGGAGAAGAGTTCCAACTTTCTAAACTCCCACTTTCATTTGTCTAAAGCTCTCCCAGGCCAGGGATAAGAGCTGTGAGGTCTTATCCTCACTTCCCATTTCATCTGCTTCACCCTAACTCTCAATGTTAGGGTTAAGAGCTAACTACACCCGATTCCAGTTGGCTTGTGTTTCACAGCCTAACCTTGTGTGAGCCCACTTTGTTTGTATATAGTATGTGCTAATTATGTGTATGTTTGCTTTGCCTGTGTTGCTTAGGATAGCTTGCTGCCTGTGCAAGTTAGATAAAAACCTCAACCTAGGACCATGGTGGATTACATGATAACTATTAGGCTCGAGTCAGTCTCCCTTCTAGTTTGTCATTTCCCAGTCTCTGGTTAGGAGAAAGTTTCTCCCCTGTTAAGGGGAACTACGTTGCCCTGATCCTCATACCAGATGAGGTACGTAGGCAGGAGATCGTGCGAGATCTCTCTGGGCACCCTTTTTCTTTTTGTGTGTGTTTGCTTGACAGCTAGTAGGCTCGAGTACCAGACTCCCTGTTAGCTTGTTTGTTCAACTTTGTTGTTGCTTATGACGATCCAGCGTCCGGTTAAACCCTTTGTGTGTGTAGGAGTCTGACGTAAGTCCAGCGATTGGCAGTTGGTTTCCTGGGTGTGTTTGTTGGTTCGGAGTCTGATGTAAGTCCAGCAATTGGCATTCGGTTTCCATGTCTGCCTGTTTGTGTGGAGTCTGACATAAGTCCAGCGATTGGTAGTCGGTTTCCTGCGTGTGTTTTGTTTCGGCGTGCGTGAGCCGAACTACGGTAGCTCTGATTCTCATTCCAGATGAGATACGTAGGCATAGGATGCGATGTCCTAGCGAGCCCGTTCCCCTCTTCTCCCACCTGTGTTGTTTCCAGTGTGTGTGTGTGTGTGCATTCTTTTGAGCAGTGTTTAGCAACCTTTCTTCTATTCTTTTGAGCGTGGATCCCGTCGAGTACGACGGATGCGTAGGGGTGCTAATACCTTCCCTTCGCATAACCGACTCCCGATCCCATCTCTCTTTGGTCTCGAGACCATGTCTTTTCCAGGTTTACTTCGAGCGTTTCCTTTCCCTCTTTTGGGATAAATAACGCACGGTGGCGGCTCTGTTTGTTTTGTTTTTGCCCGCCGGTTGTTTTTCGCAGATGTGACATCATGTTGTTGAAGTTATAGTATGGTTGAAGACTGCTAAGGGTGCTTTTGAAGCTGAAGCTTCTAGTGTTCCAGAAGAAGGTGTATCAAAAGCTGCTACCAACCTTGCTTCTAAAGTTGTTGGTGAAGAGGAGCAAGCTACTCTAGATGCTATGGAGACTAATGTGACAAGTAACAATATTAAATTTATCTTTGAGGATTGTTTTGATTCTTCCATCTTAAATCATATATCACCAACACCCTCACTCAAACCATCACCTAAACCATCTTCTGAACACACTTCATCACCTATTCACAATAGAGTTCAACTTTCTGAACATGTGATGGATTCCCCTAACCCTATAGCCATCCTTCAGATTTTAGAAAATGCAATGAATCCAATTGATTTTGAACATCCAACTGGTGAAAGCACTTGTGGTTAGAGGCAACAGGGACACATGTCTGATTCTGAATAACCTCAATATCTAAACATCATGTTTGGACCCCTATATAAGTATCTAGTGGCAAAGCTACATCAAGTTCAAGCTCAGACTCTAAATCTCATTATAGTAAGTTGAAATCTCTATTAGGCACACCCATCTATGTTATCCCTCTTAAAATCGTCACCCCATAAAAACCACAAAATGACCAAGCATGTTATGCTGAAACAACTTTTGACCAAAATAACTTTTATGTTCAATTTGAAGTTGAACATGTAACCTAAGATAAACCAGAACATATACTTCACCTAAACCTCAACCCTCACCTGAACCTACACCATAATCCTCACCTGAACCTACACCTCAACCCTCACCCGAACCTACACCCTAACCATAACCTAGTCTTGTTCAGAATAAATCTCAAGTTCAAATTACATATGAACCTCATATTGAAACTGAACAAGTTTCTTTGGACCAACCTCTACCAGAAATTAACCTAAACCAAATTGTCTAAGAAAACCATTCATCTGACCATCACTCTTCTCCCAAAAGAACAAATGATGTGTCAGAATCTGACACAACAATCATAGGCATTCCCTCTCGAACTGACATCCCAAAAACAGATATTCCACCACCTCCACCCTATATCCAAGTCCAAATGAAAGAATACAAAACTGCTCTATTTGATAGATTGCATAATCTAGTTGCTGAGAGAATTACAACTTCTGACCCAGTAACTTATGCTGCAAAATGGGATTCTCTCACAGCCTCTATGGTATCAGTTCTTCAAAGTCTGAAGTACATCTCCTCAGAGTATGTTGTTTCTTCCAATCAGAGGTAAGAACTTCTAGAACCAAAGTTGGCTTTTGTTGCTGCTAATATAGAAGCCATGGCTAATAAAAAAGGGGAGATGGATGACCAGATGAAGGCTATGACTGCTAGACAAGATGACATGGGTGTTGATCTGAAAGAAGTTATGGAGCTTCTGAAGCAGAAACCTTAGGCTCTAGGATTTAGTTAACCCTTGTTTTATATTTCTTAACTTTTGCTAAGTATCTATTTTGGTTAATATAAACTTTTCTTCAGTTTATTTTCTGTCCTTTTTCATTTATCTTTTTGTTGATGACAAAATGGGGAGAAATAAAGAGTATTTTAAGCACCCGAATCTGATGATTATTATTACTGCTACTTAATTTCTGAAGATTAATGTTATTGTTCTGTTAACAGAATTTAATTAACCTAGATAGGACTTAGGGAGAGCTTACGAATGTCACCCTCTGGACTATCAGACTCAGAGGGAGCTTACAAACCTCAGACCCTGAAGTCAACATGTTAATTAAATCAATAACCATTGTTCTTCAATACTTATGTTTGTCATCATCAAAATGGGGGAGATTATTGGAACATAATTGTTTGATACTATATCCCTTGGGTTTTTATGATAACAATGTATTTAAAGAACAATTGGGTATTCTAACATTTGTTCAAGTATGCAGGATTATATGATTAAGAACATATGAAGAGAAGCTTGAGGATTCTGCATGTGAATTTTAGACTCAGGTTATGAAGCTCATTTCTGAAGACTTTGGCTTTGATGGGAGATCTAGACTCAGAAAAAGCCAACTCTGAAGAAAGATAGTATCTGGTGATCTAGACTCTGAAGCTTCAGAAGCCAAAAAGTGAACACTGAAGAGTGAAGTCTGAAGAAAGACAACCTCTAAAGCATAGTCTCTTTAATTGAGGCAACTCTGACATACTCATAAACTTTTTGATCACGTGGAAACTTAAGGAAAAATCTCTTCATGAGTGTATGAGCTTCAATGGATAATTCTCCTTGCAGAAATTTGTTTTCTTGATGTGTCTAATCAAGTATAAAGTTTATCCATCCTTTTTGTGAAAGCCTTCAATGTCTCTTTGTCTCCTCTCTATTTAAGGAGCAGCATGCCTGAAGTTTACAACAATACAATATACTGCATTATAGACTCTGAACTTTGACATTTCAAAGAGAAGTATCTTAAAAACAAGTTAGACTTAGAAAATATTAACATTGTGTATATTTTTAGAAGTTCTTAAGTCTTATATTCTTTCTAAGTTGTATTTTGTCTACACCTTTGATTGTATATCAAATATAGTGTTTACCCAATCTTTTAACAGTTTGCTATAGAGTCAGAAGTCTCTTTCTTTAGTGCTTGAGCATTTGAGTTCTCTTGCCTATATGTTTGAGCATATAAGTCTCTTACTTGTGGGTTTGAGCATTTGAAGTATCTTTCTTATGTGATTGAGCATAAAAGTCTCTTACTTGTGGGTTTGAGCATTGAAAATCTCTTGCTTGTGTGCTTGAGCATAGAAGCCTCTTACTTGTAGGTTTGAGCATTGGAAATCTATTACTTGGTGCTTGAGCATTTGTAATCATATTTGGTTATAGTGAAAATCTCTTGAAAGTACAAGGGGACTGGACTACTCTTAAGTTATGAGAGGAACCCATATAACTTCTTATGTCTTTGCTTTTACTTTCCTTTCTTTTGCACTTAATATTTTGTTGTTGTTAACTCTGATACTCTAAGTCAGATTCTGTTTCAGAATCTGATATGGACCCTCAGAAGTAAACCAAGGTTTTCTGAAGTCAGACTCTGAACCAAGTGTTCAGAATCTAATTAAGAACCATTAGAAGCAGAAGCAAAAGCAAAAAAAGCTTTAAGAGAAAAAGAAAACACAATTCAACCCTTTCTTGTGTTTTTCTCACCTTCAGTAACTTTTAGGTCAACATGTTTGAATCGTAAAGGTTGATCTCTAGTGCATTTTTAATCGCCAGAACATCTTTTCAAATTCTGAAAATTTCAGTTATTTAATAAATAATTTTTTTAAGTGAAATCTAAAATTGATAACAAACAACTATATTAAAACTTTATATTTCCTTTAGATATATAGATAAAAAATTAAATTGATTAATTAATTTTCTAAAAAATCATAAAATTTTAAATAAAGAATAAATTATAAGATAATAAGCTATATCAAAATTTGGTATCTTATTTGTATGAATGTACAAATGACGAGTTAAGTCGGGATGTAAGTAATTGAATTCGGTCGTAACATTTATTTTGACCATTTTTCAGATTAATCTGATCAAAAACTCGATGAAACCCTATGACATATGGGTCAAATAAGGATGAACATAAAGATAAGACCAGAAGACATACCATAAATACAACAATATTTATATAAAAAAACTAATCAACGGTACTTTTTAATCATAAGACAAAAATAACATAAATTCTATCCTCTACATATCACATACTAGTACATCTTTAAAAAAATAGTCACCTTAAAACTTCACACATAATAGTAAAAACTTGTTCATCTTGTAAATTAACAACAAACAATTCACCAAACAAAAATATTTTCTTACAAACTAAAGTATAGTTAAAATATTTTTTGCAAATTAATTAATTGTCTTTCACTATTACCAAAATAGACAATGCATTAATTAAAAAATAGATTGAATCCTTTCATTTTTTTAAACATGGGTCAAGCCCGTATATATAAGAAAAAAAAGGGAAAGAGAGATAAAAAAAGAAACGGGGGCAAACACCAAACCCCTAAATGGGAAGCTCGTTTAAGCTTAGGGAAAAAAACTTCTTACACAATAAAGTCTCTCTAATATCAACATTCAAATGATAATACGAAGGTGAATTTATATTCTTCAAACGAATTCAGTTATTGAAGCTCCAACAGACATGAAAGGGTTATTACCGACCAATATAACAGCTTCCACAATAGATTTGTTGCTCTTTTTCCAAGCAGAAGGAAGTTCCTCAAACCTTGCCTTATTTCTGGCTAGCCAAATCTCAGACAAGCTAAATTGAATCCCAACAGTTATGACCACAGGGCATTGAGAGGACCAGTCTATGTCAATGACTTTCCAATAATCAATTAGACTGGATATTTTTGAAGTTCATGATGGTAGAGAACCAATTCCAAATACATGATGCAAACTTGAAATGAAAGAATATAGGATATGTTGTTTCCTTATGAATGTGGAAAAGACTACATTAAGAAGAAAAACGGATTCCTTAAACATGAATATTTTCATCAATTGGAATCTCCTTACGAGTAATTCTCTAAAGAAGGATAGACTTGGAATTTCCCTATAAGTAACGCTCGAGTGTCATACAAGCTTGCTCAACTAGACATTGTTGGAATGACCACTGATGAACTCGTATGTAAGCTTAAAAGTGAGGATACCAATCTCAATATGATTCCAAGACCTAACACCATGCTTGTTCTCTAAATAAATAATGTAATTATTTATGATATCCATGATGTTAGGGTAAGCCATCATCGGATTATGAGGTAAGGACCATTCCCCATATGAGATATATCTACTAACTTTAACTTTGAGATGCTTGTGATACATGTTTGAAATGTTGAATTTGGTTACCAAAGGGGTGTCACACCAGTTCTCAAGTCATAAATTTGCTTTCATGTCATTTCCTAATAGCCAAGAAGAATTATCAATGATTATTGTGAATTGAGTTTTCATACCATACCAGATTGATGGAAGGATATTATTTTTGATTGGTTTACCATACCTTAACATTTTAGCTTTTAAGAGAATGGACCAACTACTTTCTCTATTAAGGAAATCCCAGTAAAGTTTCAAGTTAGTAGCCTTGTTTAGAGATAGAAGTGACCTCAAACCAAGCCCTATTCTTTAAAAGGTTTGTGATGACTTCTTGGCAAGTGTACCAATAATGTCTTAGTAATAAAATATTGAATCTATATGGACTACTTTTTAACAAGATAAAATATGTGCAATATATAGAAAATAGTAAAAAGGGGGGTTTTCGAGTTTGCAATGCGAAAAGTAAATAAGTGTTTAAACAGTATTACGAAAGTGGTCAGGTTATGTTCAAAATCTCTTATTTCTCTATTGTTTATGTTTGATGCCTTATATGAATGATCATATCACTATAACCCCCACGACAAATTAACAAAGCCGCTATAACCGATCCCTCGCAAAATAACTTACTAATCACCACTTGGAGCTTCATATCCCTAGTCCACCAGCGTATGTAGGATTAGACAATGCACAAAATGTTAATTCCATATGCCACTAGTCGGGGTACCCTATTCTTATTCAACCAGCGTAAGTACAAAATTTGTCTTAGGTCCAACACATAGACTAATGGTCAGTATTCTTTATGTGCCCAAAATCAATTTAAAATAGTATCTAACTTAAAAAGTATTAAGAATAATAAGCAATTGAATAGGATTATAGATCAAAAGGTTCATAGAAAGTCAAATCAACATATTATCCAATAATAGTGAAATAAGTTCATCATAACACAACCTAATCTATAGGAGTTTAACTACTTATAATTTAGATTATAATACCAAAAATAATAGATGAGAATAACATGTGAATTACCTTGAAGTAATGGCCTCCAATGACCTTGAATACCCTCAAAATCGCCCTTGATGTTGTCAAAATCATGTTTTACTCTCTAAAATTTGCAACCCTTATAAAAGTGCAAAATTTCCCCTTAAAAAGAGCTCAGAATGGATCAGACCCGTCAGAAAAAACCCAGAAAAAAGAGCCATCGCGCGCGTGATGACTTGCATCGTGCGATGTAGCCTTTATGTCACTATTGCGCGATGGTGCACGTGATTTTTCCCGAGGTTGCACTCTTTTGCTCTCTTTTTCCCCTGAATTTTCACTAAGTCCAATTTCTTCATACTTAGCTATTTTTTCCTCATTCTTTGGTCTTTCTTCTTCATTTTATCTCATCTTTCACTTGTTTTGATATGATTCTTCGACTAAATTCATGCAATAACGGACTGTCATGAGTTTACAACATTTATGTCAGGCCATATTAATTGTCATTCTTTTCTCTACATCACCACTCCACAAGAAATTTCTAATCTACCTTTCAATATCTTGAAGAAGTTTCACATACCAGCTATAAATTTGCATGGAGTGAAGATTCATACTTTGTACCACAAATTTGGCTAGGTGAAGTCTACCTTCCATGGAGAGGAGTGTTGCCTTCCAATTAGAGAGCTTGAGCTTGATCCTGTCAGTAAGGAATTTTAAATGTTTAACTTTAGGCTTTTCCATAAAGATTTGAACACCAATGCAAATGAAAAGAGGTCGATCCACTACAAACCCAAGGATAAAAACTAGATATTTGTGTTTGTTCATAGCCCTAACATAGATTATGGATTTGGATTTGTTATACACTTGGCATGAGCAATTTGCATACTGTAAGACCCCGATTTTGACCCTAAGATCCCTCATGCAATTTCATCATAAGCATTAACATTGGGATCATACCTTGGCATCCTCCTTACCCATATTTCATTGGGTTTGTTTTTGGAGAGATCACCAAGCACTATGTGATTGTATCATACTTGTATATTACCATTTTACTAAAATACCAAAAATATGTCTTTGCATTTGCCTAACTCTTTTGTAGGTAAGGCATGACCCCATTGTTTTATCAAGTTCATATCTAGGGTTTGAGACCCTCATGACAAAGAGCACAACCATGAATTGATCCAAGAATGGTTATGAGCATCATATATGAGTTCGATTGATTCCTACATGATATATTGATCAAGTGTTCTTCAAGAGTTTGGAAGTGATTTTCCTTGGAAACCCTAGTTTGACTGGGTATCTTAAGTAACTTCTCCAACAAGCTATCTCACCAATTGATCAAATTTCTCAATGGACACTTCAAATTAATCATCTTATACATATATGATCTACCATGAGCCAAGAAAGTCAAGAGAATTAAAGGTTAGCAAGTTGGTTGATGGTGGTTGGCCAAATGAATTCATTTGATCAAAACTGGGTCTCCCTAGACCCTATCTCCTACAATTTTAACCATATGAAAATGATTCCAAGAGAAAAGTTACTCTAAATGAGATTCTAAACAACTTTCATGTTGATACCTAGAGCTATTTTTTCTTTGAAAATCATTTTCTATGTTGAAACATTATAGGTCATTTTGCCTAAACCATAATTTGAAAGTCAACTTCCCAAGGCCATAACTTCCTCAATTTTTATGAGATGAAAGATTTCCAAGTTTCACAATCAAATTAAAGATGTCTACTTCAACTTTTATTTTTGGTGTGAAAGCAAACTCAACTTTTATGAGCATGTGATATGAGGATACATTATAGGTCATTTTTGACCTATACCATTGAACAAGTGATTTTTCCAAACTTCAAAAATGAATAACTCTATCATTCTAAATCCAAATGACATGACATTGGTGACCATTTTGAAGGTATTTGAAAGAGTTACAACTCTGATGAATACACTTTTCTCATTTGAAGTTCACATAAAAAGTTAAGCAAGGTGGAATATTGAAGTATATAGCTTGACACTTAGTAAATTTTTCAACATGTTGAAATTTCCAAACTTCCACCTCAAAATTCTCCATGTTCCAAGCTCCAAATGAAAAAGTGTTGAAAATCAAACTTGTTCTCCTTGATCCAAGCTTTCCAAAGAACCCAAGTTCATGCAGTTTGGATGAAGATTGCTAGGTCTGCGCATGGCTTTAACAGGGCTGCATCATTGGAAAGAATCAAGTGTACAAACTTCAGTTCACATTGCCTTGCCATTCAAGCTTCATTCAGACTTCAACATGAATCATTTTGGACCTTAATGCATTATATCATGGGTCTGTACATTTCCATGCACTCGTGCCATTCACATTGCCAATTTTGGACAGATTTTGAAGTGTGCAAATATCATTCCCTTTGGCTATAAATAGAAGGATTATGAGCTCATTTGAATCACACCTTGCGCGCCAGCTTTGCCCCCTAATTCAAATCCTCTCATTCTAAAGGAAAACCTGATAAATTTTAATTTGAAATTTGAGTTTGAATCTCAACTGTTGGAGATTCAAGAACTCCATGATCCACAACCTTGCAACCTCTCCAATCACTTCTTGTTAGCTTCTCAAGTGTGATCAGATCGTGTTTGAAGCAAGCAACATCAAGTTCTGCATAGCATTGAAGGTAATTTTCAGAAAACTTCATCTCTTCGATTCTCACTCAATTCTACTCAATTCTGTTGGATCTTTGGTTGTCTGAAGTCCTACCAATGTAGGCAATAAGATTGAGTTTCTTAGAGGTCAAATCAAAGCAACTCAGTTGACACACCTCAAAATTCAACTCCTCATATCTTTTTATATATTTGGAATTAGTTGAAATTGAGGTCAGATTCGTGCTCTACGCCATTTTTTATTTCAGATCATGTCCTCCTTTTTTATTTTGGTGATGGTTGAGGGTGGACCAATCCGGTGAGGTCCACCAGAGAAGAAGACCGGCGTTACAGCTCCGGCGGTGTGTTGGCATGTCTCCCAGCCATAAGATCCAATTGATTTGTTTTAATCCTGAGCACTCATTGTGATTACCATCCCTACAGCGCGCTGACTCGTGTGTTTGGTGGAACGCGGGTTTCAGGCCACTTGATCTGCCACCTCAATTAATGAGGGAGATCAAGTGGCTCACGTTTTTTTGATATTTTCTGATTTTCTTTTATTCCTTTTATTTTCATTAATTCATATTAATTTTAATTCTGATCCAAAAAATATGAGAGTTTCACCCAAAAAATTCAAATAATTTCCTCTTTCATATTTTGAATTAAAATTATATTTTTGGATCATTATTAATAATTTTCATGATTTAATTAATTTTATGTTTGTTTTTAATTGTTTAAAATACTTTTAAGTCTTTAAAAATTCTGAAATTTTTTCTCCAAGGTCCTTTGACCTTGTTTAACCTATGATAAATCTCATGGCCATTTCTTTGGTGTTTTGATGAGGTTTTAGGAATTTGACAAACCATATTTAATTTAAATGTATTATTTTAGTCTTTTTAATTTGAATAAATGCCAATTAATTGTGTTGATCAATTGTGATGACTTATTTGAGTTTGACTCTTGTTGTTGGGTCTTGGTCAAGGTTGATTTGACTTTGTCAAGTTAATATCATTGGATTTAGGGGATTGATGGAATGTACATTCCATCTCCCAAAATAAATGGATGATATTAATTTGGTAAAAGTCCTCCTTTGACCAATTTGAGTTTTGATCCATTCCCCTCCCTCTTCATCTCATTCCCATTCTTTATGCGTTCATCTCATTTGGCCTATGATATCTTAAAGTCCTAAGGCTAGTTGGTTGAAAAATCAACATAAGTATGGATGAGATTAGACCATCTCTTTTGCATTTTCTTTTTGTGTGTGGTATGTTTCATGAGCATAGTTCATTATATTATGTCTCTGACATGCATTAACACCAAAATTCTATTGCCCAACCTCAAATAGTTGTGACTTCTACATAAGTCCAATTACGATTGCTTAACATAGTGTTAAATTTGTGACACAAAAAGGCATAGCATTCTAGTTAGTGAGATTGTAAGTCTCCCCTCTTTCATGGTATTGTGTGGAAACTTGGCCCTTTTTCCTTCCTTTTGGAAGATGTCTTGGTTCAAGGATCCATGCTTGTGATAAGTGAGTTGAGTGTTCTCCAAAGAATGGCTAAAAAAACAAAAAGCAAAAGCAAAACAATACTAACTTCTAACTCATTAACAACTAACTTTTAATTTCAAGTCATTTACTTTAATGTCATTTAATTTTAGTCTTTATTCATTTGCCATTATTCATACCATTCTAATTGTTTATGTTAATGCAATTTTCACTTTGTCCACTTGGACCATATTGTGTGATATTTTCAATTTTTGTGGATACTTTGTTTGTTTGTGTGGTCTTTGACCATTAATGTACATAATAACAACAAAAATCCTAAAAAACTTTTGTGTGGACTGTTGACTTGATCTTGGACAAATGGACTTAGAATTTAGGCAGCATTCATATGCTAAAGGACTTGGCCAATTCCAACTTTCATGTAACCAAGTGCTTGTGATTTGAAACTTCATCTGATACATCATTGAAGATCCATTTGAGTTCATCTACAACATGATCATGGTGAAGCTGTTATTTTGAACCTGTGACTTGTGAATTCATATGTTACATGGGCTATCTCGAAGAAGATCATGGAGTGGCTATCTTTATTTGATTCCTTGCTCTTCAAGATTGATATAATTGTGCATTTGTGTGTTGCTTGATTCTAAATGTCCAAGGGAATTTGGGTTTCTATTGACATTCTTGTCTATTGGATTGCTACCCATTGGTCAAATCTTTTCAACCCTTAACTTTTAATTTTTGTGCATAGGATTAGTCTCTTCATCTCCTCCCCATTTCTTTAATTTTAAAATTTTCTCCCTCATTTTTAAAATTTTCTTTGTTTGAACTAGTTTTGTTATAAAACTTTGACCACTTTGCAAAAAGATAGAAACTTTGGCCTTATGCCATTGAATTTTCAAACTTTCTTTTCTTAATCAAACTTGTAAATAGACTTAATTATACTTGACTTAAACCTTCAAAAAGCCAAAAAGAACTAACTCATTCAAACCATTTTTGGGCCTTTGTGCCTTTCAAACTTAATTTTTGTTAAAAGCAATACATCCACTTTGAAATTTATATCACGAACTACGAGGTTTTGATCCCTCATTTTTATGTTGGTACGTAGGCACAAATCCGAAGGTCTTGTCAAACACAAAAATATAATTAATGAATTTTTTTCTCATCCCCCCATTCTATTTGTTTGTAAACATCATTTTGTACCAAATACATATGCACACAAAAAGGGCTCCCTAGGAGTACCTAAGACACTTTGGGTGCTAACACCTTCCCTTTGTGTAACCAACCCCCTTACCTGTAATCTCTGACATTTTATTAGTTTTGATTTGAAAACTTCTTACTTTTGGGTTTTGTTCGTACTTTTTCCCTTTTTCCTTGGAAACAATAAAAGCGCGGTGACGACTCTTGTTATTTGATGTCTAACTTATCCATAGCTTGATGATCATGAATTTACCGCTACACATATCTTTTGAGCAGATGAACAATAGATCTTATAGATTTGGCACCTCCTTTATAAAAAAACTATTATATCATCAACAATTAAGGAATGCAAAGGAATCTTACAATTTCTAGTACCATCAATGAGCTTGACATCCCCATTTGTTACCAAGTTAGTAAGACCTCTGCTTAAAACATCTTCAGTTAGGCAGAAAAAAAGAGTAGAAAATGGATATCATTATCTCAAACCATTAAGACAGTTGAAAAAACCAATTTGCTTTTCATTTATACCAATAGTTGAATGAGCCGGTCTCAAAATTGTATGAATACAACTGCAAAATCTAAGGGCAAAACCAAACTTGGAAAGAACCTTGGGGAGAAAAAGTCAATGTAAAATGTCAAAGACTTTGGCTATATCAATGTTTAGGAAAAAATTTCTCATAAGATTTCTTCTCAAGAAGGTTGATAGCTTCAGATACAAGGCAGATACCATCATTGATTTTCCTTCCAATTAAGAAATCTTTTTACTCATATGAGATAATGTGAGGAAGCAAATATGCAAGTTTGTCGATCAGTATCTTGATAATGATCTTGTGTTTGAAGTTGGTAAGGGTTATAGGTATGTATTGGTCAATATTGTTAACCTTATTGATTTTAGGAATGAGAACAATGGTGTTGGAATTGAAATGAGGTAAGATCCAATCATCTTTGAAAAATTGAGTACCAACGTTTATAACATCCTTGATTATGATGTCCCAAAATAATTGATAGAAACTTGCCCCAAAACCATCGGGACCATGACCACTATCCCTTTTGAGACTCTTCAATGCTCTTTTAATCTTAAGAGGAGAAGGAAGGAAGATCAAAAGAGCCTTAGAAAATAGAAATAGTTTTCTCCACCGAATCATTTATAATATTATGAAATTTATCATTCTCTTTCTATAATATCATATATTATTGTGTAAAAAAATTGTATTATATATTATTAACTATGTCATATTTTTTTCAATTTTTATTTATTTATAAAATAATAATATAAAATAAATATATTTTTAAATAAGTTATACTTTTTAACTCTTATGAACATGTCAAAATAACTTATAATTTAAGACAAATATAGTAATATTTTATTTATTATATAAATAATTTTATTTATAAATATTATTTGTTTGTCTTTTCTCTTTAATTTAATTAAATATACAAAACAATAGAGAAATTATTACTAATTACCAAAAGAATTGTAATTTTACCTAAGTAGTGTAGAATGGAGTTTAAAGTGAGGAAAGAAACAAACAGCAATGAATTAAGAATTCTCAGTTGGCAGTACTACAGACAGAAAACCATAATAAGCAGAGAGAATGAGTAATGAATGAAAAAAAAAGTCAAATTCAACTTGAAGCTTAAAATAAAATCAATTAAATAAAAAAATCCCTTTTTCATTTTCATTATCTTTTATTTTTTATTTTTCTCAGCCAAATAAAAACTCAGTGATGAGATACCAAAAAATAAATATATAACTAACCTTCTTCTTCATTAGTATTTTCAATTCCATCTTCAACTTTTCTTCCTTCAAGATTAGATTTTTCTTTGACCCTTTTGCTTTCTTTTTCTGAAACGATTCTTCTCTTCACCAACTTCTTCTTCCAAGTCAATTTCATGTTCTTGTGTTTTAGATCTTAGATCTTTGCTGTCGGTGGTTGATCGGAGTAGATGTCGCCGTCAAATGGGTTGCAGAACGGCGGCGGCAACGGTGGTGTTGGTGGTGGTAATGGGCTGAGTTATATTGAACATTATGTTTCGAAATTTGATACTCTTGCTGGTGTAGCTATTAAGTATGGTGTTGAGGTATAAAACTTGAAATAACTGTTTTTTTTCTTTTGGGTTTTTCTGAATCTGAAGTTGAATTTTACTTTGATATTGTGAAGTTGTTATCTTTTTTCTTTAGGGGTTTTAGGTTTTTTTTTTTCAATTTGCAAAATTGATGTTTGGTTCAAAGGGTTTGAGTTGGATGTTTATGAACATGATGCAAATTTTGTGTGTTGTTTTGTGCTTTCCAAAATTCTCTTTTTTATGTTCATTGTTTTTCCTGTTTTGTTTTCATCTACTAGCAAATTGATCTGAAAGGACTATTAAATGCATCAAAAAATTTATCTATTGATTGGTAATGCTTTATCAACAAGACAATCATCTACATGAGAGGTGTTAATCTTTTGATATGGTTATTGTTTATTTGAAGCTATTGATCAATGATTTCAATCCTTTTGAGTTCCATTCTCCACTTTTAGGATATTGAAAGTGATGAATGGAATGATTATGGATTAGGGATGTGAATATGAATGAAGATTTTTTGGTTTTTAATGGTTGTTCTGTTAGATATGTAACATAGTGTTATCAATCGCGGATGGCGGGCCATGGTCGAAAGCCAAAAAACGTCATATCCGCCACGAGCAGTAATCATGCAATGTAGAAATCCATGTCCGGTAATGACAATGCATAATTCTATTAGATATGCACATGTTTCCGGTTTGCGATAAGAGTGGTTATATAGTTCTACCGAAAATCTTAATTTGTCGCTGAATTGGTTTTTTGAAGCACTTGTTACATTCGGGGATGCCTATTATTTATCGGTTTGGTGCATTTGTTTTTCATTTGTTTTAGCTAATCTTGAAAATTTTGTAATTTCGTGCGAATTAAATTCCTGGTGATAATTCAGGTAGCTGATATCAAAAGGATGAATGGTTTGGCGACAGATCTCCAAATGTTTGCACTGCAAATGTTGCGAATTCCATTACCAGGTCGACATCCACCATCTCCGGTCCCCAGTGAACCTGCCAAGTTGAGGTACTATCATATTCACTTAGTTTAGTTTCCACATGTGATCATGCAACAACGGAAAACCATCGGTCCGTGCGATTTATCTTACAATTGCAAGATTATAGAAACTCATTTTATTCTGAAACATGTTGTAGAGAAAATAGCAGCGAAAGAAGACCGCCGCGTATAGGTCAATCTGCGATGAAGGAACCTCTTCAGTCCTTAAGACTGAAACCACCTAAACAGAAGATTTCTCCGGCTATGACCATTTTACAGAAATACTATGGACTCGACTCATCAAGTTCCAGAGATACATCAGGAGAAACAGAAATGGTGATTTACACATCTTCTACTTTAGATCATTCCAGAGACGAATGGCTTCCTAAACCCTCACCAATTCCAAACCATCATTCCAAATCAACAAATTTAACATTTGATCTACTGACCGGAAACGATGAAGTCTCCGAGTATGTTCCTTTTAGTTTTACAGATATCGGTGACGGAGTATCTGACAAGTCTGACGAGAAATCCGTCCGCAGACGTCAAAAAGCCGATGTTGATAATGGAGGTAGTACACCAGAAAGGATTCTCAAAGAAGGCAATAATAGTAATGGATCGAACGGTTCTGGTTCGTCTTCCACCGGGAAATCATTTTCCCTTAGACCAAAGTCAGCTAGCCGAGCCTCGCTGTTTTCTGAGTCAGATTCAGGATGGTTAGATTCTATTCCAGTAGGGTTTGGAGAATCAATATTCACCGAAGGACTTTCCGGAGTGCGGAAATCTTCAAGCGCGTCGAGCCTCAGAGAGCAGGAAAAGTACAATTCAGCAGCAACAGCATGGCCAACCATTTCTAAACCTATCTTTGATGGCTTACCTATCCCAATAACCGGCCGCAGAAGCAAAACTGCCCTTGATTAGTGTAAAACTAGTTTACTTTCGAGCAAATTATTTTTTGACATTTACATAAACACAAATTGCATCAACTTTCAACTCTTTTTCGGTTAGTAAGCCGGAGAAAGAAAAAAAAAGGTATAAAAAAACAAAGAAATTACACGCGTAGGAATTTATTTGAGGCATAGGGCAAAAGGGGCTGATGACCTCCCAGAAAAAAAAGGATGCAACAGTAGCAGCCAAGTGAAAGTCACTCTGTTCAGTGATGAATTGTATCATGTTGTCATTGTTGAATACATTATGTAAGTATTTATGAAATTTTTTACTTTCAGACTAAACATATATATTATATACTGTAATACCATTTAAATTTGAAAACATGTTACTCAATTAAATGTGCTTTATTAGACCCTAAAACAAGTTAATAGAGGTTTATTTTATGGAGTGATTGGTATTAATGGTTATTTTTATGGTTGAGAGAAGCAACGGTTTGAAACTAGTTGTAGTGTAAGGATTTAGCTCACATGGGTGTTTCTCCTTTGTTTTAGCATATGAAAGCGACAAAGCACATGATTGAGTGACATTGCCGACATGTTGAAAATGATGTTTTCTAGAATCTCTAGGTTATTGTTGTTGGATTGGTATTTCACCCGTAGTATACGTTATATACTTGCATGTGTAGTTCTAGTAAAATAATTGGCTTTCAATAATTGTTGTACGAAGATTTTATGTCACAAAAGTCATCAGATTCTAATTGGGTGGTCTGGACTTTTGGTATTTTTCCACACAGCATGTCCACAATTTTGTTGGAAAATTTGAGATTACAAAAATATATTGTCGGGAAATGCCTTTCTGATAAAAATTAGTACTAGTTTTTGCCTGTTATATGCACAAATACATCAATAACAAGAAATATTGTTTGAAACAAGAAAAGTAATATAAAAATTTACTATCATACCATAAGCATCATGTTGTACACAATTTTACGCCGTTCGTGTATAGTTATGGTAACCAATACATATTATTCCATCCAGTTTTATATGAAGATTAACATCACACTGTTTTTAAAAACAGGGTTAGTGTCATTAGATTTCTTATAAAATAAAATAAAAATTATATTTTTCAAATTACTTCATCAGAATTTATTTCATACTAAACGAATTATTAAAAAACACATTCTAAATTAATTGAAGGCTAATTTAAAATTAATAGTAGTAAATATAAGTTATAAGTAGTTCACATTTATCAATCAAAACTTTTTTTACTATATTTAAGGCGAAGGAATTATATACTCATGTGCAAAAGATAGTTGGGAGCCAATCGTTGAGTTGAAAATAAAGAGAACTTCTTTATTTTTAGTACTAGAAATAAGTTTTTCTTAGTTCTAGAAATAAGCAATCTCGCGATTTGTTAAATAGTGATTTAAGAGTTATGCATTGCACCTCAACTATAAATATATTATATTTCAAAGCAATTTTAGAAAATAAATACAGAATTAAATTTTTGAATAAATCGTGTGTACTCTTATCTCTGGTGGAAGAAGTAAGAATAATTCTCATTTATTTCCTTAAAAAATAGTAGTGATTTCTCTTGCTTCCTCCACTGCTAGCCAAGTCACTCCGTATGGTTCATTCCGTGCAAGTAGCGCCAAGCATATGTTAAATTGTGCAAATGACACTGTTAAATATTTTCTCAAAATCCACAATTACCTTAACTGAATTCTACATATAAATACTTCAAAAATACTCCACAATCTAAACATGCTATCATAGCTAACAGATTTTCAGCTCTCACTAGACTGCTGCCATTTCCCGCAGAAGAACAAAAAAGGTCTTTCTTGTTTACGCTTTTTTATGTGATTTGTTTTGGGAGGTAAGATTGGACTTACGACCTGTTTTTAGGTGGTTTCACTTTATAAATACGAACTATCCAATTCTGAGTAGTAAGCGCCTCCTCCAAATACTCCAGCTTTATGTCCTTGTTTCCAATTTCAACTCCTCTAGCACGATCATACCTGCCATTCCAAGATACAAGTTATTAAAAAAAAATCCAAGAAACAAGAGAGGTGCATCACTTCAAACAGAACATGTTACAGCCTTGTCAATTTGAAGCTTCATTCATATTTATTCATGTCTATGGAACAAACTATGGTCATACTCCTATTCAATGCCTTTGAAAGGTAAGGTCAACAGTGTTGCAAGAAAAGCCAAGATTTAAGATTTAAAAGGTTTGAAATAAGGCTGAACATCCAAAGATATCTAAATCTTACTGCCTACTTGCACCGGTTATTACATGAGGTTTTGGTATCCCATCTGGGATACCCCAAACTCATGCACAATGTAGAGCTTATCTCCAAATACAAAAAATATGATAACATTAATTGGGTGTTTTAAATTTAATAAGCATGAATCCCATATAGTTAATCAAGTGTAGTTTCATCAAATTCCCTTCTATGAGATAGCAGTTGTAATTCTATTTTACACTTTAAAACTAAGACGCTAGTTGCATATGAGTATATAAATTGATCATTCTAGTTTTATCATGCTGATATATAATTACTTAGATAGTATGGCATTCCTGTTAATAAGGACACCTAGATTTTATGGTGTGCCCTTGTTAAAATAATTTTAAGTTGCCAGCAGTAAAGTATCAGAGCTTACCCAGTTGGTTTGCCATATTCTGTTGTCAGCTCCCCAAACCGATAATAACACAGCTTGTACCTAACATCAAGATAAAAAGGACGTAATTAAATCATAATGTATCACTTGATCATGTGCCTACACATATAATATAAAAGATCTTCTATTTTATTTCCCTTTTTATGTGCTTAGAAAACACTAGCACCTGAATGCCGCAGTAGTACTAGCCATTGACTTATTTTAGAAGAGTGAAATGACTAGGAATTTCAACCTTGTTAAGCTTCAGTGCCCTACAGGCAGGGTATCATGTACCTAGTCAGGATCTTTGGAGTTTGTCAGGATCACGATGACTCACCATGATCCTAACAAATTTGCCGTGCTAAACCATGTACCTAGTCAAGTTTAATCCACTACACTACTTTTGCTCCAAAAGAAAACATACACTTGTATGAATACAAATTTGCTGGGACATCAATCATTTAAATGCCAAGCCTGACTAATAGCGCTTAGAAACTTACATAAGACAGTTCAACATCTTTGGAGCTGCTCCTTTATCTACACGATACTCTCCATTGACAAGGTAATCGGGTTCCTTTATTACAGGAAAAACTCCACCGCCAATTCTCACCATCCATAGAAATCTAAACAAGAATGAGGAATATGTTACGAAAATTGCAGGAAGCAATGTAGCAGGGAAGATAAAAAAAATACTAATTCTCACCATCCATAGAAATCTAAACAAGAATGAGGAATATGTTACAAAAATTGCAGGAAGCAAGTAGCAGGGAAGATAAAAAAATACTAATTCAGGGAAAAGCGAATGTTAATACCCAAGACACGATTGGTAAGCAAAAATTTCATCATTTGAAGTGAAGAAATTTAGCAAGACATAAAATAAAGCACGCACTATTAAGACTTATTCCGATCAGCCAATAATTAGAAACGTAGATATAACTTTGCATGCCACAGCGGTACAACAAACTATGAAATCATGGGGTAGAAATATACTAGTCCCTAGTACTCCTGCTCTTGCTAACATTGAAATAGCCTGTCAATTTGAACAAACTTGATGATAGCATGCTGATACAAAAAAATCTGATAAACATGAAGGCTTACACCAAAGACGTGTAAAGGGTAAGATTTAAGAGACAAAATCAAGGATGGGGACAGACTATACCACAATATACACACTTTTGAAGACAAAAAATGACAAACTAATACAAACCAAATAAGGAAGAGAAAAGAACAGCTAATGCAACCTACACAACTCTTGCAAGTGGCTCAAAGTTAGGGTCGCGCCAGAAGCAATAACACTTATATTTTTATATACTCAAAGAATCAAATGAAACCACTTGTGTAAGTGCTGTGAATATGATGGGTGTCTGTCTACATACCATTTGTCATAAAGTAATGGGAACATGTATTAAGTAAAAGTGATGGATGTAAAAGTACAATATATATAACTTAAGATGGGCTTACTTATTAATATCATCAGAGGAATAACCAGTAACACCACCAAACACGACTAATACATAGTCAACATCAAGCGATCTCATTATGTCATAAGCCTCATCCTCATAAGATGACATTGCACGCCCAACAGTTGCTATGTGTGTATTGTTCCAGGTGTTATTGTCAACAATAACTGTTCTGTTTCCCATGGCCGTGATTTGATAACCATAATCCCACCACGACATCACCTTGGCATCTGGTGGAGTGTTCTGGCGAAGCCAAAAGTAAGCCTCGCGATAATCGTCAAACATAACCCTCTGGCCATGGGCACCCCTTGCAGCCAAGACAATTGAGGGAGATGAGTATGCCTCAGCTGTGACCCAGGTACAGTGAATAGCATATCTACTGAGAAGATAAAAAGCACCGAGAAGTAACACAATAGCACCGTTCTTTTGGAAAGGCTGTGAGTTATCAATTACACCCTGCATGTAAATAAGTCATATACACTATTAAAATTGTATTACCACAATAACCAAATTGAAAACCAGTCATTGTTGAAATCAAGAGACAAAAACACAAATCTAATGCAATATTTAATACTCTAGTTGACAAAAGAACTAATGTAGTAAAAAAAATCGCATAGCAATTGTCATGAAAGAACTAGTGGCATATGAATAAACTATGCAGAGGAATAAAATAAAATTGAAACAGTAGAATGCAACAACTGTGAACAAGCATTTTGGTCAACTAGTTACTTCAAAAATCCTAACCTTAGAAGAACCTTTTGAAGCACTAGTTCCTTTACCAGAACCACTTTGTAAGGTTTGGCTTTTTGCTCGCACAACCCGAGTCAAATTCTTTACAGTGGCAGAAACCGCAATAGCACTAATGAGGCATACAGCAGGTGTAGCAACAAGAATTAATCGAACCATAACACCAGCAAAGTACATGCTTGTAAGACCATACATAACTATGAAGATTGTGGCATCTGACAAGCGCTTGAAGCAAAAATAGAGCCCGGCAGGGAAAAGGAACAACAAAATATGGAAATCAAACATAAAGGATGACCAAGCAGTAGGCTGATGTTCAGAGACAGAAGCAATAATTGGAATGTGATCCTTAGCATATGTTGGATCAAGCAAGGAATAAAACCTTCCGGTCCAAGGTGATATGTAACCAGATGCAGTGCCGACTCCTAAGGCAATGGCACCAACACTAATTGCACCAGTTACAGTAATCCTCAAAAATGCTTGAAACAATTTTACATCTCCAAGCAAATGCTTTACCCAATCCAAAAAGAAAAACACCTGGAAAACACAATCCAAGTCAGAGCCACAAGAGACAGCATGCTAACTTAATCAAGCTAATCAACAGAGAAGCAATGATATTGAGGCATCCTCGGTAAACAAACAACATCATCACAATATTTTGTAACAGCAGAACCCAACTTCCAATGCCACAAAGCAAATAAACTAGGCAAATACACCCACCTAAGAAAATATATTTGTTAACTTACATAAAACACCCACCCTGGAAAATGTAAAACAAGGAAACAATATATTACTAACAAATAATTATAATTATCTTTATTTGGTAGATGAGAAAATACTGTAACCAAGGTTCCATCCAAACAATTATTTTTTCTTCCACATTCATGAATCCAAATATAAAACCCAATAATACAGCATGCTTAAGAAAACCATTAACCTTTAACCAACACACATTGAAACTATCCAAATTTGAATTAGCTTCTAGCTTATGGATCTTATCAAATAAAAGTAGTTTTATGATTCTTCATTCACAATATAGTATTCGTAAAACTTAAAAGTGCTCACTGAATAGTTAAACAACAGAGCTTCAAAAAATCAATAGTTAGGTACTAATTTTAAAAGGGAAGCTCAGTGCACAAGACTACCAACAGGTGGAGTCTAGCAAAAGCATACAGCTTTAACCCCCACAGGCATATTGGCTCATTTTAACTCACAAGAAAACTATTGTCTAAAAACATTAGTTATTACATAGAGTTTAATGGAGATGCATCGTCAATGTAAAATAGTTTTACGCTGATATCCAATGAGAACTCGTGATGTTGCCATATAAGCCATTATGCAACAACAATTTCAAAATAACCAGAATATGTTGGATTCTAATTACACATAGATATAAAACAGTGCATGTCCCCTTTTCTCTTGCATCTAATCTTTCATAAATGATTGTAGAAAATAAATTTAAGACACCTCAACAAACTTGTAATTGATGTGTTCATCAGTAAAAAAAGAAAGAGTTTGATTGTGATAGTGTAAAAGGTTTAACACTCAGCAAATCACAATCAAGTCATGTTTAACTTTAAAAACAACTAAGATTAAAATAAAACACGATTAATGATCTAACAGCTATGATCGCTAGACATTGTAAAAAAATATTCATAGACGGTGTGGTGTATATGAATTTAATCAGACAACTAAAATAAACACAATCCATGCAATGAATGAGGAGGCAACCTGGAGCAAGAAAAAGACACCCATAGAAGCCATATGTTCTCCAGATTGAACATGTTGAAACCCAACAAACCTAATCTGCATAGCAAGCAACATTCCCAAAACATACATGCAATTATAAGCAACATAAAGTCTCAAAGAGTATCTCCCAGTTACCAACAACACTAACACATAAAGCGGAACCAAATTGATAATAAACACATAACCACCCCAAGCCGAAACCATATAGAAATAACCAAATGCAGATGCCAAAGACCACGACAACGATCCAGTATTCACCGCTTTCACAAACAAATAAAAAGTCAACAACAACGCAAAAATCGCAACTCCTTCATTATCATAAGATCCAGCAACAGATCTCGAAATGTAGCCAGGACAAATCGCAATCAAAGCCGCCGCAACAATTCCAGCACCGGAATCCCACACCTCTTTGCCAAAGAAATAAGCAACGATGGCTGTATTCGAAGCGAAGAACGGGGCCGTCAGGACACAGACTTCACGGATGTGTACAGCAAATCTGAGAAAATGGAGGATTTTATAAAGTGCGGCGGCGGTGAGCATAAGACCGGGATAAAGCGTACCGCCGATGATACGACCGAGTGGATACCACGAATCTGAGTCAAACCAGTTCCAAAACTCGGAGAAACCGTGTTCCGTTAGGTAAACAGTTGTACGGTAGTTGAAATACGGATCGAATTCATGGATCATAGATTCGTAACGGAGAACACTAAAAAGACGAGTGATGAATGCGAGGATGTAGATTAAACCTAGCGTTGTGACGCGGAGGAGAAGCTCTTGTTGTTTCGTTTTGAGTTTTAGGGTTTTGGGAAGGGAATTCAGCAGATCTTGCGCCATTGATGGTGGTGGTGGTGGCGATGTTGGTGTTGCGGTGGTGACTGCCATTGTTGTATGCGAGAAATTGTTCGTTCTTAGGGTTTTGGGATTTTCATGGAAATGGGGAATTTCTCGGGAAAATGTCGTGAGAAAATGATGAGTGTGAGTGAGTGTGGATCTGGTTGTGAGTGAAGGAGAGAATGGAGCTATAGAGAAGAGAAAGATGAACACAAGTCAATGCTTGGAATTGTATTATAATGAATAAAAATAAAATAATTTTTAATTATAATGATATAGTATAAATTAAATATTTGTTTTAGTTAAATAACATATATTAATGGTTTTAAAAATTAATTGCAAAGAAAATCCCGTGTCTGAAAAATCACGTGTTGAAAATTGTAATTTCGGACAATATTTGTTTGAAAATGTATTCAATAATATAACATTGGTATTTTTTGAAGACGGAATTGGTGTTTTTTTTGTTAGTGCATATTCAAAATGATATAGAGTTTGTAAAGTTGGTCTTATATAATATTCCAAATTCTATATTGAGTCAAAAAAGAGATATAATATCCCACATTCCAAAATTCACTTTTAAAGCCTTTTAACTCACAAATATTCCAAAGAGTGCTATCCAAAGTTTCAAACCAAACGAGGTATCTAAAAAAATGAGAAGAACAACGTTTTTTCTTTTTTGTCTTCGTTTCTTTAACCATTTTGATTATATATATTTTTTCTTTGTGTTTTGATGGTTATTTTAAGAGAAATCAAAATTTCTTTGAAAAGACATTTATTAACATAAGACAACTTTCACGGTAGATGTAACTTTTTTAAAATTTAATGCTAACAAATGTCTAAAGTTTAATGCTAACAAATGTCTAAAATAGTTTTTGAGTGAATTTAATCTTTATTTTGGGTCAGTCATAAGGCTCGGCATTTATGATCTAAAGAGCTAAACAATATACAACATCGCATCTGAAGCAAGTATGTTATCCTAGTTAAGAATATAGGTGATCTCAATCTAATATCCATTAGATATATCTTTGTATTTCATGTTAATAGATCTGTAATTTGTTATAACCGCCTTGTTAGTCTTGCATGTCAGTCCATCTTCCATTACATTGGAAGTTCAAGTCCATTGTTACAATTCACATCCACCGACCACTGATCAACTATGGTTCCCGTACGGAACAGTAGCGCCGTTTGTGGCAATCGACATCTGATTCTCACACTTATTTACATTTGAACATTCATTTCTCGATTCACTAAGCTAAAACTTCCTCAACCTATAAATTTAGATTTCTTGAATCTAAAATGTAGATCTTTGTTCTCGATTTTCTTCGATCGAATATAATATTGCTCATGAGATCTCTGTCTATATCTGTCAACAATGGCAGGTTCCAGAGCTACTCGTTCCACTACACAACGTGAGGCAAACGCATTTGCTTGAGCGGCAAGAGATCCATTACCTCCTTCTCAAAACGGTAGTGATCAAGTCTTAGTGAATTTTCCAATCACAATGTAACATCAAGATCATGTTCAACCTAGAACGTCTCGATAAGTCTTCCAGACTCGCTCGTTCTTAGGATCTACTCCACAATTTCAACAAGGTGAACCATCGATCAGACCTCCGACATCGTAAACCTAAAGCATTACCTGGTTTTGAAGCCAACCTTGGTCTACAAGGTGCTAATGAACTATTAAATAATGTTTATAACATGGTTCGGTCATAGAATTCACAAGCATTTGAGGAAAGGTTACTTTGCCTTGAATAAAGCTTGCATAACGCAAACCCGAAAGGCAACGCGATGCAAAAGGCCATTTTCTGAGTAGTCATACTATTGTCCACAAACTGAAAGTGTCTTGTTAGGAAGTAGTTTCGAGATCTTCAAGTCGTCGAAGAAGTTAAAGACACCAAACTCCTCTCGATCCTAAATGAGGAAGAGGCAATCACATTCATCTTGAGGTCTGCCGCCCTCAAAGATAAGAAGAACCAGAGGAACGACCCCTGGTCAAAGAACGTAAGAAATATCCTTTTTCTTCTCTTATATTAAATAGTCAGATCTCAATATCGCCAGAGAAATCTCCAAATCTCAATAGTTATGACGGAAATGGGGGTCAATGTGAGCATATGCAACATGTTAACGGTCGTCTAGATTACTATCATGTTGATGAGGCTGCAAAGTGTAAGATTTTTGCATTAACACTGACCATATCGACTATGATCTGGTTCAAATCTCCTCTTAACAGGAGCATTGATTCATAGACCAACTTTTGCAAAAACTTCACTTCCCGAAATAGGTAACTTATAACAATTGTTGTGCTCGGTCGGAGGTCCTCCATCTACTTCCTGGACCATAATTTAGATGACTTCCAATAGAAATGGTCCTTCCTGATTGACTTTTTTCATCACTGGATGATGCCGACTCAAATTTTGAGAATCCGACTGTCCAAAAGTTGTAAATGCTTCTAACTGACGTGGAAAATCAGAAATTTTCAAAATCCAACACCCGAAGGTCCTCCATCTACTTCTCGGACCATAATTTTCAAAATCAATACGGTTTATTAAATTACAATCATTTTACACGAGTTGTGTAAATGAATAATTTTAATACAGTAAGCATTCTAGAATTATTGTTTCAAGGTTAAATTAATAATAAGAATGATTTGAAGTCTCGATCTAACAAAACCTACACTTATGAATGGAATTGCTTTTAACGTAATAAGCCTAGTCACACATGATTTTGATAAAGCAATAAATCCAACTTATGGGTCATCATGAGGGGAACCATTCACACTGGGTCAAACACTCACCTAAAAGTTAAAGACTCACCCAAACAAGTGAGAGAGACACCATATATTCACCTAAAACCTTAAGGAGATAGGTGTATAGGTCCTCTTACTTATAATATGCTCAACCTCCACTTTTCTAAGCAATGTGAGACTTAGAACTCACATTTGTTTCTCAACACAACTCACACTTGTTTCTCAATAATTTCTCCTTTAAGTGTGAGTTCATCCATTATGCTCCCCCTCAAGCAGAAGCACTTTCATCCATATTCTTGTACCGCCATTGAGAGACATCATTATCTCGTCATGGGTACTTCAAAGGAACATGTCGCTTGACTATCATGTCAGGAAGACTTTCGACGCAACGAGTCGGTCCCTTACTTGAACCAGGCTCTGATACCACTTATGGGTCATCATGAGGGGGAAACATTCACATTGGGTCAAACACTCTCCTAAAGGTCAAATACTCAACACAACTTACACTTGTTTCTCAACACTAACATGTAACGATACATAAAATTAAAAAAGAGAGGCATGGAGAAGATTGCATCAAGTTTTATACTAGTTTAACGCTTTCGTCTTTGCCCGAGCCTAATACAATCTTCAATGGTTTCCCGTTGAAAATTTGTTGTTCTTCCATTATGATTTTAAGAAATTTTAAAGAGTTGTTTAGTAAAATCACAATTTTAATAATGTTGAAAACAAAAATCTTCAATTTGAATCCTCATTAACTTGTGCATAGCATCTGACACAGAGCTCTAGCAAAATCTTCACTTGAAATTGACTTAAATCATCTAACTCCAAGAATGATGCTCCAAGTCTTTGTTTTGAAACGATCTTTACTCGATTCTATCGGTATCATGAGCCTTATCCTATCTGAAGATGACAAAAACTCAAACTTTTTCTATAGGCTTCTACACAACTCTACCAAAGTAATTATTAAGAGAATAACTTCTTATTTTTTCGCTGGATTTGTCAACCCTAGCCACAACCACACACACAATTACAAACCTATGAAATCCCAAGAAATATTCAAAAAAAGTTAATCATAATTGTAAGGGCAAACTGTCATACAACGTACGATCATAGGTTTCGATGATGACAAATTACCACCATGGATGAATCGGCATTGTCGATTCCACCTCTACAAAACAAATGCAACATATCACCTATCATATCCTTTTCTATGCTCATCTAAACTGTTATATTTCATACAACATATGTGGATAAAATATGGTCATGACAAAATGCATGAAAACCACAAAAATCTGAATTTTTGCAGATTTGCAGGGTTTGAGTCGACCGCAGGGTCGGCGCATAACATAGTGCATTTCCTCACGGGTCAGCGCACGAAGGCTTGAGTCGACCGCAGGGTCGGCGCATGAACCACGGGACAGCGCACGCTGACCTATGGTCGACGCATACTGATGTGTTTTTTTTCAGATTGTGCAAAACTGCAGGCTATGCGTTGACGCATAGACCTGCTATGGTCGATCGTTCGCGCGCAAATACCGTTTTTAAGTTATTCCCACTTTGTTTGAAAAGTTGTTAAGTGGGTTGGTTGTTTGTTACTATAAATAGAAGTTCAATTACTTGTATTTGATAACATTTGGCAAATTGATTCAAGTGTACAAAGAACAAGAAAAAGTGAAATAGGTGTCCAAGATTCTTCATCTTCATCTTCAACATCTCACAACACATCAATTACACACAACCATTTTTGAAGTGCTTTGTGATTGGTTAAAGGTGATAACGTTC
Source organism: Lathyrus oleraceus (assembly GCF_024323335.1). Lineage (NCBI taxonomy): Eukaryota > Viridiplantae > Streptophyta > Magnoliopsida > Fabales > Fabaceae > Lathyrus > Lathyrus oleraceus. The sequence goes on along the minus strand of NC_066579.1, from coordinate 310,744,602 downwards.
GAAGCCGATATTGGGGAATCAGGTTCGGGTTGAAGCTTGCGACAGGTTTTTTCTTGAATAAAACCTTTAGGGTTTTGTCCTCCAAGATTGGTTTGATTTTGGAGGTTTTTTGGACGATTTCTTCATCAATTTTCAGCTGAGCGAAGGTGATTGAGAAGAGGAAGTCTTCATCAATCTAGTAGCGGATTCAGTGATATTGAAGGGAAGATTTCGGGTTCGATTTGTTGTAGTGGGGATCAGTCGGGCCGAGGGTTTGAAGAACTGAGAGTTATTCAACAAAGGGACTGGAATCGGAGGTCTATCAACAACAATCGAAGGACTTGATTCACCTTGAATCAAGGAACAAGGAGTGGAAGCTACATTCAACGTCTTGAGAATTCTGTTGTATACTTGCTTTTCAATCCTTGTATAAACTGTTATACTCAACAGGTGATATCTATTAAAGCAATCTCAATTCTACTTTTAGAATTGAGGGCAGACGTACCCCGAAGCGAGGACGACGGGGGAACTGCCTCATCAAATCTTTGTCTTCTCTTTTTTTTCAGCATATTTGTTTTTGGCTTAAAAATAAGTGATTTTTGTATAAACACTTTTATCAAACCTTGATATTAATTGAGTAAGAAGTTAAAACTCTGTTTTTGAATCCAAAGTACAATAAGATATTGTACTAGACAAATTGGAATCACTTACTCAACATAAATATCACTTGGAGTGTTTTTGCACACCAAGTGTTTGAAAATTTGCCTAAACCAAAATTATCTTAGTTGTGTATCTAGTTTGGGTTGATCTTTGAATCATTGGAACTAGGAATCCTAGCAAGTGAAATAAATCATTGATAGTGTGACTGGTGTAGTGATTCTTATTCTACATTATCACTAATCCATAGGCTAGACGCATATCCGGTTTTCCAATAACCGTTCGTTTTAGACTATTTTTCCTCAACCGCTTCCGCACTTAAAACAAATTTTCAAAACCAATTTTAATTGGTAGCGCCGACTCAATTTTTAATTGGGATCTATTCAACCCCCCCCCCCCCCCCCTTCTAGATCCGTGCCATAGTCTAACAAGTGGTATCAAGAGCACCAGTTCACTCTGTGCTTCAAAATATAACTTTGATAGAAAATGGCTAACGAACCTAAAGGGGCTTATAATAGAGCTCCCGTTTTCAATGGTGAAAATTTTAGTTATTGGAAAGACTGTATGCGGGTGCACATAAATTCCATAGATAGAAAAATATGGAACATTATTCTCAATGGTCCAATTGAAATAACCATAACCAATGAGAATAATGAATTAGTGCCAAAGCCCGAAGCACAATTGACCGATGATGATGAAACAAAATACAATTATGATTGGAAAGCCAAAAATATCCTAATCTCCTCATTAGGTGTAGATGAATACTATCGTGTATCCCATTGTCCTACTGCTAAGGCCATATGGGATTCACTACAAATCGCCCATGAGGGGACGAACGATGTTAAGTTGGCAAGAATCAACACACTAACACAAGAGTTTGATCTCTTTTCATGGAGCAAGGGGAAACCATTGCTGACATGCAAAAGAGATTTACTCATCTCATCAATCGATTACATTCATTAGGTAGGCCGGTTTCCAATGATGTTGCTACTAATAAGATCTTGAGATGTATTAACAGGGAATGGCAGCCGAAAGTGACCGCCATCAAAGAAGCAAATGATCTTACCGTATTAGACTTGACAACATTATTTGGCAAACTACAAGAGCACGAACAAGTACTCTTGAGCCTAGAACAACACGAAAAGAAAGAAAAGAAGGACAAAACAAAGGTGAGTGAAAAGAAATCTATAGCTCTTAAGACTTCCTCCTCGAAGTCTCAAGCAAAATAGCAAAGTGATTATTCCTCGAGCGACGAAGAAGAAGAGGACAAGAGCGAAGATATGGGGTTGTTCGTTAAACGTTACAATCGTTACGTGAGAAAGAACGACATCCAACATTCCGAGAAGAACTTGGTAAACTTCCGGAAACAATCGAGGTACTCTAAAAATGATGACTCAAAAGGTAAAAAGACTAGAGGGTCGTGCTACACTTGTGGGAAACCCGGTCATTACAAACCGGACTGTCCGATGAACAAAAAGACAAAGGAAAAGGAATCATCCAAATCACACAAGAAATCATCAAAGCCAAGGAGGGCATACATAGCTTGGGAAAGCGATAGCGACTCCTCCGATGATGAAAGTTCTAGTGATGAAGATGAAGCTGTAAACCTATGCCTCTCTGCTTATCAAAAGAACAAAAAGAAACAGGTACAATGCCTCGAGACCACCGAGAGAAGATGGGTTCTCGACAGTGGATGCTCAAGGCACATGTCAGGAGACATATCACTCTTCATTGACTTCGTGGCTAAGAAGAAAGGATATGTAACCTATGGTGACAACAACCGTGGAGCAATACTAGGTAAAGGTAGTGTAGGTAACCCTTCTTCCACTACTATTTCTGATGTATTGCTTGTCGAAGGTCTTAAACACAATCTACTTAGCATCAGCCAATTATGTGACAAAGGATACGATGTATCTTTTTCAAAAAATTGTTTCAAAATTGTACATAATGATGACAAGAAGAGTATGTTTAATGGCTGCGAGTGAATAATGTCTATATGTTAGACTTGAACGAAGTATCGTTAACAAGTGACAAATGCCTTGTAACAATGAGTGAAGATTCATGGTTATGGCATAGGCGTTTAACACATGTTAACTTTGACTTACTAAATAAAGTAGTCTCAAAAGATCTAGTCTTAGGTCTCCCTAAAATAAAGTTCACCAAGGATCACCTTTGTGATGCTTGTCAAAAAGGGAAGCAAACGAGGATCTCATTTAAATCCAAAAATATCGTTTCAACAACAAGACCTCTCGAACTTCTTCATATGGAATTATTTGGGTCGTCTAGGATTAAAAGTCTAGGAGGAAATTATTACGGTTTCGTAATAGTGGACGATTTTTCTAGATTTTGTTGGACCATCTTTTTAGTAAGCAAGAGCGATACGTTCGCCGCCTTTGAAAGGTTTGCTAAGCTTTCCCAAAATAAATTAAATACAAACATTGTTTCAATTAGAAGCGACCATGGGGGTGAGTTCGAAAACCATTTATTTGAAGAATATTGCGGTAATCATGGTATCGATCATAACTTCTCCGCTCCACGTACTCCTCAACAAAATGGGGTCGTGGAGCGTAAAAATCGAATTTTGGAAGAATTGGGAAGAACAATGATTAACGAAAGTGGTTTACCGAAATATTTTTGGGCCGACGTCATTAGTACGGCGTGTTATGTTTTGAATAGGATGCTCATTCGCCCCATTCTAAATAAAACACCGTATGAGCTTTTAAAAGGGCGAAAGCCAAATGTTTCTCACTTACATGTTTTCGGTTGCAAATGTTTTGTATTAAATAATGGAAAGGAAAACTTGGGCAAATTCGATTCCAAGGCCGACGAAGGTATCTTCCTCGGATACTCTCAATGGAGTAAAGCATATATAATATATAATAAACGATTACTTGTTGTGGAGGAGTCTGTACATGTCACTTTTGACGAATCCTATCCGAGAAACGTTGGAAAGGGTAGTGTTGTTCATGGTGCATGTACATCTACGGAAGACATACTCAAGGGTGGCGAGCCAGGGATTGATCAACCCGACAAAGTCAAAGTTGAGGAGGATAAAGATGTACACCATGAGGAAACCGAGGTAGCTCATCCGCCTTCAAACGATGATCTCCCTCAAGCTTGGAAGTCTCCTAAAGACCATCTAATTGACAACATTCTCGGAGGTATCTCAAAGGGTGTTACAACTCGATCGAAGCTAAGTAATTTCTGTTATCACTTCGCTTTCGTTTCACAAATGGAACCTAAAAACCCTAAAGAAGCCCTACTCGATGAACACTGGTTTTTGTCAATGCAGGAGGAACTAAATCAGTTCACTAGAAATGAGGTTTGGGACCTTGTCCCTCCTCCATGAGGTCATCGAGTAATCGGCACCCGATGGGTGTTTAGGAACAAGTTGGACGAAAATGGGGTAATAACCCGTAACAAGGCGCGCTTAGTTGCGCAAGGGTATAACCAAGAGGAAGGCATCGACTATGAGGAAACTTATGCGCCGGTTGCCCGACTTGAGGTTATACGCCTTCTCCTTGCCTTCGCTTGTGCGAAAGACTTTAAACTATTCCAAATGGATGTTAAGAGTGCGTTCCTTAACGGTCACATAAGTGAAGAGGTCTACGTCGCACAACCTCTGGGTTTTAAATCTCATGAGTATCCCGATCATGTTTGCAAACTAAAAAGGGCTTTATATGGTCTCAAACAAGCTCCTAGAGCTTGGTATGATCGACTAAGTAAATTTTTACTTGATCAAGGTTACTCAAGAGGAAAGGTTGACACAACTCTCTTTATTAAACGTCAAGGAAAACACTTGATATTAGTACAAATTTATATTGACGATATTATATTTGGGTCTACTAACATGAATCTCGTGAGAGAGTTTTCGGATCTTATGCAGGGTGAATTCAAGATGAGTATGATGGGGGAGCTCACATACTTTCTCGGTTTACAAATTAAACAACTCAAAGAAGGAACATTTGTGAGTCAAACAAAGTATTGTTTGGACCTTATCAAGAGATTTGACATGGCAAAAGCCAAGGCCATTGACACCCCCATGCCAACATGTGCAAACTTGAATAAAGATGAAAACGGTAAGGACGTAGAGGTACAAAGGTATAGAGGTATAATTGGATCACTTCTTTATCTTACTGCTTCTCGTCCCGACATTATGTTTAGCGTGTGTATGTGCGCAAGATACCAATCATGTCCCAAGGAATCCCATCTAAAAGCTGTCAAACGAATACTTCGATACCTATCCGGCACTCCGAAGTATGGACTATGGTATTCCAAAGGTAATGATTGCTCATTGGTAGGTTTCTCCGATTCCGATTTTGCCGGTTGCAAATCGGATAGGAAAAGCACTAGTGGTACTTGTCATTTATTTTCAAATTCCTTGGTCAGTTGGCATAGCAAGAAACAAGTTTCAGTTGCTTTGTCAATCGCCGAAGCGGAATACGTTGCCGCCGGTAGTTGTTGTGCTCAAATCCTATGGGTTAAGCAACAATTATTGGATTTTAATCTCAAACTCGAACGTATTCCCATTTTCTGTGACAATACAAGTGCCATTAATCTTACCAAAAATCCTGTGTTGCATTCTCGCACAAAACATATCGAAATTCGACACCATTTTCTTCGGGATCATGTAGAGAAAGGTGATGTTGTGTTTGAACATGTTAACACTAAAAATCAACTAGCGGAGATTTTCACAAAGCCGCTAGCTACTGAGCTTTTCTTTCATATTCGCCGAGAACTTGGTATTCTCGACATTTCGGAACGGGCGTCATAAATTGCTTGCTTTATCTTATTTCATTTAAAACTATAGTCTTGTACTTCTAACAAGTTAATGTTGTTGCAAGCACAAGTATATTGTTCATCAAGTTATTCCGGCATCGAGGTGATATTGTTCCTTTACCCTTCTCTCTCTCCTAACCTTCATGGCTAAATAGTTGTATTACATGATAATATTGCATATATATGACTTGTTTCTTATACCATATCTGTTTGGATGTTTAATGTTGTGTGGCACTCTATTTATGCATCAAACATGTGAGCATATGTGCATAACAGTGAAAATCTGCAAAATTTGCCTGTATGAGTCGACCATAACAGGGAAATGGTCGACGCACACCTTAAAAACTTCCTTTTTTTCAAAAATTTCAAACAGTATGCGTCGACGCATGCAGAGGGTATGGTCGACGCATCGCGCGAAAAATTAGTTTTTCTGCATAAAACGTTCAAACTTCCTATGCATTTCATTTCAAATTCTCATTAAGTGTGCATTTAACCCACTACACTGTGAGTTGCACCTACCTAGTGCCTATTATCTCTTGGCCTTTCCTCTTCCCAAAACCCTAAATCTTCATCTATAAAAAGGGCAAACCTCCTTCTTGCAAATCACTCTCAAAATCTTACATCAAGCTTCACTCTCTACCTTTACAAAAAGCTTAAGAATCATTACCCATGGCTTCCTCATCCCGCAAACCTACCGGTAAGAGATCAAGGGGATTATCCTCTGCCTCCTTACCCATTACCGTTGTCTCATTAGTTCCACCGGCTCTTGTTGACACCTTCAACAAAGACATTGGTCAAAGAGGAGTTGTGAGGGAACATGCCTTCTACAAACTCACAGCAGAACGCATGCATCTCAGAGACATCATGACTCTGCTACAGTATCACGGTATTGTTAAATTCCTGGAATGCAATGCCAAATATAGCGAAGACCTGGTCCGTGTGTTCTACACTTGCCTTCATGACAAATTTCGTGGTCAAAAGTTTCACTCCAGGATCGGCACAAGAAAGGTATCTTTTAAGTCTGATGTTTGGAATAAATTTTTTGATCTGACTTTGGCTACTGATGAAAATCCTCCTCATGAGGTAACTGATTCTCACACAATAGAAGGATATGAGTTTAAGAGCGCTTTGAACGCTATGCTGAAACGACCCTACCCAGACCACATTGTGAACAGTGATGCGTTCCCACGAACTGTCACTGCCGGTAAGCTGAAAACAGGTGAGCGCATTCTCCAGTGGATTGTGGCGCGCATCCTACGGCCTAAGAAGGGTGGTCTTTCCCGAGTTGAACAGGCTGAGGTTCATCTCATATATATCCTGAAAAATCAGCGCAGAATAAACTGGCCCTACTACATTGCTAGTAGGATGTTCAGTTTACGAGACTCCGGACGAGGCACTACTCTTGCCTATGGATCTTTTATTCAAGAGGTTCTTACTGCAGCCGACGTTGATTATCCGTCCTTTCCTTATACCTCCATTTCCTCAAATAAAGAATTCAGCCCAAAAACTTTCTCTATGATGGGATACTTTTGGTGTGATGAGCGGAAAACATACAAATTTGTTCGCAAGGGGGTATATTCCTAGGATTGTTGAAGAGTCTGATGAAAGTGATGAAAGTGAAGAAGAAGACCAAGAGGAAAACGAAGAAGAAGGAGCAGGACAAGCATTTGAGCAGCATGATAGTCCTCCACAAGCTGACACACACGACTACACAAACACCGCTTGGGTTCAGGATACCTATTCGACTAAAGAAGATGCCCCCAACCGTGGTGGCTGGGGTGAATGGCAACATATGAGTTGGTCAACACAACGCCAATTCTATCAGCAGTATCAATATGGTGCTGAAGAATCTCCACCGTCTCCTCCGCAGCAAGAAAATTCTTCTAAACTTTTAGCAATGATGCGAGATATGCAGCTGGCTCAACAATCTTTCATACAAACTCAGGATGAGCGCTATGCTCATATAAGCAGCCAGCTTCAAGCACAAAATGAGAGGCTCGAGTATCTAAGTAATGTTGCTGACCAAATGACTTCTTTGGCAGATCCTTACAGAAACCCGGATGCTTGTTACGGTCGAGGACGAGGCTATTAGGGCATAAAACTGCATGTGCATCTGTACTTTTGTTGTTTGACTGAACTTATTATCTGTTATGCTTGTTTGTTAATCTAGTTTAATGTTATCTCCTTTTCAATTTGTTCAGTAATAATATTTGGTGTGGTATTGTTTTATGATTTGTTATCTCTTGTTGAATATCATGTTATGTTGAATATTAGTTCTCTTTCTCTTTTTGATGTTGTCAAAGGGGGAGAAGAGCATGTACCAAAGCCAAGCCAAGATATTCACAACAATTAACAGTTTGTTTTGCAGCCAGCCTTAGATTACAAAAGAAAGGGGGAGTGTGTGTAAATATTGCATGTTGTGTTTCTTTGGTTTCACACAGGTTGTCATCATCAAAAAGGGGGAGTATGTAAGGGCAAATTGTCATACAACATACGATCATAGGTTTTGATGATGACAAATTACCACCATGGATGAATCGACATTGCCGATTCCACCTCTACAAAACAAATGCAACATATCGTCTATCATATCCTTTTCTATGCTCATCTAAACTATTATATTTCATACAACATATGTGGATAAAATGTGGTCATGACAAAATGCATGAAAACCACAAAAATCTGAATTTTTGCAGATTTGCAGGGTTTGAGTCGACCGCAGGGTCGGCGCATAACATAGTGCATTTCCTCACGGTTCAACGCACGAAGGCTTGAGTCGACCGCAGGGTCGGCGCATGAACCACGGGTCAGCGCACGCCGACCTATGGTCGACGCATACTGATGTGTTTTTTTTCAGATTGTCCAAAACTACAGGCTATGCGTCGACGCATAGACCTGCTATGGTCGACCGTTCGCGCGCAAATACCGTTTTTAAGTTATTCCCACTTTGTTTGAAAAGCTGTTAAGTGGGTTGGTTGTTTGTTACTATAAATAGAAGTTCAGTTACTTGTATCTGATAACATTTGGCAAATTGATTCAAGTGTACAAAGAATAAGAAAAAGTGAAATAGGTGTCCAAGATTCTTCATCTTCATCTTCAACATCTCACAACACATCAATTACACACAACCATTTTTGAAGTGCTTTGTGATTGGTTAAAGGTGATAACATTCGAAGCCGAGATTGGGGAATCCGGTTCGGGTTGAAGCTTGCGACAGGTTTTTTATTGAATAAAACCTTTAGGGTTTTGTCCTCCAAGATTGGTTTGATTTTGGGGGGGGGGTTTGGATGAGTTCTTCATCAATTTTCAGCTGAGCGAAGGTGATTGAGAAGAGGAAGTCTTCATCAATCTAGTAGCGTATTCAGTGATATTGAAGGGAAGATTTCGGGTTCGATTTGTTGTAGTGGAGATCAGTCGGGCCGAGGGTTTGAAGAACTGAGAGTTATTCAACAAAGGGGCTGGAATCGGAGGTCTATCAACAACAATCGAAGAATTTGATTCACCTTGAATCAAGGAACAAGGAGTGGAAGCTACATTCAACGTCTTGAGAATTCTGTTATATACTTGCTTTTCAATCCTTGTATAAACTGTTATACTCAACAGGTGATATCTATTAAAGCAACCTCAATTCTACTTTTAGAATTGAGGGCAGACGTACCCCGAAGCGAGGACGACGGGGGAACTGCCTCATCAAATCTTTGTCTTCTCTATTTTTTCAGCATATTTGTTTTTGGCTTAAAAATAAGTGATTTTTGTATAAGCACTTTTATCAAACCTTGATATTAATTGAGTAAGAAGTTAAAACTCTGTTTTTGAATCCAAAGTACAATAAGATATTGTACTAGACAAATTGGAATCACTTACTCAACATAAATATCACTTGGAGTGTTTTTGCACACCAAGTGTTTGAAAATTTGCCTAAACCAAAATTATCTTAGTTGTGTATCTAGTTTGGGTTGATCTTTGAATCATTGGAACTAGGAATCCTAGCAAGTGAAATAAATCATTGATAGTGTGACTGGTGTAGTGATTCTTATTCTACATTATCACTAATCCATAGGCTAGACGCATATCCGGTTTTCCAATAACCGTTCGTTTTAGACTATTTTTCCTCGGCCGCTTTTGCACTTAAAACAAATTTTCAAAACCAATTTTAATTGGTAGCGCCGACTCAATTTTTAATTGGGATCTATTCAACCCCCCCCCCCCCTTCTAGATCCGTGTCATAGTCTAACAATAATAACAATCATCCTCACATATCTCACGCCCCAAGATGATATCTAAATCCAAATTAAAATGGATTAGGCAAAAGGTTGAAGATGAAAAGATTTTGTTTGAAAAACTTAAAATAAGATTCAAAACTCTTTTGTAAATTGAGAGAACAAATGTGTTGTGAATTCTAAATCAAAAGTGGATATGCATGTTTTTCAACATTGTGAGTGGGTTTTTAGAAAATGATTTATATATGGGTTGGAGATTGATCAGTTGCCTTTACAGTGTTTTTATATTTTAATTTTTGTTGTTTAATATTTTTTTGTGCACTTTTACTCTCGTTTGTGTGTTTTCTCTGTGTTTCGGATGAAAAGGACTAACCATGACAAAATTGGAGCCAAAAAGGAACAAATGTGTGAAGACTGTTGAAGAGAAGGGCCTCTGGTACAAAAACCACAACCCATTACGGCTAGGCCACAATGGGATCCCTTCCCTCCCTTTTCCAGGCGCCTTAGTGGACACCATTGGGTGTTACGATCAAGACGTAATGGCCATTAGTGGTCGCAGCATACCAGAAGTCAGCTTCAGATCTCTTCTTTTTGAGCTACTTTCTCTCACCTTTTGATGTTCTAGCAGTTTCCTTCGATTGCCAAAGTCTAATAAAGTCTAATTACATGAAATTAGTGTTATATTTATGTAATATGGCTACATCAGGACTAGGTCAACATGTGGCCAAACCTTTATAAATCTCTGGTGCAATCTCTATAACCTCATCCTTTTAATTTCTGCTATTTACTTTCATTATTTATTTCCGCTGCAATTTAGTCAAACAAAATTACTAACACGATCTTAATCCAGAAAAGTATAAAATTAATCACAAATTTTAAATACCACAATTCCCCCCCCCCCCCCCCCCCCCCTTATATTATGTACTTGAAGTCACTTGTCCAACACCTGATTCAACTGACACGTTTCTAAAACATTTTAAGAGATATTTTCTTAAGAAATAGAGGCTTGAGAATATGTTTTAATTTGTGTTGATTTATCTGTATAATTTTAAGAAAAAGCCCTTTGTGTTTTTACAAAAGATGGTTCACTCAGAGACGATAGGGTGAGTTTTCACACTTCCTCTCTTTCATTCTTTAAAGCTTCAAGACTTGTCAATTAAACTAATCATGTATACACTTGCTTGAATCTTAGTGGATATAAGGTTTGAGATTTGTTTCAATTATGTACCATCATAACATGATTAACCTTAACTTGTGTTCTTTGATCTTTAACTGCTATATTACATTTAAGGTTGTATCAAATACTTCTCCTTGTCATTAACAAGTTGTCATCATCAAAAGCACAATGACAAGGGCAAATCATAAATCTCTTGGGATTTGATCGTTTGTCTTTCATATTCTACAAAAACATGTTTCCACAAATGTTAAAAAATATATATAAATTTATTTATAACACGACTAATCCAAGATTCCTAATTCCCATGTATCTTATGAAAGGGTTTCGTAGATATCGATTTTAAAAAAAATCAGCTAGTTGATTTTTTGTATCCACATATTTTAAAATAACATCGCCCTTTTCAACATGATCTCTCAGGAAGTGGTGTCGAATTTTAATATGTTTAGTGTGTGAATGTAGCACATGATTCTTAGTACGAAATATCGCACTAATGTTATCGCATTTGATCATAATGCAACCATATTTTAAATCATAATCCAATAATTGTTGTTTTAGCCATAAGACTTGTAGACAACAATTATCGGATGCTACATATTCAACCTCAGCAGTAGAAAGATCAGCATTATGCTACTTCTTACCGTGCCAAGAAACCCAACATCTTCCAAACAAATGACAGGTACCGCTACTACTCTTCCTATCCAACTTCCAACCAGCAAAATCAAAATCAAAGAATCTTATTCAGCTATACTCACGTTCCTTGGGAAACCAAAGACCATAATGCGAGGTTTAATTAAGATACCTCAAAATTATTTTTACGATCTTAAGATGGGATTCCCTAGATGATGTTTGAAATTGAGGGCGCATACTCATGTTAAACATGATATTTGGCCTACTCGCAGTTAAATAGAGTAAAGATCATATGATACCTCTATATTTGATAATATCAATCTCTACATCTTGTTCATCCTTATCTATTAGCATATTTGAAGTTGTAACACCCCAATTTTTATTCTAGTATTTTTATTTTAATCTTGTAAAGTGTATTTTATTTGATTAACTATTATTATATAGATTAATAAGGATTAGGAGAATATAATTATAATTTAAATATTCAATTTAATGAAAAATATGAGAAATTATGGTTTTGAGCAATAAAATAGAATTTAATTGAATATAGGTGAGGTTTGATGTAGAAATATATGGTTTATAAAGTAATATGAGTGGTAATAACAAACTATCGAAATTTGGGTTGTTATTGGTATTAGTAAAATAGAAAGGGAGGAAAAAGGATTTAAATAGAAAATATGAAAAATGGTGGGAATGATTATAATTAAAGAAAATATGTTTAATTTAGGCTTAATTGCAACTTTGATCCCCATATATATATATATATATATATATATATATATATATATATATATATATATATATATATATATATATATATATATATATATATATATATATATATATATATATATATATATATATATATATATATATATATATATATATATATATATATATATATATATATTTGGTTTTGATCCCCCATTTTAAAGACCACATTTTTGGTCACTTTTTTAAGTTTTTGTGTTGGATTTTAGTCCCCCAAAAGGGATCAAAATCCAACTCAAAACTTAAAAAAGGGACAAAAATCATGATTTTTAAAATGGAGTGAACAAAAAAAAAACAGGGGGACCAAAATTGTAATTAAGCCTTTAATTTATAAAGGGAATAGAGAGAAGTTGAGAATTCGCGTACCATTCTGTGAAAGAAAGAAAATGAGGCAAACCTAAAAACAATAAGTGCAAGGAATATGCTCTCTCATCCCTAAGAATTCTAGGAATAGCTTCTAATTAAGGTAGGGGAACTATTTGGTAATTGACTTGTAGCTATGGGGTAGTGGAGATTCCTTAACCCCTTTTAGCATTGATTGTTGGTATCAAAAAATATGATGATTATGATTATTTATATTTATATGTGTGAAAATTGTGTTATATTGATGTTTTAATATATGCTTATTTGTGTATGTGGTGAATTGATGTAATTGGGAGGTTTAACTAATGAAAAGTGAGGGTTTTGGGGTTGAAATCACATAAAATCGCAGAAAATCGCAAAAGGGAAAAATGAGGTCTTAGGAATTGCTACGGGCCGTAACAGCTATTACGGGCGGCCGTAGCAGCCCCTGATTTTTTTATACCATAGATGAACAACTTGGGGAGCGAGGTCTGCCTATTACGGGCCATAATAGCCATTATGGGCGGACGTAATAGGCACTGGTTTTTTGGTATTGCGTTTGCGATTAACTTGAATTTTCGTATTGATGTTGTTCTGACATCTTTTCAAGTATCGTTAAAAGTTAGAAGTGATGAGTAGTGAGGTTGTGATTAGTAATTTAGCCTATGAGCTTCTCGTGAGTTAGATGTGAGTAAGTGAGTCGTCGTACTAACTATTGTGAGTGTGACATTATCATGATCTTGAACACAATGAATTTGTAAACGCCATAACTTGAGTTCCGTAAGTCTGTTTGAGATATAGTCAGTGGTATTGGAAAGCTAATGCAATCATCTTTCCATTAAAATGAGAAAATAGGGTCTGAGAGCATTTCAACAATAGCACTTATCTGGTTCTTATACCATAGGTGTGGTCGAGTCTCCAATGGTATTGGTTGTCTTGTTTTACACGTATCTTGAGTTTTGTAAGCTTGCTTAAGGTGTGGTCAGTTGTATTGGAAAGCTAACATAATAATAATATCGTCGAAATAGTAAAATTGGGTCTAAGAGTGATACATAAGTAGCAGTTCTCTCATTTATTAGGCTGGATGCGTAGCCAAGTCTCCACAGGTGGTAGTTATTTCGTAAAGCCATAACTCGGGTTTCGTGACTCTGAATGAGGCGCAGTTTGAAGCGTTGGAAAGATATCGCACAAAACTATTATGTAATAATAGATTCATAGGTTTCATATGTGTGATTAAAATTGCGAATATGGTAACTAGTGTTATGCAGGTGGTTGGTCTCGTGCAAGACGTGAGGCTAGTTTTCAATAAGTATTAGGGTGACTACAATCGTGGATGTTATAAGTGATTAATTATTGTCCTAATAATGGTGTATGGATAAATTTGTGACTTGGAAATTAAGTAGAGGTTAAAAAATGAATTTAGAAATATCGGTGTGAGAGGTTGATAAGATTCGAGTTCATGTACTAGTGTTGTAAAATTAGGGACTTGTGCAATTATGTACGATCAAACTTATAAGAGTATTAGTAATGTGTGGCAACTATATTGACTAGAGTTACGATTGAGGTAATACGCCTAAATGTTGAATGATGAACTTCAATGTATTCGATTATAAGATGTTAACGAATATCCATGAATGATGAATTTGAGGTACTTGTTTATAAGAGGTTGAGGAATATCCATTTATTGAGGAATATTGCTATTGTATGGTTACATCCGTAAGGATAATTTATTGAGATGTGTTCATGAGAACTGACGATGAGGGTCTTACAGCGATGAACCTGACCTTGTTTTGATGGACTTTTGCCTGATGATGTAGGACTTCAGTTAAGTATTGTGATTGATACTTGAATGTTGGAGTAGGAGGTTGGATGAATTTATTGCATCTTACTTGTAATTATCATGCATCATATATATTGGAGTTTAGGTTTCAATTATGGTCCTACGTGATGAGCTTGGCCTTGCAATGATGGTCCTACGATGATGGACTTGGCCTTGAGATGATGGATTTCGCTACAATGATGTAGGATTTTCAGTAACATAACTATGGGATTCAACGATTGTACCACATGCATGAGAGTAGAGGAGATGAGCATTACATTTTCATTATTGTGCATACTATGATGATGAGTATTGTGCATTATTGAGTGATATAGTTATATTATAAATATAAATGATAATCTCATGATGATATCTTGTATTGTGTTTTATGACTAAATGTGTGAAATATACTACCCCGGTTGTTATTATGTTAACATTAATTATCAAACGTATTTCTCACCCCTTTGTTGTTCCTACGTGTCTGAATTGTGAATTTATACAGGTGACTCTCAAATTGAGTTTGAGAATTTACCAGCTTCTAGTTGATGATTCTCTTTTGATTTCATTTATTTTCGGTTATACCAAACCTTGATGTTGGTTAATAGATGTAGTTACTCGTAGCTCAAATATTGTAACATCAAGCGGGGATTTTTAATTGCTATTGTTGCAACTCGATTTAGTTACATGTTTATTTGAGATTCTTATTATTATCCTTACTTGATCTATATATGGAGCTTTTAAAGTGTAATATCCTAATGTTTATTTATTCCAAATAATTATTGTTTATAAAAATGAAGAGAGAAAAATGGCCATGGTAATTAGGGTGTTACAGAAGTCGTGGGAGTTGAGATGATTTTATGATCTTTCATATCATATTTCTTTAGAAGTTCCAAGCAATACTTTATTTGGCTTATGAACGTGCCAACTTATATTTGTTTTATCTGCAATCTTAAGAATTAGGTAAGCTCCCCCATTAATGACATTTTGAACTCCCTTCATGATACTAGAAAAATCTTTGCAAATAGATTTATTAGTGGCTCCAAATATATTATTATCAACATAAATCTGAACTAATAAGAATATGAAATTTCTTATGCTTAAAAATTTTAATGAGGAAAACCATTTAATGTGAGGGGAGTTAAAAGATTAATGCAAAAAAAAACATTATTTTGATGCATATAAAAACTAATTTTGATGCAAATGAAAAAATAACTAAATGACCAAGATGCAAGCAAAATAACTAAGATAAATTATGTGCAACTACACGAAGATAGAGAAGAATGGAACGATCATACTAATTATTATGATTTAGGACTTAACTTATTGCACAAGTAAAGTTAGACAATACTAAAACTTATATATAAAAAACACAATACAATCATAAATATGATTGGATACATCTTTCTTACTTGTCTTGAGAATCCATTAAGATTTCTAGACACTTGTGCATAAGATATCAATAAATAGAATTAGGTACCCAATTATAGTCGTGTACTTGGGGGTGTTGGTGTAAGCCCTAGAGGCCAATATTTTTGGTACTTGTATCGAATTATTTATTAATAATAAAAGGCTTTTTCTTTATTACGTTTGTTTAATAAAGTCCCTAGAATAGCTAGTCTGTTTAATGTATCAAGTGTGACTTGATCATGAGATCACATTATACGTAAGGACACTATTCTTAAAGTATCCGTAGTCGAGCTTTATTATGAAGTGGGATAACATTAAAGCATTAAGACTATTATGTATATAGACTGATGATCACATCTCATGGATCATGGATAAGAAGTTATCAAGTCTTAAACATAGGTATGAATGTTAAGAGTAATATTTATACTGGATTGATCCGCTATGAGAATACTATATAGAATGTTATGCAAAGTGTCATAAGTTATTCTCATGGTGATAATGGTGTATACCACCCTTCGACCTGAAACCACTATGGACCCTAGATGTAGAGTCGAGTGCTTTATTGCTAATCAAACGTTGTCCGTAACTGGATAACCATAAAGACAGTTGATGGGTACTCCACGAAGCATGCTGAGGGACATGAGTGACCTAGATGGAATTTTCCCATCCTGCATAACAGGATAAATGTCTATGGGTCCAATATTGAACTGGATAAGGATGACACGGTCTATGCCTTGTGTTCAATATAGACATAAGGGCAAAAGGGTAATTATGCACATAAGTATTATCACATAAGGATTTGTCAAATCACATGACATTTTCGTGTCTTGGGTAGCAGTGATGTGTTGCTAGATACCGCTCACTGTTTATTATGTTAAATACGTAATTTAATATAATTGCCAATGCCGCGAAAACCTATAGGGTCACACACAAAGGACGGATTGATGAGAGATAGAGTAACTAAGGAACACCGTAAGGTACGGTGCCCTTAAGTGAATTATAGAACATCGTAAGGTACGGTGTACTTAAGTAGAATACGAAATATGGTAAGGTACCATGCGCTTAAGTGATTTTGGGCATATTATAAAATATGGGTCACTTACACTTAAGTGGGCTTTTTAGCTTGAAGCCCGCACAAGTGGTTCTATAAATAGAACCCTTGTTCAGAAGCATTAATTACGGTTGCATTTTTCGTTTTCTCCTTCTCTCTCTCTCTCTCTCTCTCTCTCTCACTCAAAGCCTTCATTCGTAGCAGCTAGCACTGAGATTGAAGGAATCCGTTCGTGTGGACTGAGTAGAGGCGTTGTCGTTGTTCAATATTCGTGATCGCTCCGTAGATCTGCATCAAAGGTTTCAATCGTCACAAGAGGTAACTATTCTATCACTAATCATGCCCATTTGTAAGGATCACTAAAGGAGAAATTTTAATTTCCACTGCATTTTGGATCGCAATTCTCTTTCAGGGGGTTGGGAGGAGGACACTTAGGTAGTTAAGTCATGATACCATTACGAACCTTGACATTCGTAACATGGAAAAGAAGCCTAATGTTACATTTGTCACCACAATAATGACATATTGCTTTAGATGTTATTTCTATATCTTCTAGAAAATCGATGCTTTTTCTATAAAAAAAATCTCTTTCACTTGAAGAAGTAGAAACAATAGTAGACAACGAAATATCTTGTGTCAATTGTCCTTTAAGGTTTTCATTCTAAATTTCTAAAGTAGGACAAGTGACGCATTCCATATTAACTCCCTTTTCAACTAAAATATCAGAAGCTCTAAATTTCTCACTAACGAGAGATGCATGAGCTTCCTTTAAGGTTTCTAAGGCACTATTAAGATCACAAATATCTTTCTCAAGTTTTGAAATAAGTTTTCTTTGATGAGAGATTTTCTTAAATGCACCAAATGCGTAAGCATGCATTTCTTTAAACACTTTCAATAATTAATTGTAAGACGATTTAAAATAAAAATAAAAATCATACACCTTTGAGTTTTTAGCCTTTTTGTGCACCCTTAAGCACAGGTTTGCAAATTCATCATCTAAACTAGATCTGGAAGATGAAGAGTATCTCTCATCTTCTTATTCCCAAGTGATATAAGTCTCTTGACCTTTGACACGATTACCCTTCATCTTGTATGAGTCTTTGTCCTTCTTTTTGTTGTGCTTATTGAGACTTAGACATGATGTACGATAATGACTTGACTTTTCACATTCGTAGAATGTAACATTTTCTTCCTTTTTATTATCTTATTTATTATATGGATGAGATTTCTTAAAGTTAATCAAATTCTTGTCGGAGTGTTAGAGCTTATATTTCTTTATATATTGATTATAACGTTTGACGAATAACCCAATATATTCTTCTTTGGAAGAGTCTTTGTTAGAACTTCATTATCTTCTTATAATTTACCTGCCTTAGATAACGAGGCTTTCAAGGAGATATCTCAATTTTTTTATTTAACATTTCCTTTCTTTTAGGCATTTACTTCGCTTGCAATGAGTCTTTTCAATTCATTTTCATGTTTAGTCAGCTTTTCGAATAATTTCGTGATATCTAAATTATTAAGATCGTTTGATTATTTAATGGTTGTAACCTTTGGTTGTTATTCCCTGCATATTAACCTTAAAATTTTGTTAGCATAATCTTTGTTAAAAAGAGACTTGCATAAATTTTCTAACTTGTTGATTAAGTGGAGAAAACGAGTCTGCATGGATTTCAAGATTTCACTGAGTTCCATACGAAATAGTTCATACTTCTCAGTCAACATATTAATTTTAGAATCCTTGATGTCTCAAGTACCCTAATAGATCACTTGAATGGAGTAATATACTTTTGCCCTTAATGCAGAAGTAATATGCCGCTACAAAGTTCCTAATAAGATTATTACTGACAACACCAATAACCTGAATAACAAGATGATAAAAGAGTTATGTGAGGACTTAAAAATTTAACACCAAAACTCTTCACCATATCGGTCGAAGATGAATGACTTCGTAGAAGCAGTAAACAAGAACATCAAGAAGATTGTTCAGAAAATAGTCAAGACCTATAAAGATTGGCATGAGATGCTTCTCTTTGCTCTACATGGCTACAAAAATTCGGTACGTACCTCTACTGGGGAAACTCCATTTTCAATGGTATATAGCATGGAATTTGTCCTTCAAATTGAGGTTAAAATCCTTCATTGAGGGTTATCATGGAAGCCAAGCTTGATGAAGCAAAATGGGTTAAGTCCATATTTGATAAGCTGAATCTCATAGATGAAAAGCGCTTAGCTACTCTCTGCCATGGTCAACTATACCAGAGATGACTCAAGACCACTTTCGACAAAAATGTTAGCCCTCGCGTATTCCGAGAAGGTGACCTAGTGCTCAAGAAATACTCTCCAATACATTTGGACCCACGAGGCAAGTGGACTCCTAATTATGAAGGATCATTCATCATAAAGAATTCCTTCTCAGGCGGAGTCCTGATCCTCACCACCATGGATGGGGAGGAGTTTCCCCTGCTAGTGAACTCCGACGCAGTAAAAAAATGTTATGCCTAAAAAAATGATGAATAAAGAGCCTGCTGGGACAACCTAGGCAAAAATGGGCATCCCGATGGACAAAAAAAGAGATGTCCCGACAAATATTAGGGATCAAATAAAAAAATGATAATAAGCTCACTAAGTCGAAAACCTGAAAAAGGCGACTTAGGCAAAAATGGATATCCCAGTGGACAGAAAAAAAAGAAGGAAAAATGTCCAGGTAAAAGTTAGGAATAAAGGCATTTGACTGCAACACTTGAGCTTAATTCATCACAGCTAGAATTCAGACGACAAAGATCGGTCCAGTCACCATCAATTGAAGTAAAGTATTGAGATTCAGATCTTACAGTGGGCAATATCACATGTTGTAATCAATGGAAATGCATATAAATTTCCCATTGCAATTTTCCTGAATTTTCAATTTTTGTAATTTCCTTTTCTATGATTTTGCATCTTTGTACTCACATCTTATGTACAAACTTCTCTTTTTCACATCCAATAAAATTCTCTTCTTTTTTTATCAAATTTTATTTTCCTGTATTTTAGTTGCAAAAATATTGATTATTTTTTATATATAATACTGCAAAATATCGAGAATAATAAAAAGCTAAAAGGAAAACTTTTGCATTACCTTGATTACTTGAAAAATTCTAAAGGGAGATTGGTAGCTTACAACGAATGCTTAATACATGAAAGTAACTCGATGACTGCCCGATCAGGTCATAAGTCATACTCTCTCTCTCTCTCTCTCTCAGAAAGAATCAGAATAAAATCTCCAACAGTTGTGGCAATTTGAAGTTCTCTCCTTTGCTACGATTTCATTGGTTAAGTTATGGAATATCGGGGAATCAAGTTCACCACTATAGAAAAAGAGTCTCACTCTTGTAGATACCAGTTATTTCCCTCACAAAAATAGCCCACATTGCTGCATAACATGCATAGTCTTATGCATCATATAAGTCCAGCATAAGCATACATAATTCATAACAGACATCTCTTTTGTGACTGGTCTATTCCCCCAAACAAGAATTTCAGTCAATAAACCTACAAAAGTTTATCTTCCATTCCATATCCCTAGCAAACAAACTCCAGGTAGTATACCTAGTCTCCTTACATTACATTCAATTCCTTCTAAAAGGACAAATTTTTGGGTCTTTGTATTTAATCATCTTGTACCTTGAATGCCTGAAAAGTTATCGTCGTTCATGCATTCAGGCTTAAGATGATTAAATAGGGGCAGTTGTCATACCCTAAAATTTGCCCTACATATTCCCATTTCATCTGGCTCATGGCTCATGATTCATCTATATACCCTTGTCTTAATCATCCATTATAAGATCATTTATACGCACTTTAGTTTTACAAGTAACATCATTGATTCAAAGGGTTCTTATTATTTATATGCACGAGTCAAAAATGAGTAACTAAAAAATGTAGCTTAGGGAAGCGACACTCGAATGTCGTATCACAAGGAATCTTGTATTTAATTTTACCAACTGAAAACAATGGGGGTTTTAAGGTTCAAGTTTCAAATAAAATAAGAGTAAAAAAGGATTTGTTACGAATAAGCTAAAATGGCTAATCCTACTGATTTGGGTTTCGACTTATCATTGGCTATTGTAAATCCAATCCCATAAGTGGCTTCGATTCTATTCTAATATGAAATTAATTAGACAAACGCTATCAATACCATGTGAATTATGCTCATTTTTACCGCATTAAGCATGACAGTTTAAAGATTTGGCGAAGCTAACGAATAAGCTAAGTTAACACGCGATTAAAACTAGGAACATGCATACAATCGAATTTAATCAATTATATCCTATGAGTGGCAATCAAATTAAGAAAATGAAAGCAATCTAATTAAGTAAATGGATTCATTGGCAGAATTGAACAGAAAACGAAATGGAATTAAAATAACCTTAAAGCGGTGGAACCCGTAATCAGCAGAATTTACTTTCGGGATTAGTTCTCCATGAAAATTGTACAAATCAAGGAATTTCGTGAATAGTGAATTGGTGAATGAATAGTTCCACAACTATTTTTGGTTATACGAAATAAGGAATTAGGGTTCTAATCTTAATCGGGTTGGAAAACATAAAAATTGGTCCAAAACTGGCCCAAAACTAAATATTTTCTAAAGTATGAAACTAGAACGGTTTATTTGAGTCTTTTATACTATGAATATGCTTCTTACTGTAACATAAACATTTTATCTTATCCTCTCAGCTTTCCAAGGCCTATTAGAACGCGTCAATCCGATTCTTGTAGCCCAAGTTAAGACATCTGAAGTGAGAGGGTGTAAATAGCTATTTATTCAGAAAATACCATATAAAATCAAAATAAATGTAACGATAAACTAAGCTAAAGAAACACACTAAAATAGTAGAAATAATAAAAGACACTCTAAAATTGTTGCAACATAATAATGAAAGAATGTGCATGAAAATGCACTGATCAATACCCTTGCCTTAATAAACCATTATAAGATTATTTATATGCACTTGCATTTTACAAGTAACATCATTGATTCAAAGGGTTCTTATTATTTATGATATAAGACATTGAATTATGTCAAAAGTGTTATCAATCTTAATGGACTACGGTTTCTATGGTGTTTACTTGTGAAGAAAATTGGTGAGATCATGGTGCTACGTTTGACTTCTTGGGAACAACTAATTCTGGATGTTCACTTTTCTTGGCATAAGTCTTTGGAATCCCTAATTATGGTCAAGGCAATTTGGTTATGAAACTGGAAGCCATTTGCACAAGTTTGACTTTTTCTCAACAAAGTCAACCATGGAAGGTTGACTTTTTGGTGACCAATTTCTTATGAGGTCTTACATGTTAGTTATGATTGGCTATTGTTATCTTGATTAAAGCATTACAATTCAAGTTCAAGGAAATTCAAATTCATGAAAATGGAGGGAAATTCATTTTTTGGGAAATAAGTTACAAGTTGTACAATATATGTCAAATCCATATTCAAACACCAAAAAATACATTACAGAAGACAAAATGACAAGTTGTACAAAAATTTATAATTTGGCCTAAGATTGGCTTTTGGTCAAACGGTTGACCAAAGTCAAACTGAACTCTAATGCTACTTTTTCCCTTCATTTTCATGATTATTCTATTTTGTGACCCCAAGTCTTCATCATCCTCAAATTCATTCCAGAATCCCACCATGGTGTTCAATGCCATATAAGTCCCATGTCAGACCATGTTAAACCATGACATGACCAAGACTATGTTCTTCATAATGCCAAGACTTGCAGCAGCCCTACAAAACTTAAACCAAGTCAGCATCATTGAACCGACCATACATCATAACTGTCAAGAACATACTAACACTAGTAATGTATATACATCCAAATACATTATGCCACAACACTTTTAGCCTACATTTCATGCATACAATGACAATACATACATACACATAAAACTAAGCAACAATAACCTTGGGACTTCTAATGCTTGGCCCAACACCCTTTTACCACTCAGACATCATCTTCCACTAAATGCACCCCGTGACAGAGTAATTAACTTATTTAATTATTGTTTTTAATTTCTTTTAACATTTTTGTAAACACGTGAAAAATAGATATTTTAACTACACATAATTCATTAGATTAGATTTTTAATTAGATTTAATTTTTTGATATTCTTAGCTCACTTAGTGGTAGGTTAGAAATTAGGGTTTTAACATGTTAAATTCAATTTCTAGTGCCTTTGATTTTTCTTCATAATATCATGTGTTTAATGTATGACTCTTAGCATGTTCGTCTTATTGGTTGATTAGTTGATCAAACTTATTTTGATCAATTAATTAGATTTATGAATTATGTTTTGTTGTATGACCTTTAAAAACAATTTGCACGATCCCTTAGGTTTACATTCAATTAAGTGATCACAAGTTCCTTGATCACTTGATTGAATTAGATCTTTAGACTTTCACCTACACTTAATCCATTAAATCATTCCTGGGTCCATTCCCATTCAAAACCCTATAAATAGGTAAACTTCAAGACATGATCGTGCTAAGCTTCATTCTACTCTTCCAAACACATATTGCCTCACCTTTTTTAAATAAAAACTCATTTTTAAAAATTTCAAACAGTTGTTAAATATGATGCGAATTATGCGTCGGGGCCTTGAGAAATGGAAAATAATGAGAAGAAGCATTCCTACCCTTGTTTTGAATACCTTTGAATATGGGACGTATGCCCTAGGTATTCAAAGTATTCACCTTCATTTATAAACTTTAGTGCAATTCAAATCAAAATAACTTTCAACCTTCATTCTTAGACCAATAGTTCAACAATCCACATCAACAACGCCATCATCTTTGGACCAAACATAATACTCTTTGGACACCCATACACTCTTGAGGTTAGTTACCTTTCTCTTAGTTAAAATACCCATCTCTAAATCATACATCTCTCTTTGGGTTAATCATATTCTTGTGGTTAAAATATCCTTTTCACGCATGCTTGCCTTATGATTCCCAAAGCTTAGGCAAACCCTCTTCTCAAGCATGTTTGCCTTGTGAGTCCTAGAGCTTAGGCAGACCATCTCATGCATGCTTTCCTTGTGAGTCCTAAAGCTTATGCAAGCCATCTCATGCATGTTTTCCTTGTGAGTCCTAGAGTTTAGGCAGACCATCTTATACATGATTTCCTTATGAGTCCAAGAGCTTATGCAAGCCATCTCATGCATGTTTGCCTTGTGAGTCCCAAAGTTTAGACAAACCCTTTTCTCATGCATGTCTACCTTGTGAGTCCCAGAGCTTAGGAAAACCATCTCATGCATGTTTGCCTTGTGAGTCCCAGAGCTTAGGCAAGCCATCTCATGTATGTTTTCCTTGTGAGTCCCAGAGCTTAGGCAAACCCTTTTCTCATGCATGTTTGCCTTGTGAGTCACAGAGCTTAGGCATACCATCTTATGCATGTTTGCCTTGTGAGTCCTAGAGCTTAGGAAAACCACCTTTCTTATAGGTCTTGATCCCCTAATCTAGGCAAAACCCTACAACTATGCATTAGTTAATCACCATTTATTGGTTAATATACCACACTCATGGCTCAGACACCACTCTACGGGTTCAAACAATACAATCTTGGTTCAAATAACATCTTCACAACACCTTCACCATATTCATCACCTTTTCAATTCTTTGTCTAAACAATAATTTATTTTCATAAAAGAACTGCTATAATCTATTCCTTAGCAGTCAGACTAAAAGCTTAAAGCATTTGAACTAGGATCGAACCAGCTAACGTAAAAACACTTTTAGGATAAGATTATAACATTGTTGCATAAAAACAACCAACAGATACGTAGTTTTCAACCACGAACTACGAAACTCTGATTTTCTCATTGCACTATGAGAATTCGTAGGCACGAGGGTTTGAATCCTTGGCGAGCACATTAATTATAAAATTATTTCCCCTTTATTAAAATCAATCGTAAGTAACCTTTAGATAATAACACTCATCCATGCAAAAAATAATCAAAATGGTTCCCGTTGAGTACAACAAATGTAAAGGATGTTAATATCTTCCACTTGCATAACCGACTTCCTTACCATTTTTCTCTTCCCTTTAGATTTTATTTATATTTTCTATTTCTCTTAAAATAAATACAATTCAATGGCGACTCTATTGTATTTCGAGTGTGCAATGCGCTCGAGTATCTTTTACGGCACGACACATTTTACATGAGTTGTGTAAACGAATAATTTCAATATAATGAGAACTCTAGAATTATTTATTTCATGGTTTAATCAACAACTAGAACAATTTAAAGTCTCAATCTAACAAAACCTACACTTATGAAAGAAATTTCTATTAATGCAATAAACCTAACCACATGTAATTCTAAGAAAGCAATAAACATAACATCTAACTATATAGAAAATTAAAAAGATATGGATAGAGAAGATTGCACCAGGATTTATATTGGTTCAGTGCTTTTATCCTCGCTTATGCCTAATCCAATCTCAAATGGTTATCCATTGAAATTTTGTTGTTCTTACACTATGATTTTGACAAGTTTTACACATTTGTTTAGTACAATCACAATTTGAATAATGCTGAAAATAATAATCTTCTATCAGAATCCTCGTTGACTTGTACACAATATCTAACACTGAGATTTGCAAAATTTTCACTTAAAATCAGTTTAAATCTTAAAACTCCAAGAATGTTCCTCCAAGTTTCAACTTTGTAGTTATATTTAATCGATCCTACATGAGTCTTGAGCCTTGGCTTGTCTCAATATGAGAAAATATTTTGAAAAAATTGTAGGCTTTGACACAGCTCTACCAAAGTAATTATGGAGAGGAGAACCTCATTCTTTTCTGCAGGATTTGTCAACCTCAGCCACAATCATACACAAAATTGAAAACCCCTGAAAACCTTAAGAAATATTCAAAGAAAACATTAATCATAATAAAAATCCTCCTCACATATCATACACCCTAAGATGAGAGCTAGATCCAAACGAAAATGGATGATGCAAGAAGTTGAAGATGTAAAGATTTTGTTTGTAAATCTCAAAATAAGATTCAAAACACTTTTGAAAATTGAGAGAACACGCGTATTGTGAATTCTAAATAAAATATGTATGTGTATGTTTTTCAACATTGTTAATGGGTTTTAAGAAAATAATTTATATATGTGCTAGAGATCTAGCATAAAAATGAGATAAAAATGCTATTTGATTTAATTCATAAGCAAAAAGTGTTAGACGAGTCAAGAGATCATGTGATTTAAATCAAGACCCAAGAACAAAAAAAATTGACTTTATGTGATTGAAGTCATATGAATCGAGTCAAGAGAATCTCTTACTCGAACCATATTCATAGAACCAAAATCCAAAAACTACTAATTGTGTTTGATTCGAGTCAAGCACTTTGTGATTCGAATTAAACCTCTCTGATTCGAGTTAGAGACTGTTGTGATTTGAATCACACTAACAGAAGAAAATCTTGCTTTTCATAAATGTAGTTGTTTTGAGTAAGGATGCTTGTGATATGAATCATGACATCACATAAGCAATTTGTGTCCATTATGTAACTCTGATTCGAATTATGTAAGATTATAATTCTAATCACACTTCCATAACCTTAATTTTTTTAAATGAAGTGTTTTTAAGATCTAAACTTACCATGACTTGAATTATTCTCAAATGTGCTTCTTGATTCAAAGCTCTGAAAAATTGACTAAAAGCATATTGGTCAGGCTATAATCAAACAATGCTATTTATGCACGCGTAGAAATGGATTAAGAACTCAACCCTTCGCAGGAGTATCAATCACCATACTTCCATGCATCTCAGATATCTCTAACTTAAGTTTCACAGCACAATCCAAAGATATAAAGGAATGAGTCGCACCGGTGTCAATAATAGCTACAAGAGGAAAGCCATTAATATAACACGTACCTCGGATCAAACGATCATCTGCAGAAGTCTCAGAACCTGATAAAGCAAAGACCTTGCCTCCCGACTGGTTCTCTTTCTTCGGCTTAGGACACTGCGGACTGATATGACCCACCTCTCCACAGTTGAAACAAGTCACAGTCTTCAACCGGCACTCTGCAGCCAAGTGACCACCTTTGCCACACTTGAAACACTTCTTCTCATTACTGGTACACTCATGGATACGATGTCCAGCTTGACCACATCTGAAACACTTAGCAGGGGCACTGGAGTCTCCCCCACTAGGTCTCTTCATTCCACTCTGTCTCTGGAAACCTTTGCCAACTGCATACGGTTTCCCACGATCATTCTGATTCTTGCCTTTCCTATCAACCCTCTGCTGATAGCTCTCTGCTCTAGCCTTGGTATCCTGTTCAAAAATCCTGCAACAGTCCACCAAATCAGAAAACACTCTAATCCGCTGATACCCAATAGCCTGCTTAATCTCGGGACGCAACCCGTTCTCAAACTTCACACATTTTGAAAATTCCCCAGTAGCCTCGTTATAGGGAGTGTAATACTTTGACAATTCTGTGAACTTAGCAGCATACTCAGTAACAGACCGGTTACCCTGCTTCAATTCTAGGAACTCTATCTCTTTCTTTCCTCTGACATCCTCTGGAAAGTACTTCCTCAGAAATCTCTCTCTGAACACCGCCCAAGTGATCTCAGCATTCCCAGCAGCTTCCAACTCAGTGCGGGTAGCAACCCACCAATCATCTGCTTCCTCTGACAGCATATGTGTACCGAACCTGACCTTCTGGTTTTCGGCACACTCAGTCACTCGGAAGATCCTCTCAATCTCCATATGACCGGCTCCACCAATCGTTATAAAGGCATAAACTCGTTGGGTGTACTACACCAGGGTCGACAATTCTTCATTAAGAGCCTCGTCAGCCAGGCTGGTGAGGTAAGCAAAATCTTCTTCCAAAGTAGACGCTCAGTTCTCCCTTGGAGTACGAGTTCCCGATCTAAGAAGATGGAAGTTGGAATTCTCGAAGTCAGGGGTAAAATGCCTAAAGTGTGTGACAGACTTCGTGTATCCTAAAGAATTAGGGATGGGCACCAGGGAAGTTCATCCTCAAGATTGGGGTAAATCTAGCATAGAATACCATATTAATTTCTTCATCCCTTTGACTAGAGCAGGGACGATTGTCAGTGTCAAAATGTTTGAAGGGTCGGAAATTTCCGAGATAGCTCGAGCTCCCCTCAAAACATTAGAAAACATTGTAGGTAAAGATAATAAACATCAAAGGATAGAGTTATTGGAAGCTTACAAAAAATGACATCCATCTCCTCCTTGGTATTAACATCCATTAACAAACGAGTTTTGATGAACAGATTCAAACATTTCCTCGACGTTTCATGCCGAGGGACAATGCCCCAGACGTAATATAATTCTGAAGAAGACAATTAACCATTTCTTTGGGTAAAGCTCCTATATGGAAGTGTCACACTCCTTGTAGATGTATGACTCATTCCCCGTTAAAAAATGGCTTTGGATCTAAAATTTACAAAATGAATTCGTACATTGATATTCCAGTTTAGTCTCTAGGGCACAGACCTTTGCACAAGCCTCCTTGTTGAGTAGAGTAACTAAAAATAATTAATCTTTGAAATGTTTCACGCTTTCAGAATACATTTCTACATTACATGTAACCTACGTCATTGCAATTAAGCCTTGACCCTGTGCGCAATTTTCTACACTTTTTTATACCTTGAAAAGATGGAAGACAATTGACAAAGATGGATTTCCTCCCTGGTAGTCACACCGGTATTGGAATACTTTGATGAAGGCCTAACTCACATAGTTCAATTGCGAGGGTCAATCATCAGATGGTTCATAACTTCAACTTCGAAATCATTAAAAGGCAATCAGAGGCCTAAAATAAAAAAGAGGCACACATAAAAAGGACGACACACCCACTATATTCATTGCAAATCTTTTTGTCTCTTTTAGAGATCAATGTGCCCTAGTTAGAAGAAGTACCCACTTCAAGAAAATCTCTTTAGAGACTACCTTATAAAGCAAAGATAGAAACGGTTCCCGAAATTTTAGGGTCTACCTATACAACAAAAGTATCTTCCTTTGCTTTTTGACGTATGGTGGGTACCGTTTCCATTAGTCAAGAAGGATGGTATGTTGCAAAGAGTGCAAATGGTGAAAGGAGAAGGATAATGTTCAAAGAAACTGTATTACTATTTTGAAAAATTATATGATGCCTCACTGAAGGAAATGAAAGGAAGCATGCACTATCAGTGATCCAAATTTCGTCATAAAAACACTTGAGTACCCTAGTTCCCAAAGGTCATCATGATAAAGCAAGTGAAAAGACATCTAGAGTGCGAGGTGTATTTAATGCGCAAATGTTACATGACAATGATGTCACATTGTGACTTTTGGCTCAAGTCGGGCAACAACCAGTAAAAAGTAACAAATGCAGCAAAGCTTTCACCCTACAGAGCAGAGGAAAATGCTTTGGGGCAATTGTTCTGGGCCGGCCAGAAGGCCTAACAACTATGGGCTGGAGAGCAGAATGATACATCACGTCAGATGCAAATCAAGTATCTTACCCTAGTCAAGAATGCAAGTGATATCTGTAACACCCTTCTAAAATACCCCAAATATTAAATTAAAATAACAATATATCAATCAGAGTAAATATGCAATTAAGGGTGTCACACAATCATTTCACACCATTCACCATAATATTTAGTCATGCTCATTATTTAACTCAAAACATAAAACATTGCACAATACGCAGCGGATAGAGATCAAATCGATCATTCAAAACATGTAACACATTCCATGTAAAATTTATTCAACAAGGTAAAACATCCCGTCCCGATGTTACATCTATCAGAGCATGACCCACTAAGGAACTACACTAGACTCCAAGCACTAGCTCCTACTCAATCACTGCTCGTTACCTGAAAAATAGTTGTAAGGGTGAGTTCCTCAATCGATATAATAAGCATTATAAAATATCATGTCATGTTAAGTAATTTAACACATTAATCACCCTAATCACATCACACATTCAGTAACGACATATTAATTCAAATATCATACTCAATACCAATACAACTCATACTCATACTCAATATCAACACAAACACACGTATAATATTGGAATACATCCATTCATATTATACGCCATACACATATTATGCAATGAGACTCCATGCATGCGGTACCGACTATTTGTGAACATATAGTTCACCTCACCGATCAAATCCAGATACGACTACCAAGCCCACTAGTCCCACTCATTTGAGACCTAGTGACTCACTCACTAATTCCTCACCACGGGAATTAGCTACCACCCCTCAAGGGCCATGCTATGCACGCTAATTCACCTAGCATGCAAACATCGACAACAGTCCATAATGACTAACTCGCTAATTCCTCACTATGGGAATTAGCTACCACCATAAAGGCCACAATATGCATGCTAAATCACCTAGCTATGCAAAATCATCAACAACAACCCACAATGGACATATGCTCACACTCTAAGCCATAAACAGTCCATTCACAATTGCATACATAACATATACATTCATAGCATTATGCATACAATCATACATCATTAGCATATTATCACAAAATCATATCATGTCAAGCCAATTAAAAATCACAGTATTAGCACACTCTACTAATACCTACACTGCTCAAAACAGCGGGAAATAATCCCTAATACATCATACATCAGCTACAATACATCACTCAGCTGAAACCACCAAAAATTGCACAACAACAGCACAGAAAATCACAAATCTGCCCATACGCGTATTGCCTAGTCCCATACGCGTATGGCCCATCTCCTGACCAATTCCCATACGCGTAACACCATCTCATACGCGTATGCTACGCGTATCACTTCCCCATACGCGTACCAACAGAGACCAAACCACGTTCAAAACATCATCTTCCTCATCCATACGCGTATTGCCTAGTGCCATACGCGTACCAGACCATCTCATACGCGTATTGCCTAGTGCCATACGCGTATGACCAGAAACCAGAATTTCCAGATCTGCTATGGTTTTCTCTGCTACGAGATCTATCCAATTCAACCTTCCACAGTCCAATTTTCACAGTAATCGTTCATATCATCTAACACGAATCATGCCCTATTCGATCTCACAAATTCTAACACTATTGCATCTAATTCCTACGAATTTCCTTCGATTTTCATCCAGATTTCGTTCATCCCAAAAGTTCACAATTTCATCATGCATCATTCAAATCAGAGGCAATTCAATGGTTTATCACTACCCATTACATATTATCCCATAATACCCATTAAACGATGATAAACCCCCCTTTTTCCTTTTCACGTGAAAAATAAACCTTTTTACTAAATGGGACCTTTTCTAAATTCCAACTTTTATTCCAATAAAATAATAATCCAATAATAAAAATTCCAATTATTTAATTAAATTAATAAATATATTATTAACTTAAATTAAATAATTATCTTGTTTTATCGGGATGTTACAATATCAATCCAAGATCAATTAGATGGATCACAATATTTCACGATGATGGATAAGCAATATATTATGTTTGATTTACTATATTAGAGGGAGAACATTTCATTTCTCAGGTAATTTGAATTCAAATTCCATTCACCTCATCTTAATCTCATGTTGATTTGGTTGTTGAAGTTCTAACCCTACAAGTCAACTCATCTTCCATTTTATCAGAAGTTCAAGTCCATTATTGTAATCTACATCCATCGATCACTGATTCTTATTCATTCGAAACAATATTTAATTAGATTTTAAACTTGTGGTGAATAAGAAAAGTTTTTAAGTTTGTGGAGTATGTTTTAACATCTTTAATATTTATTTTTAAGAATAAAATTACACTAGCTATAATGATTGGGTGTCACATTAATAAATGATATATTATAAATATAAATTTTGAGAAAACTTAAAAGAAAAACTATGTTTCGCCTTTGTGCCATTTTTAGTCCTTTTTGTTTTTGTTTATCAATTTCATTCTTTTAAGTCACTAAACATTTGGAACATTGTCAGAAATAGAATTTACGTTATAAAAATGTTGATATGGATATTACCGTATATTTTCTTGAGAATGAGGCAAAAATCCATCATATTCTTTATCATAATAACATTTTACCTCAAAATTTTGAAAACCTAGAAAATTTTCTATTAAAATATATCAGCCACGGTAGGAAGGTTGCAAAGTTGGCGCAATTTGATGAGTCATGGTTTCAGGATATCATGCAGTTATCTGAGTTGCAGAATTTATGTCGAATTGACTATGGTTATATTAACCATGTCTTATTGTTTTCTTTTGGGGAGAGATGGCACATAGAGACACCATCATTTCATCTTCTGATTGATGATATGTCCATCACACTTGATGATTTCTCATGTCTTCTACATCTTTCGATCTAGAGAAAAATATTAAACTACTCAATAATCAGCAGACCTGAAACACTAAATATGATGGTAAGTTATTTAGTAGTTGACATGGGAAAAGCTCAACAGGAGTTAAATGACACCATAGGATGTCATGCTAGGTTTTCTTTTGGGGGGATATGTATGTGCACCACCCGACTGCAGTTATGGAGGTTGATGGTGATGATGCACGAAATGCATACCACTAAGCATGTGCATTGAGGTCATACCTCTTGGTTTTTGTCAACACACCAATTTTTATGAACAAAAGTGTGACATATGTCGACGTAATCTACTTAAGATATTTCATTGACTTTGAGATATTTCACCTGTATAACTGGGGGGATTCTTGTTTGGTGTGCCTCTACTCCAAACTAAGGAGGGTAGTATATGGAAGACTCGACGACTGATTGGAAATAAGTGTCAATTTTAGGATTTTTTTGACATTTTTACTAATATTAACGTCATAATACCTATGCTACAAAGTTATGTTATTAATATTTCATCTGAACTATTTTCAGGCATGGGTTTACTAGTATTTTCCATGTCTTGTCGGCTGGGCATATATGAATGACTACTTTGAGGTCTTGTCACATGCGTGCTCGATCATCTCGTTTAGAGAGAATCAAGCGATTGAGCTATTTTGAGTTGATCTTGATTGCATCGTGCCAGATGATATTAACTGGATGTGGTACGCTGATCACCGTAAGATGCGGGTCTTGGAGGTATATCATTGTAATTTGAATGACTAACATGTAGGTCTTGACTTATGTACCCCCATCTACCTGAGTGAGTCCCGCGGCAGTTAAGGTTTATCTAGGGTATTACCCAAAGGCCCTACCGTTGTTGATCCGACCATTGTACTCCACATAAATGTTTATAAATTTTTTTTAACGTACTTTGATCATCTGGTGTCAAAAAATGTGTCGTGTGCAAGCTTCTCGTCCACGGAGTATGTTATATGGCTACATCTTATAGTTTTATAAAGTGTCACATCCTTACATGACACCAAATGCAGAGGGAGATCCTCCGATACCAACTCATTAGATCTTAGAGGAGGAGGAGACAATGGCAGATCATGTCGTTACCAATATGTCATTGCATTGCGGCTATTGAGAAAAAGGTCATAACTTGGGGCGCGTTTGACAAAGACATTCCTCAAATGACCATTCTACATATCATCTTAGCCGATGCACGACATGCATTGCATTAGCCGCAACAGATGGGGAGCATGGACAACAAATATACGTACTAGTGAGATTTTATTTTGTATATTTTGATATTTTGTATATGATTTATATTTGGATTGACTATGACATTTTGTATTTGACATTTAGGCTCATATATACTCAATAATTCTTCAATTTTGATGTTATTATTGAATGACATATATGTGTATGATTTGTGAGATTGATTTATAAATAACTCATAATGTAAGATTTATTAAGAAATGACAAAATTCTTATAACTTATTGGCAAAGAGTACAAAATATTGTCATGGAATTAATCGAGACATATAATATGAAGATTGAAATCCAAACCAATTTTTAACAAAGTGATACCTCAATCATAATGGGATTATTCCAAACATATGATATGGAGATTGATATCCAAACCAAATTTTAACTAAAGGAGATGTCTCAATTATAAAGTCATTTTGTTGTTGAATGAGCTGAATTTTGAAATCTAATGACATTTTGGAATCATCAAAAGGCGTGTAATCACTACATAGGGTGTGGTGATCAACAACCCCTATGAAAAAAACCTAAACCTCTTCTAAATTTAAAAAAAAAGTCATGGGGTGTTTTTTTTTTCAGATTAGTTCTACATTTGTATCTTTGAAAACAATTTATTCTACAACAAATTTTGTAATCATTTATGTGAAAAGTATTGAACTATCTCAAGGCACATTTTGATTTTAAAACATCGGGCAACTGCGTTATTCATAACGTGTTACCCTGGGACATTCTAAGAAAAATGGTTTATAATAAAGTCTCTGTCAGGTCAAACGATGCATATTACCTTAAAGTTTAAGGCTTCGTGTTTCCTGACCACACAAACATTATGTAGTTAACAGTGAACAAAAATATGTTATCCTGCATGTATATCCATAATCACCAACGCAGACAAAAATATTGCCAGAATCAATCAAGGATAGACACATTTAGGATCACATAACTGAACAACTTTGCAGACACTACATACTGAAGTTGATGGAAATTCATTGAAAACTAACTACATGTGTTTACAAACCAGCGCCCAAAAGCTTGAACTCAAATTTGGAATGTATCAA
This sequence comes from Lathyrus oleraceus, assembly GCF_024323335.1. NCBI lineage: Eukaryota > Viridiplantae > Streptophyta > Magnoliopsida > Fabales > Fabaceae > Lathyrus > Lathyrus oleraceus. The sequence goes on along the minus strand of NC_066579.1, from coordinate 310,710,081 downwards.
TTTTCCGGAAATATAAAAAGCATCTTGAATTATTTTATTCTAAGGCGCCTCCTCGTATTTTTGAAAAATAAAATAGGAAAAATTACCCCATTATTATCAATGGGAATCAAGTATTTTGACCATGTATCAAATCAAAATCAAAGTGACTTGATGAAAATAAATTAACTCAAACTATTGCACCAGTCCCTTCTGCTTGAAAATTTCAAACATGGCAGTTCCGATTTTAGCTGGGGACTCCACAACTGTGACTCCAGCATCCCTAAGAGTGCTGATCTTGTCTTGGGCAGTACCCTTGCCACCCGACACAATTGCTGCACAAACAAATCAAGATTGCGCAAATTAGTGTTGTAGAAAAAATAATGACGCATAACAAATATATAAGTGATATGAGTACCAATGTAAAAGCTGATGTTGCTTTATTGTCATCAGTAAAGGAGTGGTATATGGAAAAGCTTGTTTAGAATTAGACTTATCTTATAAAGTAAATAACTATACAAGTGTTTAGAAGAGCTTTGAAAAATAGTTTATAATATGCCCATAAATTGTGCACTCCCTGAATAGCTTATAAAAACAGCTTGAATAAAGCTTATACAAAAATTACCCCCAATATCCTCATCAATTGTAAAAACAACTTATAAATAAACTCCCAAGACGGGTTCTAATTGGAAAAATCACATACAACTAGGCTGTTTACATAAAAGCTCTCAAAACATGGATTTATTTGCAATCTTCCCATGCTAAAACTCTAGCCAATATTTTTTTTATCACAAGTTCAGCAACACAATGAAGTGACATTTTCTAACCGAGGATAAGAAAACAAAAATGTACCTCCAGCATGACCCATACGACGGCCAGGGGGAGCAGTTAATCCAGCAATAAATGCAACGATGGGCTTCTCCGTCCCACTTTCCTGCAAAGGAATTCGTAAAATCAGTTCAAAACTCAATCTTTTGAAAAGACAAATCGATACCATAGCATGTGTTTGTTTATTCCTTCCATATAGACAAAAGATTCAGTACAAAATAAATATCACCATTTACCAGATAACAACACCTAATGAATTAAATTTAACTTCTCATTCACCCAAAGAAGATTCACATTTATATCACATTCACATTAAACAGCCCTTTGCATGCTTGTAACCCCCTATAACCAAACCCATGACTAAAGTAGGAGGGACCGTTAACAGGCACACTACAACAACTGATTACTACTAATGAGCCTTATGGAGAATAGATGTGAAAACGAGATTAAATAATCTAAATTCTAAATTAAAAAAATAAATAAATCACAACAGAATAAAAGACAGCAAGTTACAATTCGGTGTTAAGCTGAATTAAGATCGGTCTAGGAGGAATTGAATTCTATAAAAGGAGGAGACAAGAGAGGTGGGGTCAGTTAAAGGAAGAGAAGAGACGGGCTTAGCAGAATGGGAAGCTGGCAGAGAGAGGGGAATATGAGGATTTGAACTCTGAGAAGATGTGAGGAAAAAAAGAAAGAAACATGAATGATGAGGTAGTAGTTGCTACCTGCATTATTCTGATTAATTTTCTTTATTTGCTGAACTTTTTCCCTCTATCTTTTCTCAGTTTGATGAGAGTTTTATATCCATTTTCTATTTAAGTCCCTCCCCAGAGTTATAATCATAGAAACATGTTAGACAATGCACAGCTAAAAATCAAGACGAACCTTAATCAGTGCAGCAGCATCCTCTTCTGCAGTTCCTCCTATCTCTCCTATGAGAACGATACCTGAATTACACAAAGATATAATAATAAGAACCAACCATCCCGTTAACTCCTACAGGAATAATTCATCAGGAAAAGAAACTATGCAGAGAAGCCCTCGACATGGGTTTGTGGATAAACTAATACGATAGTATATTATATATGTACATGACACAACAAAAAGTGATCAAGTACCCTCTGTCTGAGGATCCGCTAGGAACTTTGTAAGGCAATCAACAAAGTTTGTTCCATTGAAGGGATCTCCTCCTATACCCACACAAGTGGATTGTCCAAGGCCAACAGCAGTTGTTTGGAAAACCTGAATGTTTACAAACAAATACAAGGTTTATCCATGGGTAACAATCATAATGTATGCATCAAAATAACTTAATAAAATCTCAAATGGTAATAACTCCCAAGATAAGCCTGTTACTAAATAAAAGACATTAATAAGTTGTCTCTATTTTGAAAGCTGCAAATAAATTTAAATAGATCGATGAAAATTGAGATTTTTTTAAGCATAAAATGACAGTAAATTGACCACAAATCCGTGTAAGAAAAGTGGCTTAACACAGATGAAACCAACTCCAGTACAATATGAATGTGTCAATATTTTCCTTGATACCAAGGCATTCCTTCAAAAGCAGGCAAAAAATCTACCACACCATTCTGGCATGGCTGCCATTTAAGAAAACTGTCTCATACACTACTACACAAAATCAACAGTCTTCCCAACATCAAAAACAAGTGCTCACCGCTTCATATGTCAAAGTGCCAGAACGGGAAACAATTCCAATGCGCCCAGGTTTGTGGATGTAACCCGGCATGATTCCAATTTTACATTCCCCAGGCTTGATGATACCAGGGCAGTTTGGTCCAATCAAACGAGTTTTGGATTGTCTGTTAATTGCTGCTTTAACTCGTACCTGGCGTAAAAAAAATCTTAACTTCAGCCACGTGATTGATACAAACAGAAGAGAGCCACAAATGAATTACAAAGATGCATCAACTGGCTTGTGAATTACATTCATCACATACCCAAACCAAAAATTGCACAATTATATCAAAAGCCATATCAAACATGAGCAATCTAATCCCAGTCTTCCACGAATAGACAACCAGACCATTACCAAACCAAAAATTATAGAACCAAAAAAATGTACGTCTTTATAGATATATACATTGAAATTTGAAAGTTCAAACAAATTTGCACAGTCATCTTATGATAATTCGGGATTTGTCACACCATAACATTACATTATAGAACTTTTTTACACTTTCACAAACTAAATATGATTGAATGTCTATTTAAATTGTCACTATACCATCATTAAACTCAAAAAAAAAAAAAAAAATCACAAAAACTTTTACTTTTATTCCATTACACATTTCACAAAAAAAAATCACAACACATACAATCAAGTGAAACAAAACATGTCCGATTTCTATCCAACACTCACTTCAAATCAAACACATGCCCAATTTCCAACGCATCACGTCATTGTCTTACACAAATTCATAACTAAAATAACACAGATGTATGTAGTTGCATTCAATCCCTTTCAATTTTCTCAAATCATTATAGGTGTCTATGCGCCAACACATATTAACCCTTTCTTTCACTAGATCAATCAACACATATTAACCTATACTATAATAATAACAACAACGACAACAACATCAACAACAACAAGAAACCCTATAATAATCGGCCACATGCGGTTACATTCAATCACTCATTTTCTCAAACTATTATCGGCGTCTCGGTGTCAGTGTCAAGTAAGGTGTTTGTGCTTCATATCACAAATTGAACTTTAGGTCACCTTAGCCCTTTCTTACACTAGACGAATCAACACACAACAATTATAAGAACAGCAAATAAAACCAATTCACAATGCCAAATCAATAAAGAACTCAAAATGAGCAACATAGCAACATGCACCCTAACCATTTAAACACTAGATCAATCAACACACAATAACAATTACAACAACAACAACAAATAATCCACTGCCAAATAAATAAGTAAATAAATCTAGAAATGAGTAACATAGCTACCATATCATGCTGAGGAATCCCTTCCGTAATACAAACAACAAGATCCAACTCCGCCTCCAACGCTTCCAAAATCGCAGCCGCAGCAAAAGGAGGAGGAACGTAAATAACAGAAGCATTAGCTTTAGTCTCAGCTTTCGCTTCCGCAACGGAGTTGAAAACCGGAAGCCCTAAATGTTCGGTTCCGCCTTTCTTTGGAGTAACACCTCCAACCATATTCGTTCCGTATTCGATTGCTTGCTCCGTGTGAAACGTTCCATTCTTTCCAGTAATTCCTTGGCAGATCACGCGAGTGCTCTTGTCGACGAACACCGCCGGCGACGACGGCGTTGATGATAGGTTTCGGAGTTGTTGGTGGCGCGATGCGATTGATGAGAACAGTTTGGTTACGCGTCGGAAAGTCATCGCGAAGTTTTTCTCGTTTTCTCTCGGATCAGAAGGTTCGGTGCGATTTGATTTGGTTTTTACGCCGTTTTGATTCCACGAAATTGAATCGAATGGAAAGAGTTGGGCCTCCTTTCGTGACTATACTTTCCGAAAAAATGGAGGATTTTACAAAATGCACATTAAAAACAAGTTATTTAATTAGTACAAATAAACAAAATTTACTCACTATTAATTATTAATTATATTAAAAACAACTTTTCTAGAATTTCATATCATCAGCCTATTATAATTTTAAAACGTTTACGGGTCCTTTTTTTTTTTTATTTCGTTATTCGCATTTGATCCGTTTAAGACTTTTTAATTGGATATTTTTTACTTTAAAATTTAATCAAAATCGGTCTATTTTTCAAAAGTTTATTTCTTGTGAATCATTTTAACGCGTTCATTTTAATTTTTCGAGTATTTTTAAGTTCGATTTTTATTCATTTTTGAATTATTTTATTTATTTTGTCAAAATATTCGAAATAGTTAAATAGGATTAATTATAATTTATTTCGATTTTATTATAATTATTTTTAAGTATTTGATTTTATTTAGTTTTAACAAGTTTTATTTCTTTTATTACTAAAATAGCATCAAAGAGCAATATTGGAAGTGTATTAAATTAGAAAATTCAAGTATTGCATACATATATTTAATGTTGTGCAATGAGATGGAATGACCACCAATTGAAAGTTACACGGCGTCTCATTGAATAAAAAATCTCTCACATTTTATTTTCAAAAGGAAAGGAAGGGATCATCTTTCTCTCTTTTTGAAAAATCTCATAAAAAAGCAAGAAAAAATTGTTTTCTTTTTTATTTCGTTTTCCTCTCTTCTTGCACAGATTATCTCATTCCTCTCTTTTTTTTTCTTCCATTTCCACTATTATTTTATTCTTCTTCTACAATTCCAGTCGCCTTCTTTACAACTACTTCCTTCGTGACTCATTCATATATGTCCTTCCATCACTGACGGCAACATCAACCCACTACCACCCACACCCTCCTTTTTCCACCTTGAGTCCATCGACCACCAATCTTCTTAAAAATAATCAATTATTTCCTCTATTCTATCCAACTCACGACCCACATAAACACCTCTTTACCTCCACATCTCTCGCCGTCGTGTAGCACCTTGTTTCACACTCTCTCACGTCGCCTTCCTTCTTCATTTTCCACCCTTCACCGCCGGTGGAAACACACTTACCATTGAAAACCTCCATTATCAGTGACACAAACCATCAACTCATCATTTTCTTCCTCCACCTTTAATCAAACCTGACAGCATCATCACCCTACGCCATTTCCGCCACCATAATGAAACAACAAGAACCGTAGCCTCCACCATTAACACTATTGCAACCACGACAACCGTTCAACCACTGAAACCCCCACCGTGACACCTACGATCACGAATACAAAATCGTGACAACTACCCTCTCACTTACCGCCGATTCATTTTTTCCTTTCCCACGATAAATTTTCGTATCAGGTTGCTTTGTTGTGTTCACATATTTGTTGAGGGGGAAAGTGTTTTGGTGTTGACTTTAAGGTTTTCTTTTTCCAAGCAATGGAGATGGTTTTGTTTAAAAAAATTCAAACTTGTTTTTTACTTTTAATATTTTATATTATTTATTTTATTTTTAATCTATTTTATGATTTATTTTATGTTATTATTATAAAATGAATTTAGACTGAGTGGTGCGTTCTTGTTATGTATTTTAGGCCCATTAACCACCACATCTCATATATGATGTAAATATGTTGTACTTTTGTAAATAGTTTGTGGGTCTGCTTCTGTTTTTCATTTCGATTTTTTAAGCTTTGATTTATAAATGAATAATATGTGTGGGTTGCTGCTATTTTATTTATGCTTTTGGTTATGATGAAATCGAGTCGAATTTGTGTCAATACACTATTTGCATATATGTGTGTCATGCATGACATTTGTTCCGATTCGATTCAGTTGTGATGATCGCATTTTTATGTTAGCAACACTGTTGGTTTCCTTTTTTCTTGGGTTTGACATTTCATTGCATTTCATTTCGCACAAGTTTGGTTGCATTACGTTATAATTCGTCATGTTAATTCTAAGTTATGTTACAATTTGTCTTTGCGCATTAAGTTTCACTTTCTTTATGTTTTCATTTTTTTAGTTGGTTTTTCGCACGGTTTCGATCCATCTTGTGATGATTGTGTTGAGCGTAGCAAGTTAATGGCTGATTTTTATTGGTTTACGTGCGACTTTGAGTGATTGTTGTTGCGTTTCGATCTTGTATGTGCGTCCAATAGTTTAGCATAGTGACAATCTACACTTGTGCTTCTTACCAATTCGTGTTTTCAATTTGCAACTAATACTTTCATTGATTTTTATTATCTTGTTGCTTCTCGATTTTATTTGCTAAGACCGCTTACGCGTTAGTAATTTGCAATTTGATTTATGTTAACAATGGTCTAACACTGTTACATTTAAATTGAATATGAATTTCTTGTGGTAACTTTGCACGTCTTCACGTAAGCGACATTGTTTGTGTCTTTGCGTCATGATTTTAATCTGTGCGTGTTCATTTTTACTTTACTCTTTTCGATTCCATTATGATGTATATGTGCTGTAAATATTTTGCATGTCCCTTATCTAGTTGAATGCTTTGTATATATATATATATTCGATTCGATTTACTTGTGGCGTTGAATTACGCCTTGTGCTAGAGTTCACATCACTAGCTTGATTTCACACCCCTCGCGATCCAATTCGCACCTTTGCATTATAATTTATCACCTTCCAAAATGAAATGTCAAACCATTTTCACCATCGATTAAAAATTATTTCAAAACCATAAATTATTTCAAAACCATCAACCATTTCATAATTCACTTTGCAACACTAATAAATGTTTGATCCAACGTCAAGATCTTTTCTTAAGCAAATCCAAAATGACTAACTTAAAATAACTTTGACCTTTTTCATAACAAAATAGGAAGAAAAATACTAATTGGATGTAAGGTTTAGTCATAGTCCCGAGTATTATACCCAGGTTGTAAGAGCTTGCAAGTCATAAATCCTCGTCTTCCAACCCCAAAAGACATCCAACATGTCAAACTCTTTTTTCTCGCCGTCGTGCGGTCTTCAAAAACATTTTTTCATAAACGAAAGATATTTTATCTCAAGACGGTGCAAAATAACGTTTCATCCACAAATGTGAGTTTAGATAAGTGACGTTTTCCCGTGAATGTTGATATATAGAAATTCGTTCAATATGATACAAACGCCCAGTCCTCTAAACCGTTTTGGGTAAGCAATGTTTTCCGTCAATTGTGACAAAATATCTTTCGTTAAAATAGACCAACAAACAAACATTTTCTACCCAAAACTACGTAGTCTTGAGTTCTCCATCGCACCCGAAGATACGTAGGAGCAAGACCCGTAATCTTGTCAGACACATTAATAAAAAACCTTTTTGCGATCATTTTCATTTTCTTTTCAAACTTTTAATACCTCGAGAAAGCCAAATGTTTTTTAATCCAACACTTAAGCATAAACTAACTAAATAGTTCTCGTTTAGTACAATAGACGTGAGGGGCGTTAATACATTCCCCTTGCGTAATCGACTCCGAACCCAATTTGGTTTTGACAACCATATCACTGTCATTCTTTTAGGGGTTTTTATCAATATTTTTTCTTTCCCTTTTTGGGGAATAAATAAAGTTCGGCAATGACTCTGTTAGTTCATTTCGCGAGCGTGGGATCGTGTGTCGTGAGGTCGTATTCTTTTTTTGATGTGCGACACATATAGATCATAATTTATTTTTATAAATCATAATATGAGATGTGGCTTTTGTAACACATTATGAGTAATGACAATATTGTATCTAAGAAAATATTTGAAGGAAAAGTTATAATTTTTGGTGATAATTTCAGAAATATTTTACTTTTTATAGTCAAAGGTAATAAGTTTGATTTTGTGCATGCAACTTAAGGGTGGCAAAACGGGCCGTCCTCCACGCTTCGGTGGGTCACGGTTCGTTTAGACGCCCCTACATGCAAAATAAATATTTCATGTATCTGAGATCATTGCAAGGTTCTCACTCTAAAAAAATGTGATCGCAGAGTGGCTCAATTCAACTAATTCAAAAGATATTCATCTTTTCTTAGAATGAATTTTACACATGTGATGGAAAAATGTCTAGCCAAATGATGGATATGTTGATATTAGTATTTATAAAGAGTTATTAATAATAGAATTTGTAGATCCTACTAAGGAGATTGTAGAAGAACTTATCTAAATCTCCTTTAAAACTACACAAATCTTATTTCCTTCAAAGTATATATATATATATATATATATATATATATATATATATATATATATATATATATATATATATATATATATATATATATATATATATATATATATATATATATATATATATATATATATATATATATATATATATATATATATATATATATATATATATATATATATATATATATATATATATATATATATATATATATATGAAACTAATGACAATGATGCTTTCAAGCAATTGACACAAGAATTCTTGAGTTGTTTGAAAACTTCAGGCTTGTCAAACCACTCATTTAAATTGAAGATGGAAATAACTATAATGTTGTTAAGAAATTTGGATCAATTTGAAGGACTATGCAATGGTACTAGGTTGAGAATTATTTGGCTTGACAACCATGTGATTAAAGAAAAGATCATTTCAGGTAAAAATATTGGAAACGTTATTTGTATCCCCATACAGGGTCGACCCAAACCCAAGTCCAGTGAGACAAGGGTCTTAGGCCTCATCTTTTTTTACCTTAAAATAGGCCTCAAATTTGAAAAGGTATGCTTAAAATTATATATAGTTATATACTTTTCAAAGAAAATTACAATAAATTAAATGGTTTAAGTGACAAAGATTTGTTCCATTATAGGGTATTGAACTTGAGTTCGATTCCTTCCTTCTTAATTTTGAAGGTGAGAAAAACACAAGAAGTGGAGTTGAATTGTGTTGACTTTTTCTACTTGAGGATTTTTCTGACGTTTTCTACTTGAGCATTTTTCTGCTTTTGCTTCTGATGTTTCTTTATCAGAGTCTGAACACTAAGTTCAAAGTTTGACTTAGAAAACTAATTTGATTTCTGAAAGACCTTATTAGATTGTAAACCAAAATCTAATTTGGATGATCAAAGTTGACAACAGCGAAATATTTAAGTACATAATCAAGTAAAGAAAAGGCAAGAACACGAGCAGTTTATCCCGGTTCCTCTTACAACTTGAGAGTAGTCCAGTCTCCTTGTACTTCAAAGGGATTTCCGCTATAACCAAACTGATTACGACTACTCAAACACATAAGCAAGAGACTTTTTTGCTTACATGCACAAGTATAAGACTTCCTTGCTCAAACACAAAACTTTGAGACTTCCTTGCTCAAACACACAAGTCTGAGAATTTCTTGCTCTGGCACACAAGCTAAAGACATCAATTTCTCAAGCACTAAAGCAAGAGACTTTTGACTCTATAACAAACTATTAAGAGATTTGGGTAAAAAACTACACTTGATATATAATCAGAGGTGCATACATAATACAACTTGGAAAGACTCTAAAACTTAAGAACTTCTAAAATATACACAAAGTTAAGATGTTCCAAGTTTTATAAATTTAATAGAGTGACTTCTCTTTAAATGTCAATGAATAAAGTCTATAGCAGTGTGTTGTATTAAAGCTTTGTAATATTCTTCTTCAGCCCTTTCGCTCCTTAAATATATAAGAGAGAAAAGAGACATTAGAGACTTTCACCAAAAGGTTGGTTAACCTTTATACTTTATTAGACACATCAAGAAAACACCTTTCTGCGAGAGGAATGATCCATTTAAACTCAAACACCCAAGAGATAGATATTTCCTTAAGTCTTCACGTGATAAAAAAGGTTTTGAGTCTGCCAGAGTTGCATTGGCTAAAGAGCTTATACTTTAGATGTTGACTTCCTTCAGACTTTACTCTTTAGAGGTTGGCCACATCAAAGTCCACTTCTTGGCTTCTGAAGCTTTAGAGTATGGGTCACCAGAGGTTGACTTTCTTCAGAGTTGACTTCTTAAGAGTCTGGATCTCTATCAGAGGCAGAGTCTTCAAAAGTGATCTTCAGAGCCAGAGTCTGATCTTCAGATTCAAATTCCTAAGCATTTCTTCATATGTTCTTAATGATATAAGCCTGCATATTTGAATAAATGTTAGAATATCCAATTGTTCTTTAAATACTTTGTTATCATCAAAATGTAAGGGATATGGTATCAACTAGTTTTGTTCCCACAATCTCCCCCTTTTTTATGATGACAAATAATAGTATTTAAGAACAATGGTTGTTGATTTAATTAACCTATACAGCCCCTCGAGGTTTGTAAGCTCCCCCGGAGTCTGATAGTCCAAAGTGTGAGGTTTGTAAGCTCCCCCGGAGTCTGATAGTCCAAAGTGTGAGGTTTGTAAGCTCACCCTAAGTCTTATCTAGATTAATTAAATTCCTTTAACATAATAGCATTCATCTTTAGAAATTAAGCATAAAGTGATCATCAGATTCATGTGCTTAAATAATTTTTATCTCTCCCTCTTTTGTTATCAACAAAAAGATAGAAATAAGGGAAAGAAAAGATTCTGAAGAAAAATAATGGGATCATCAACCTGTTGATTCCCATCATAGGTATCACATAGGGATTTAAAGATGGCTTAAGCAGTGGATTTATCAATGATTTTGATATACACAGAATGAGATAGAACATCAACCAATATGCCTTATACTCTATGGTGTTTTCTGTAGATCTTCTTCTAAGCAGGTGTGGGAGATTTCCTGTCAGACATCATTCCAACATTGAGTTGAATGTCAATTCCATCTTCCAAGATATCCCATAGCTCGTCATCACAACCTATGATGTGAGTATACATCTTACTCTTCCTTCATTCAAATTTAGTAGAGTTTCCACTGAATTTTGGATGTCTAGCAACATAGGTCGATGACACCGCACCTATGCCATGGATCCATTCATGACTGAGGAGTAAGTTGTAATTTGCGTTGGATGTTATCACCATGAATATAGTCGGCCTTGAAGTCGAGTGAATTGATAAGTCCATTTGAATTACACCCAGGATGTGGATGACATCACCCTCATAATTGGACATAACCATGTTGTGGGGGTGAAGATCCTCATCGATCTTCCCCACCTTCTTAAATAAACAGTGCAACATCAGGTTGATTGTTGTACCTCCATCGACAAACACTTTGTTAATGGTCATACCATCCACCTTGGCCCTGATGAACAGTGGTTTCAAATGATACATCATCCATGGGTTAGGTTTTTCAGAGATAACATGATGTTGTTGTTCATGTCGTAGAAACAAAGAGGCTTCTGGTTAGCCGCCTTGTCCTGCATATAACCGTCCTTATTTTCAGAAACTTATGAGACTCAGTCATATTTCGCAGGAAAAATTGACACTATGCCGCAATTAATCTTCAAATCATCTTCAGACTCATCGTCGAAGTTATCATCGACCATCTCGTCATCAAATTGTGGTGTGTACTTCAGCTCTTTGTCTTCCAACTAAGGTGTGTATTGGGGTGATTCCTCCTCAGGCTGGGGAGTATAATTCGACACCTCCTCGTCTGACTGGGGTAGTACTCAGGTTTTTTCGCCCTAGGCATGTAACCATCCTTAGTGTGTTATGCTGCCTTCATGGACGAACTTTTGTTGTTCTCCCTTGTACCCTTCTTGACTGGTTCTTTTGGGTAAGGCTTCTTCTGAGACTTTGACACAGTTGAGGAGCGATTTGCCTCGGAGGCTTGGTTTGTGTTAGCAAAGGCCTCTTTTCGGCCTTCTTCTTCCTCTGATGATGCATCCATTGGGTATGCGTCATTGGGTTGTTACCCTTATAAGTTGGGGGAATGTTAGACATTCCCTTATGGACTTTATGGTTGCCTTGGTTTTGGACCCCCACCTCAGGGTCAAAGTCTTTCCACTTTGGTTGTTGTTCCCCTTTCTGATTAAGGGGTTTGACCCATTTGCTCTCAAGCACATTTGCTGGTGGACGAAATGTCCTATGGCGAGGCTGTCTAAACTTTCTCTTGTATTCTTCATTTCTACGAGGGTCACTACAATTGTTCAAGGTAAACCTATTAGCTTGACTTCTTCATCTTCCCCTCCTGGGGTCGTACCTCCTTGTACCCTCTAGCTTCTTTGTTGCTTCTTCTTCAAACACAATAGTGCACCTTGGGCATATTGTTATTTTTGAGTCGACGCTCCAAAAAGTCAATCAACCCCTCATCAACGTGGGGGTAGACTGTCTGCGTCTCAGAATAAGCAATAGTAGAGGTTTTCTAGCCCTGATCAACGTCCATATTGAATCCCTCAATAGCTTCGACCATCATAATCTCCAGGGGATCAGCATAGTGAGCATCTTCTGTATGTATAGGGTCGAAGTCCACCTTTATTGCTGACACTAGCTTCTCGCCAAACTAGAGCATGTCTTCATTCAACGCTTTATGAACCAAATCCCTAAAAAGAACACATTGAGACATTTTATGACCCAAAAAATTATGGTACTTACAAAAACCTCTTTGTTTCCTCTATTCTAGAGGGGGTGTTTTTAAACCTTTAAGCACTACGACCTGTCCATATGTAACTAACAAATCAAATATTTCGTCACATTTTATTATGTCAAAGGTATAAGTTTTAGCGACAAAACTTTCGTTCTTTTTGGGCTCCACGAGATTCTTCCCGTTCGAAGGCTTCAACAATTTACAAACATAGGGAGTCCCTAGGTTCAACTCGGTCATGTTTACCTCGCTCTCTTCGAGATACTTGTCGCCTCTATCGGATAAATAATCGTCTGTTGTAATGTAAATGACTTTCTCATTTTTCTGGTACTTATTCGTTCTAGATTTTTCAGCTTTCAAGCATTCGACTTGGTGAACCTTATCTGTCAGTTGTGCCATATCCCTAAGATATTAAGTGTCTAACTTCTTCCTGATTGAGTAGTCTAGGCCCCCAATAGCCATTTCGACCATTTTGTGTTCGGGGGATTGCGTAAAGTACCTTGCTTTAAGAAGTTGAAACATGTTAAGGTAATCGTCAATGGACTCAAGGATTTTTCGCCTAACACTAGCCAACTTTTTCAGACTTATTTTCGACTGGCCCATGTAAAATTGTTCATGGAACAACCTCTCTAACTGACTCCGTGTTTGGACAAAGTATGAAGGTAATGTGGTAAATTAGGTGAAGGCATTTTTTGCAAGAGAATTTGGGAAATACATTATCTTCGAATTCTCATTGTTTGATATGTCACCACTTCAGTTTGGTACCCGGTGACATGTTCGACCATCGACTCACTTATGTCTCCAACGAACTTAGTGAACTTGGGTACTTTCCAACCCTTGGGCAACTCTGTTGACGAGCATATCTGACAAAGTAGAAATGAAGTTAGGTCTGTGAAGATCCACATTGAGGCCACTTTGGGCTAAGATTTGTTCGACTATGCTTGTTTTGTTATTATGCCCCACAAAATTGTTCTGCTAAATATTTCAAAAGACTTGCTCCGCATCCTGGTCCTTATGAACCATCAGGGGTCTAGGGTTGGCTTGAGCCACATATTCCACTTCTTCCATATTTGGGACCGGACATGGCGAAACCCCTGATTTTGGCTTACATTCGCCTAGACCAACCCATTTTCAAGCGTTTATGCCTGCCCCACATTGAATATTTGAGGAGTTGGTCGAGAGGGTATCTGGGGTGTGCCAAAGAAATCATTTATTCACCCCATTTGGTTTTCTAGTAACTCATAAATTTGTTTTGTATTTGTAATTAGTGAGTTGAAAATGTTAGAACAAGATTTAGTTATGCATCTATACCTTTGAGCTTTGATGATAACATTGCAGTATTTGTGGGAGAATAATTTTGATACTCTAATGGTTTGTTATTGTGTAGCTTTAACAACCAGTTCTAATTATGAGTTTATGACGTGCTATTGTCATACCCCAAAATTCACCCTACCCTTCACAAGGTTCATCTAGGTTACTAACCCTAGTCGCGTATGTGTCTTCATATCATCTGCATAACTAGGGTCCAATACAAGAGGACAGGTATCTTGGATTCCTAGTTTTGTGCTCGCACCTAGTGGAAAATGGGATTTCTTTGCAGCTAAAGGTGGCTCGACGATCCAACCCTAAGTGGAGGTAACTCTTGATGCTTATTCATTGCTCCCATCATTGAAGACTCCTTGGTTAGGCAAAACCCTAATTTGGGGTACCCATCTGGTCATGGTTCATTATGGAAGTTTACTGGGTTGTGTTTGGCTTTCACTTCATGGTCTTACACGTTCATCCTTCGCTTGATAGTATTCATTGGTGCAAGTCCACTTCCGTGGCATCATAACTTGGTTTCGTTCATTCATGGCATGTCATCCAGTCATTTCCTCCCTCCTAGCGCATGGCTTGTTCAGGGTTTGCCCATGTTCATCTTCATCTGGTCATTTCTAGTGCATTAGTTTGTTCATGACATGCCCTTTGGTTCATGAAATCTCATTGCCCATTGGTCCTTGCTAAAGCATAAGGATTCATCTAAGCATGGTATCATCCATACATATCCTTCGATTTGGTCATGGTTCATTCACAACCATTGTCTATTGGGTTCATTCTAATATAGTCCATTTCAAATATGATCCACTCAAAGTTATCGGTCATACTATACAATTCATTCAATACCATAGCTTGATCCTTCAATTCAAAATTAATTCAAGTCTTGATTCATCTACAATGCAATCCAAATATCAATCCTATTCATACAAAACATCAATTTCCATTCGTAAATCATAAAAATGATTCATTACATGAAATTTACAAAAAAATGGCACTTTGGTCAATAGTTGACTTTTTTTGTCAACTTTGACCAAAGTCAACTCACCTGTATCCTAACCCCCTTTGTTCATTCTCCCATAATCCACCCATGATCTATTCGTATTTTTACGGTCTTCACATAATGCTTTCAAGAATGAGTCATTTATTGATTCCATACTTTTATGGTTGTATCCTACAAAACCTGGTCATAAACAATGCATCACACAACCATCTTATACCAATATATAAATCACTTTATTACATGTTCATTACTAAACCATACAATTTCAAGTCACATTACAATTACAATTTATATTTGCTCTACATGACCATTTCTACATTAAACCATTACAACAAGAAGAAACCATGATGGAATTCCGAACATTTCCGAAGTGGTGCTTAAGCAATCCATGAGCCCTACAAAACAACAACCAATGCGACACGCATATCAAGTCAGAGCCAGCTCAGTAATTTACACTAAAGAACGACAATAAAATTGTCGCTGCAATGCATAGGCAACCTGAAGCATTACCAAGTATGCCAAGCTGCTAAAATCAAACATGAGGCAAGTTGGAATTAACGCATGAAACAAAGTCGTAATTCAATGCCTACCATGCATCCATGAAACCATAAGACCAAAATCAAACTATAAACAAGAAATCTGGCAATGCATTCCTAAGTCAGAACATGGAAAATTGCCATATACACCAGCAAAACGTTGTTGCAGACCAAATGCAAGCCTTGAAACCAAGGCCATAAATTCACACAAAAACCACAAGACACCAACCAATAACATCCACCAAGGCTTACCATGAACCTGAACAAGAACTTCCAGCCAAACACGAATTATGCAGAACCTATCACCAAACATTAACAACCAGTACAAACAAGGCTGCAATCATTCACGTGACCATATTAACACATTGCAATACAAGATCAAGCAACTGACATAACTTGTAATAGAATTGACGACTAACGACAACGACCCTCCAACCAAAACCTGCACAATATTACAACAATCAACACTAACAACAATTAACCATTTTTTTTACTAAATACGACAGCAGTTCATAACAAACAAAGGCCGATTTTTCAAAACTTACTGCATAAAGATTTAACATAATCCCAACCTTTGGACAACACCTCAACAACTTCTAACTGCCAACTGGTAGGCACCATAAGAGAACCAACCACAAAAACGAAACGACTTCTTCAACCTCCCCTCTCCACACTTTCCAATTGACGACATCAACCGTCTTCACCTACAAACCCCAATGAAGCTCATCTTGCTCTTGGTAAAATCGCTTCACAAAACCATAACCTTGCTTCAATGGGCCTTTAACCACTTCCGGAATGCGTAGATTGTTAAACATAATGTTACTAAACCTGCCATTGGAGTGGGGTCAAAAAATTGAGTGAAAGTGAAAAGGAATTCCGAGAAAGCAAATTACACTTCCAAACATGCCCCCTTGTTTTGTGAGATACAGTCATTTATAAAGGCAGAAACATTTAGACATGAAGGCTTTCTGAAAAACCATGTCATTTGTCTTCAGATGCTCAACCTGAAATTGCAGCAATAGAAAACTTAAGATTTAGATGGTAAGAACGAATTACCCCATTCGAAATATCTTCAATCCAATTCTGCTAGAACTACGGTACATTCTAGAGTTAGAAGCTTGAATCTGACATCCAGAAATCTTCCACGATGAACATGAATTAAGGAACTTGATGATTCAAAAGTGAAGAACGCCCGAGACCTCCATTGAGCAGGGGCAAGCCACTACATTTGATGATTCAAAAGTGAAAAATGCATGAGACCTCCATTGAGAAGAGGCAAATCATCTTGACTGATGATTCAAAAGTGTAGCGCGCCTGAGACCTCCGTCGAGCAGGGGAAAGCCACTTATTTTGGTCATACTATAGCAGAATGTTTAAAGACTCTGTTGAGATAAACACAAGACTACCTCAAGATCCAGTCGATCAGAGGAAGCCACGTCGAGAAACCTCTTCAAATTCTGTCGATTAGAGGCTGTCACGTTGAGAAATATCTTCAAGATCTAGTCGATCAGAAGTAGTTATGTCGAGATTCGATAAATCTCTTTGAAGACCAGTTAGACAGGGGCACTCCCTCAAAGGTCAGCCAGCCAGAGGCAAAGTTTCTTCAAGGCTCGTACTGGGGCAGGCCACCCTAAGAGAACAATAAGTCAATATATCTAAGACGGTTAATCAGAGGAATGCAGTTCCAAGACACTGGGGCATGTTGGATTAAGATAATCCATGACAAAGTCACTTCATAACCAGTGATTGGGGCAACCCGTGCAGATACCCAACAGACTGGGGCAAGATTGTCCAGATAGAGGAAGTCCCTTTCCTGCTTGCAAAGGTTCTTCAGACCAAGCTTGGGGCATCAGAGGATCCAGTTGTACCCAGCAATTCTCCAGCAGTATGTGGATGTCGGGAAGTCATGTTAGCCCACACCCCGTAAATCAGAAGCCTTGTAACCCAAGCAGGTGTACCTCTGTTCGGGGTACACCACGCCCAAACTTGGGGCACCCGTAAACCATCATATCATTGCATCAACCTGGCATGCATAACTCATATAATTCCATTCATGCATATCACCTGATATAATCATGAAGCTCTCTAACAAGAAAGAAGCAAGCCCAAAACTCTCTTGGAACTACTCAATAGCCCGTTTCCGTTGGCACCTTCCTCAAATCCAGCACTGTGGATAAGCCATTTCCCAATACTTCATCGAAAGTTCAGTTTCAATCGGAAAATCAATTGTGAGCCCAGTTTCCTAACTGACTCACAACACTTGAAAACAACTCATACACAACTAGAAGAAACTTCTTCAACCAACCCTCATCCTCAACTGTAAAAAAAAAACTCAACTCTTTATTAACCTGTAGAACCTGCTAACGAAAGAGGGGATCACAACAATCTCAAGAAAAACTGAGTTCTGCAACAAAGCCCACAACCTCCCTCCGAACAACAACTTCTTCACGCCCCAATCAACCTTCATACCCTCCATTTTCATCTTCCAATTCCAACGACCAACTATTCCTCTTCACCCTATTCACCCTCCATTGCTCACCACTCTCCTCAACTCTCTTCAACAACCTTCCATCGAACCTCACCTCTAACTTCCTCCAATATTCCACCAACATTCCATTCACAACACAACCTCACTCCTCCTAGCTGAACATATGACTGGAGAACATCACGAAGAGTGGGTGAATTAGAATAGGTTTAGAGCCATAAATCCTTCTTTCTGAAAACTGTGAACCAGGCCACGCTAAAACCCTCAAAAGACCTAATTGAAGCAGAGTTTAGTTCGAAAGCATACTATAGTCAGTACAATTATGTTAAAACTGACTCCTTGATGATTTGCTTATCATTTGTGTTGGTATCAATATGACATTCTCATTAATGATTCATTCACTATATGTCATAATTCCATGGGGACGTAATGGGATTCCAAGACTTGCATAAACATGACATTTGCATTATCATTTCTAAAGTGAACTTGTCTTACTCGTGGGTAAGCATCTGACATCCAGAAATCTTCCACGATGAACATGAATTAAGGAACTTGATGATTCAAAAGTGAAGAACGCCCGAGACCTCTGTTGAGCAGGGGCAAGCCACTTCATTTTATGATTCAAAAGTGAAGAATGCCTGAGACCTCCGTTGAGAAGAGGCAAATCATCTTGATTGATGATTCAAAAGTGTAGAGCACCTGAGACCTCCGTCGAGCAGGGGCAAGCCACTTATTTTGATCATACTATAGCAGAATGTTTAAAGACTCTGTTGAGATAAAGACAAGACTACCTCAAGATCCAGTCGATCAGAGGAAGCCACGTCGAGAAACCTCTTCAAATTCTATCGATCAGAGGCAGTCACGTCGAGAAATATCTTCAAGATCTAGTCGATCAAAAGCAGTCACGTCAAGCAATCTCTATAAGATTCAGTCGATCAAAAATAGTTATGTCTAGATTCGATAAATCTCTTTAAAGACCAGTTAGACAGGGGCACTCCCTCAAAGGTCATCCGGCCATAGGCAAAGTTTCTTCAAGGCTCGTACTGGGGCAGGCCACCCCAAGAGCACAAGAAGTCAATATCTCTAAGACGGTTAATCAGAGGAATGCAGTTCCAAGACACCGAGGCATGTCAGATTAAGATAATTTACGACAAAGTCACTTCATAACCAGTGATTGGGGAAATCCGTGTAGATACCCAACAGACTGGGGCAAGACTGTCTAGATAGAGGAAGTCTTTTTCCTGCTTCCAAAGGTTCTTCAGACCAAGCCTGGGGCATCAGAGGATCCAGCTGTACCCGGCAATTCTCCAGCAGTATGTGGATGTCGGGAAGTCATGTTAGCCCACACCCCGTAAATCAGAAGCCTTGTAACCCAAGCAGGTGTACCTCTGTTCGGGGTACACCACGCCCAAACTTGGGGCACCCGTAAACCATCATATCATTGCATCAACCTGGCATGCATAACTCATATCATTCCATTCATGCATATCACCTGATATAATCATGAAGCTCTCTAACAAGAAAGAAGCAAGCCCAAAACTCTCTTGGAACTACTTAATAGCCCGTTTCCGTTGGCACCTTCCTCAAATCCAGCCCTGTGGATAAGCCCTTTGTAGCACCTCAAATTTGCACCTATCATTGTACATACGTTCTCATATTAGGTCATAGCATTAACATAGTCCACTGCATAACATTGCATTGTCCTTTGCCCAAGTGCAAGCCATTCAGAAGAATTAGGTCAAACTGGTCAGGAGCTCAGTCAGTCAATCAAGCAAGTACAATTTCCATTGAGCCAAGGCCCTAGGGTTGGTCCATCATGTTCACATGACCTAGGGGTCCTTTTGAAGTGTTTTGGTCAAAGATTGGATGCTCAGAAGTCATCAGTCAATGCACAGTCCATCAGAAACCCTAAAAAGTCAACCTTGGTCAACTGGGCTTGATTTTATGAATTTCAAGGTGGGATTTGGTTTGAGAGGGCCCATTCAAGTCCATATAGGCCTCACATAACATGTCAAACATCATCATGGAAGAATTTGAAGCCAGACAAGAAATTTCCAAAAATAGAAAGTTGACCTGTAATTGGAATTTGCCAAAAATGGAAACTTCTTGATCCTAAACTTACATCATGATACAAGCTTCAAATGAATTTTTTCCCAACATGAAAGTTGAAGATCTTGTTCTCCCATTTCCAAAAAGTCCAAGAACACTCAATTCCCATGTATGGTTGGCAAGTTATGATCAAATCATTCTCAAAAAATTTTGAACTTCAAAAGGCCATATCTCTCAAACCATTTGGCCAAATTGGGTGGGGTTTTTTTGCTACAAGTCACATTTGATCCCCTCTTTTCAAATATGTCATCACCATTTACCAAAAATTCACCAATCAAAATGGCACTTTTTGAAGTGACTTGAATTTTTTCAAGTGAAGTGAAAAAATGAGTTTTTAAAATAAGCATTTTTAACCACTTTTACCAATTGGAATTGATCACAAATCATATTTTGGACATGTTTGAGGCCCAAATTCGCACTGTAGAGCCATGCACCATGCAACTTAAGTGAATTTGGCCAATTAGCAAAAACACACTTCATTAGCAATTCCAATTACCATTTTCATTAAACACCTAAACCAACACTAAACAGCAGATATATTCTCCATTTTCTCTCAGAAAACCCTAGCACACTTTGTCAAAAACCAGAAAATCTCACTTGCTCTCAAAAATACTTTTTCTTCATTTTTGAACTTTTGATAAAAACCTTCAAAGAGCATGAGCTTGGGATGTCTATTTCATTATATGCCACCATTTTGGAACCCTTTGAAGACGTGATAACCCAGCTGTAAAGTCATTTCGTGGCACTGTTCCATCAAGCTCTTCCATGGCAGCTCATGATTAAGGGAAAATGGAGCACCATTGAACCAAGATTCTTCATCCATTCTTCAACCTGGACTATATGGAGCTTCTGTTTTCAGCTTTTGTAGCTCAAAGACCACAAATCCAGCTCTGCCATGAATTAAAGGTCAGTTTTCCATAATCGAAATTCATGAAATTATGGTAGGTTTCTTGTAGATCTTTGAGCGTAGTTTGCAATGAACTTTGAACCATGGATTTTCATCGAGTATTAAAGGAGATATTAGGATTTGAAGTTTTATGTTCAAATGTGTTTTGGGTCGATCCGGATTATCTAGCATGATTTAAGATTAATGGAGGCTGGTTTAGGTTTGAGCATGTTTAGATGAACATTTTGATATATTGGTTGTCGGTTTTGGTGAAATTTTTGTGCTGCTGGAAATTACAGTAATGAACACGGGCATGGCTGGATTTTTTTCTTTGAAAACCTTTGTTTTAATCCGCTGTAGCCTTCGCATGCGTACTGCATGTGTTTGCGGAAGGCTCTCATACATTGGCCCAGTCTGCTGCCACGCAGGCATGTTGATTGGTTAGAAAGGGCGCAGACTCGGACCCACTTGCCACCTAGGATTATTGATTTGCACTGTTCACCCCTTTAATTCCAATATCTTTCTCATAAATTATTTCCAGAAGTTGCTACAGTGGCCAGGCATTAGCTACGGTAACTTGGTGTTAATTTACGTACCGCATGTACTGGCCTAGGGTATGATTTTGATATGCATGCTTTACTGCCAATGCACTGCCATGCCATTATCTCATTGGTCCGCGCACTGTTGACTGGGATGTTGAAAAATCCCATTTAATGAAGCGCTGAAGCTTCATGCTCAGCAATTGTGTTTCCCATTTTAATAAATATTAAATAATCATTTTTCATTTGTTTCAATTTTTTTTGGTTCCAATTTCTTTACAATCTTCAAAATTCATAAGTGATTAAAGGATGATCCAATTGAGATGGGATGTTTTGCATTGTTCTCCATTCTTCATCTAGTTTTTTATGAGCATTTTTATTCAAATAGTGCACGTGTGGATTTTTTAATTGGGCTAGGGTTTTGTTCATGTGTCCATCTTTGTACACTTTGCCAAATCAATTGTGAAATGATGATGCTTTGTCCAATGACTCTCAAATTTTTTGTGCTCAAACTAGACACATTCATGGTGATTTTGGTTTAGAGTTTGTGAATTTATCATGTATGGTTTGTGAGTTATGATTTTCTGAAGTAGGGTGTGACAATTTGTGTCACACCATTGATGTGCAACTTGATGATTTTCAATACCATGCCTCTTGACCTCAAATTGCTTTGAATTTTTGCATGAATGTACTTATGTATGTCTAGTTTACATGTGATTTTTCTTGGAATTGTTTGTGGCATTTCCTAATTGTTTGAGATTTTTCTCCCCTGTTTAGTCTTATGTTGACTTTTTGTGACACATGTTCTCATATTGTTTGTGAAATTCTCATACTTTATTGGATGAATTTGAAATTTGACATGTGATTAGTAGACATATTAAGCTTTGCCATGGTGTTGATCCCATTCATTTCTCATATGTTATCACTGATTTATGATTTTTTGAAGTTGATGCATGTTTGGTTGACTTCTTTGAGCATGTTTGGAATTGCCTTGCCTTTCTGATTTTCATTGACCACTTTCTACTTGTCCAAATAAGTTGAAATTTGACATGCTTACCATGCTATGGATTATGTTTGACCATGATTTATTTGATGATTTTTTGGAATGTTTATGATTGGTTTTGACTTAAGTCTTGCTGTTGACTTCTATGAGCTTCCATATGCCATGCTTTGATTTAATTTGTTCATGAAATGATGATGATGATTGATATGAATGTGAAACCAATTGAGTTTGTTTCTTGATTGTTTGGATTTGATTTTGATTGGATTTCACTTGCTGTTTTGACTTTCTCATTCCCTTTTGACCCTAGGCTTATCCTAGTGGTCTTATTGCTCATGTTTGAGTTCATTTTTTCAGGATAAGCAACAATTACTCAAAGAAACCAATGCAAATTGATTGAGTGTGCTTGTTTATCATGACTAACTTGTTTGTCTTGTAGGGTGCTTGGCTCACATGCCTTGAGCCTTGTGCATTGCACATTTAGCCTGCTTGTGTTGACTGTTGACCTCTATTTCATTTAACTTTGACTTGTATACTAATGTTGTCTGACTGGTTTCAGGTACTTTTAGTTGCTTAGTTCCTTGTGAACTTTTGCTTTGCTTTGCTTGATAAGCAATTTGCATTGAGGTATAAATTCTTATCTTCATGTAGTCTGGAAGACCTGGCCTGTTACTTGGCCAGGCAACTGTCTGAAGTCCTCCTTAAGAGGCAATGCTTGTGTATGTTTACAATTTGTCCTTGTACATATTCAAAGACCTCCTAAGTGAAGAGGCAATTGGCAGAACCCAAGGGATATGCAATCTATCCCCTGCTAGTCTGTGTGTCACTCACCTTGCTCACACTACCTGTGTTGATGCATAGTGAGTAAAAACCCAAGATCTATAGAGTCTAACTTGTGGAGAGAGTTCCCACTTTCTGAACTCCCACACCTTCTGATATTCAAATGCTCTCCCTGACCAGGGATAAGAGCAATGAGGCACACCCCTCATCTCCTTTCATCTGCTTCACCTTAGCCCCTCAATGGCAAGGTTAAGAGCACCTTTAACCCCATTCCAGTTGGCTTCAATGCCTAACCTTTGTGTGAGCCCCTTGTTTGTGTATAGTGTGTGCTACTTGTGCTTGTGTGTTTGTTTGACTTGCTTCCTATGCAAGTTAGGTTTAGTTTAGACTTGCTTCCTGTGCGAGTCATGTTTAGGATAGGCTGGCTCCCTGTGCTAGTTAGCTAGAAACCTTAACTTAGGGATGATTTTGCATGATAACATCTAGGCTCGAGCCGTAGTCTCCCTAGTTGTGTCTCCCTCTGTTATCTGGTTAGGCTAGTCCTTTTTCCCTCCGTAGGGGAACTACGTCGCCCTGATCCTCATACCAAATGAGGTACGTAGGCAGGAGATGAGCTGATCTCTCCGGACGCCCTTTTTGTTTTGTTTGTGTGAGTTGTTTCTCCTTTTCTGGTTGGAGTCCGACGTAAGTCCAGCGATTGGCAGTTGGTTTCCTGTGTGTGTTTGTTGGTTCGGATGCTGATGTAAGTCCAGTGATTGGCATTCAGGCTCCATGTTTGCCTTTGCCTGTGTTTGTTTGAGTGCGTGTCAGCCGAGCTACGAATGCTCTGATTCTCCTTCGTCCAAGGAGATACGTATGCATAGGATGCGACATCCTAGCGAGCATGTGTCGTTTCCCCAGTCCGAACTACTTCGACTCTAATGTCTATGCCTGATAGACTAAGTAGGCCCAGGATGCGATATCCTGTCGAGTCAGTTTCAGTCTGTTTTCTTGTGTCTCTTTCAGCCAGTGTGTGTGTGTGTGAGCAGTGTTTTAGCAACCATTTTCCTTCCTATTGTGCGTGGATCCCGTCGAGTACGACGGATGCGTAGTGGTGCTAATACCTTCCCTTCGCATAACCGACTCCCGATCCCATTCTCTTTGGTCGCGAGACCACGTCTTTTCCAGGTTTACTCTGAGCGTTTCCTTTCCCTCTTTTGGGATAAATAACGCACGGTGGCGGCTCTGTTGTTCTTGTTTTCCCGCCGGTTTTTCGCGTAATGCGACAACTGGCGACTCTGCTGGGGAACTAGAGAAGTTGTCCTGTGCTGGTCCGTCTTCCCTAAGCGAGTCTCTCCTAGCGCTCTCTAGGTTAGGGTTTTGGTTGCTTTGTGCTGTTATTTATTGCATTCATTTGTATATATTTGCATTTACTGTTTGCATTTATTATTTGCATTAATGTTTGCATTCATTCATATTCATCTGCTGTGCTGTCTGTGTTTCTCTGTTTTGGGGTGGGAGTCACTTGAGGTAAAAGGCCCAATACCCAGGCCATGAGTGAAATCTAGGATGATTAGGAATAGAGTGATTCATGGGAAGCGGGTGGTATTGCGCCACTTAGCGGAACATTGATATCACGAGTAGTTCAGACCCTGGTGGGATATTATCGTTACATACTTCGGGTGTGTATATGATGATATTCTGCGAAAGGTTATTTATGCTGTGTTTCTCTCGACCTTACCCTGGCCTAGATGACACCCGTGAGTGGGGCGGGAATGATCATTTTAACAGGTACAGTTGGTGACTCCTGGTACTGATGGTGACTACGAGTTATGGACATTCATTTCTGGACGCCGGAGGTTTGACCCTGGTATTGATCAGAGGGTTCCGTTTATTTCGGATCCCTGGGCTGAATTTGAGGGTACTCGCTCAGATGGTGACTCAGTTCTCCAGACTTGGGTTCAATGCCAGCTCCTCAGATGACTTTGGGGTTTCAGATGGTTCCTCAGATGCCAGTTCCTGCCAGTCTTGGCTCCATCATTTGCATCATAGCATGTTTATTTTCCAAAAAAATAGTAATGCATGAAAATGAAAAAAAGTTAACTCGCATACGCATGTCCTTTTCAGGATCATTCATGATAAAATAGCATCCGCATCATACGCATATCATGCACATATCATCCTCGCATTGCAGACATGCTTGGGAGAGACTTCTCACTCTGGTTTTTGACTGAGACAGGATTGTTGATCACCGCCCGCACCGCGACCAGACTCAATCAACAAAGAAGTATGGATCAGGTTCAGACTGAGTTGGCTGAGATGAGGGCGAACATGGCCCAGTTCATGAACATGATGCAAGGGGTTGCTCAAGGTCAGGAAGAGCTTAGAGCCTTGGTTCAGAGACAAGAATTCGTGCTTCAGACGTCCAACCGTGCTTCGCCTGTTGCTGCACCTGTTCATGAGAATATCAACGTTGCTGCTCCCACTAACGACTATGCCGTCGGGGTCGAGTTGAGAGGTATCAGAATCGGCGGACAACCTCTTGCTGCAGAGGTCAATGCCAGAGCTACCCGAGCTCCCATTCGTCATCCTGCTCCGATTGTTGACAGACAAGAGGACATGTTTACTCTCCTTAGTGAGGACGATGATGTTGTGAGAACCGAAGAGAGGGATAGAAAAGTGGATGCTCTTGCTGAAAAAATCCGAGTCATGGAATGTCAGAACTCCCTTGGGTTTGATGTGACCGACATGGGTCTGGTGGAAGGGTTGAAGATACCCTACAAGTTCAAAGCGCCCTCTTTCGACAAATACAATGGCACTTCCTGTCCTCGCACCCACGTGCAGGCTTACTTCAGGAAGATATCTGCTTACACTGACGATGAGAAGATGTGGATGTACTTTTTCCAAGATAGTCTATCTGGGGCATCTTTGGACTGGTACATGGAATTGAAGAGAGAATCAGTCAGAAGCTGGAGAGACTTGGGAGAAGCCTTTCTGAGGCAGTACAAGCACAACATGGACATGGCGCCGAGCCGAACCCAATTGCAGAGCTTGTATTAGAAAGATAAGGAGAGCTTCAAAGAGTATGCTCAGAGATGGCGTGAGCTAGCCGCAAGAGTGCAACCTCCGATGTTGGAGAGAGAGCTGACTGACATGTTCATTGGAACTTTGCAAGGCGTGTTCATGGATCGCATGGGAAGTTGCCCGTTCAGTAGCTTTTCAGATGTTGTTGTCTGTGGGGAAAGAACTGAGAGCCTTATCAAAACAGGAAGGATACAAGATCCTGGCTTTTCAAGTTCCTCGAGTACTAAGAAGCCATCCTCTGGGGCACCCAGAAGGGGAGAGGGTGAGACAAATGTTGTGCACCGTCGAAGGAGTGTGAATAGAGGACATTATCGGCAAGTCGCCGCTGTGACTATTCCGGCCACTCAAACTCAACAACAACCGAGAAGGCCAACTCAACAGTATCAGACTCCATAACATCGTCCTCAGCAGCAGGCTTACCAGCATCCCATTGATAATCAAGCTGGTACAAGTAATGAGAGGAAGAAGATCATTTTTGATCCAATCCCCATGTCCTACGCCGAACTGTATCCCTCTTTGATAGAGCGGAACTTGATTACTCCCAGAGACCCGCCGACTATACCCGTCAACCCTCGGTGTTGGTATAGGCCTGAACAGCATTGTGTGTATCATTCGGGTGCTCCTGGTCATGATGTGGATAGTTGCTTTCAGCTGAAGATGAAGGTTCAAGACCTTGTGAGGTCAGGTATTCTGATCTTGGAGGATTTAGGTCCCCGTGTTAATCAAGCTTGAAGACGGCAAGTCCCGGGATGGTGGTGGTTGTTCTTCTGAGGTCTTCAACGAAGAGGTTTGTTCAAAAGCAGAAGCTGCTGGTGCAAAAGATATTGACAGTTGTCATCCCTTGGGGGATCTATCACAATTGGGTCACTGTGGGCGTTCTTACAGTCATTCCTAAGTCAGAATAATAATCACTTTGTTTAAAAACCCTTCTCCCATGCCAAAAGGAGAAGTGATGACATTGTTGGCAATATTTTGTGCAATGATATTTTCATTCAAATAAATACATGTCGAATATTTGTTTTTCCAATTGTTTTCCCTTTTCGCTTTTGCATGAAATTGGTGATCACAAAAAACCCTAAAAACAAGAATAAAAGCAATCTTTTCATCTGCATAACGATTGTTTTGTTTGTTTTTCAAAAAGCTTTTCATATCAAATCATTATGCAGGTTATTTCTTAAACCCATTGAACATAATGATCCAACGCTATCTCCCAATTCTGAATTCCTTGTATTCGAAGCGGAAGAAGATGATGTTGAAGGGATTCCTGACGAGATTTCCCGACTTCTTGAGCAAGAAAAGAAGATCACTCAGCTGTATCTCGAGAATCAGCAGAACAGCCAACTGGGGCATTAATCAAAAAAAAAAAATTATTAAAAAAAAAAAAGAAAAAAGAGAAAAAAAGAGGGTGCAAAATCAAAAGAAATCAAAATCAAAAGAAATAAAAAAAAAACGAAGGAAAAGATAGCACCCTCAAAGTCCCAAGTTGGCTGATGCTGAATGGATTCAGAGTCGTTACGACCAAGTGAATCTGATCGAAAAGAAGAGATTAACTGCCATGTGTCATGGTCAGTTATATCAGCAGAGAGTGAAGAAATCATTCGATAAGAAGGTCAAGCCTCGTGTGTTCCGAGAAGGTGACCTTGTGCTCAAGAAAGTCTTGTCTTTCGTGCCCGATTCCAGGGGCAAGTGAACCCCAAGCTATGAATGTCCATATGTTGTCAAGAGAGCCTTCTCAGGCAGTGCTTTGACACTTACAACAATGGATAGAGAAGTTCACTCGTCCTGTGAATTCTGATGCAGTCAAGAAATACTTCGCCTAAAAGAAAAAACAGAATAGCTCGCTAAGTCGAACACCCCAAAGGGCGACTTAGGCAAAAAAGGAGCGTCTCGGTGGATTGAAAACCCGAAAGGGCGATCCAGGCAAAAGTTAGAGACATTGAAAAAAGAATTTGCATCCCGCTAGATTGAGCACCTCACACTGGGGCAATCTAGGCAAAAATTAGGGATTTGGCAAGTAACTGCATCTTGACAAGACTGTGCTCTATATCTGTCATCCGTCAGGGATTCTCGATTCGTCGTCGACTGAAGCTCCGAATACATCGAAAATTCGGAATGGTAGAGGAAAGGTCATTGTGTTCAATGTAGCCCTCTCCAATATATATCACCGATTTCAAACTTGTACAGATCTATGGAGTCTCGCCCTTTGCAGACTACCATTCCATCACATCAATTTGAGCTTTTTATCCAATTATTTGCACTCTTATTTGTTTCGACTCAACAAATGTTTTGCATGTTTTTAATTGATAAAGTATCATTGTTTTCAAAATAAACAAATTTTTCAAAAAAAATTGTTCTTAAACAAAGTGAACGTTCACAATGATGGAAGGATACATAGGAGATCCGCAATGCTCTCCCGAGGGTGGTATGATTACCAACAGGTAAGATATTTGTTCGTATCTCGAGCATAACTTTATCTTTCTCCTGTCGAACCTCTTTTGATTTCTCCTCAGCAAGGTTGCTCAGTGCAGTGTTGGTTGAAGTTGTTTATCTTCACGTTCCCGGCAGTACAACTTTCTTCCTCCAGGTCCCTATGAGCCCTTTTGTGGGGCATCTCCAGTATAGGTTTGTTTGAGCCCTACCGTGGGGCACTCCCAGCAAGGTTGCTGTTGAAATACTTTTGTGGGGCAGTTCCCCAAGCAGAGTGTTTACTGAAGACGTTAGTGTTCGTCTCTCCAGCAGAGCAGTCTTCTCCTCTCCCCACAGGATGGTGTTGTTCCCTGATATCCCGGTTTCCAGCAGATAGCGTTTGCTCTCTGGTGTTTTTGGACTTCCCTATGGAAGAAGAGTAGTACCGGGTGGTTGATTCCTGAACCTGCGTGATGAGCATGTCTGTTTGTCGGCATTCATCATACATTTTTTAAGTAGAATGCATACATGCATAATCATAGCATTTGGATACTCATGTTGCAGCTATTGCCGTGTATCTGCAGATGGTTGTTTCCTGCTAATTTGTTGATACAGATCTCTCCAGTAGTTTTTCCTAGCAGAGTTGGGTGTGTCTGATCTCTCCATGTAGAGCCAACCCCTTAAGCAGAAAGTGTCTATCCTTTCCTGCCATTTCCCCACTGAGATACATCCTCGTGGATGACGGTTGTTTCCGTTCCCTCCCTACACGGGATGGGTGTTCCCTATTGAGTTCTTTCCTCATTAGGATGAGTCTTGATTCAGTTTGCCTTTTTGGATCGATCCTAAATTGGCTTCCTGTTGGCTGTCTGCTGTGCCTCCCTGGGGCATAAATGAATAGTCGATCACTAACCGGCACTCATTCATCTTATCCTCAGCGGAATTTGTTGGCTTCTACCTACGAACCGGTAGCGGTAAGTCCTTTCTTTACGGTCTTCTACCCGTTACCCGGTAGTTGTAAATCCTTTTTTCTCACTCTGTCTCTCAGCAGATCGTTTGGTGGCCTCTACCTACAAACCGGTAGTTGTAAGTCCTATCTTTGTGGTTTTCTACCTACTAACTGGTAGTTGTAAAATCCCACTTTCATCCCCTTGTTGGAGTTAACCCTTTGTGCTCATCCTATCGATGACTGGTTACTTTTCCGTGGTTTTCTGCCTACTAACCGGTAGATGTAATCCCCTCTTTGCAGTTATCAGTATCCGGTTTGCGGTATTGATATTCTTTCCCCTTTGGATACTTGCTTTGATCAAGCAGTATTGTCCCCATTGGGTCTTCCCCTTCTTTTTGGATATTTGCTCCGAGTTAGCAACTTCATCCTCTTTTGATTGGTCATCTTTGCATACCTATTCCTGGTACCCCGATGCCTTTCTTTTCGGTCGTTTATCCATTTAACAACCTGCAACCTGGTTATGGATAATCTTCCATGCGAGTCTATTATCTACGTTTTGACGGCTATAGATAATATATCTCATGCACTCTTTGGTCAATCTTTCGATTGCTATCTCCAGCAGAGTAAGATTCGTATTCCTTGTGGAATCGAATGTCCATCCTTTAACAAGTTTGCTTTCGCTCTCTTCAGGATGATGTCGGTCGATTATCCATTTAACAACCTGCAACCCGGTTATGGATAATCTTCCATGCGAGTGTATTATCTACGTTTTGACGGCTATAGATAATATATCTCATGCACTCTTTGGTCAATCTTTCGACTGTTATCTCCAGCAGAGTAAGATTCGTATTCCTTGTGGAATCGAATGTTCATCCTTTAACAAGTTTGCTTTCGCTCTCTTCAGGATGTTTTCGGTCGTTTATCCATTTAACAACCTACAACCCGGTTATGGATAATCTTCCATGCGAGGTTATTATCTACGTTCTGACGGCTATAGATAATATGTCTCATGCGCTCTTGGGTCGAAGTCGTCCTCCCCAGTCGAGTAAGATTCGTATTCCTGGTGGAATCGAATGTCCATCCTTTAACAAGTTTGCTTTTCTAGCCCTCTTTAGGATGTTGAGTGTTTTGGAACACAAACCAATTCACGCTTTGGTACTCAGGCCAATTTTTCCGGTATTCAGACCGAAGAAGTTTCCGACGATCAGGTCGATGTACTTATGTTTTTCCGGTATTCAGACCGAAGAAGTTTCCGACGATCAGGTCGATGTACTTATGATTTTCCGGTATTCAGACCGAAGAAGTTTCCGACGATCAGGTCGATGTACTTATGGCACTCAGGCCAATTTTCCGGTATTCAGACCGAGGTGGCGTTCAGGCCAATTTCTGATGTTTCAGATCGACATCAAATCTCTCATACACCGATGCTCAGTATTCAGACTGACGAGCGGCGCTCAAGCCATGGTTATCCCTGTGTTACCATTTATTTTGGTATCCAGGTCGACGTTTCTGTTTCGGTATTCAGGCCGATTTCTTTTTTCCGTTCCAGACGGATTTTTCTTTCAAGACTGTTTCTTTGCCGATCCTGACAGGCATTGTTGATTATTTCCCCAGCAGGGTGCAAATTTCTACGGTTCTTAGTATTCAATCCCTGTTTACCCTGAAAGTCTGACAGCCGTTGCTCTCATCCATTCGGGTTCCCAGCTGATTGAATAGGGGCAGCTGTAGCACCTCAAATTTGCACCTATCATTGTACATACGTTCTCATATTAGGTCATAGCATTAACATAGTCCACTGCATAACATTGCATTGTCCTTTGCCCAAGTGCAAGCCATTCAGAAGAATTAGGTCAAACTGGTCAGGAGCTCAGTCAGTCAATCAAGCAAGTACAATTTCCATTGAGCCAAGGCCCTAGGGTTGGTCCAACATGTTCACATGACCTAGGGGTCCTTTTGAAGTGTTTTGGTCAAAGATTGGATGCTCAGAAGTCATCAGTCAATGCACAGTCCATCAGAAACCCTAAAAAGTCAACCTTGGTCAACTGGGCTTGATTTTATGAATTTCAAGGTGGGATTTGGTTTGAGAGGGCTCATTCATGTACATATAGGCCTCACATAACATGTCAAACATCATCATGGAAGAATTTGAAGCCAGACAAGAAATTTCCAAAAATAGAAAGTTGACCTGTAATTGGAATTTGCCAAAAATGGAAACTTCTTGATCCTAAACTTACATCATGATACAAGCTTCAAATGAATTTTTGCCCAACATGAAAGTTGAAGATCTTGTTCTCCCATTTCCAAAAAGTCCAAGAACACTCAATTCCCATGTATGGTTGGCAAGTTATGATCAAATCATTCTCAAAAAATTTTGAACTTCAAAAGGCCATATCTCTCAAACCATTTGGCCAAATTGGGTGGGGTTTTTTGCTACAAGTCACATTTGATCCCCTCTTTCCAAATATGTCATCACCATTTACCAAAAATTCACCAATCAAAATGGCACTTTTTGAAGTGACTTGAATTTTTTCAAGTGAAGTGAAAAAATGAGTTTTTAAAATAAGCATTTCTAACCACTTTTACCAATTGGAATTGATCACAAATCATATTTTGGACATGTTTGAGGCCCAAATTCGCACTGTAGAGCCATGCACCATGCAACTTAAGTGAATTTGGCCAATTAGCAAAAACACACTTCATTAGCAATTCCAATTACCATTTTCATTAAACACCTAAACCAACACTAAACAGCAGATATATTCTCCATTTTCTCTCAGAAAACCCTAGCACACTTTGTCAAAAACCAGAAAATCTCACTTGCTCTCAAAAATACTTTTTCTTCATTTTTGAACTTTTGATAAAAACCTTCAAAGAGCATGAGCTTGGGATGTCTATTTCATCATATGCCACCATTTTGGAACCCTTTGAAGACGTGATAACCCAGCTGTAAAGTCATTTCGTGGCACTGTTCCATCAAGCTCTTCCATGGCAGCTCATGATTAAGGGAAAATGGAGCACCATTGAACCAAGATTCTTCATCCATTCTTCAACCTGGACTATATGGAGCTTCTGTTTTCAGCTTTTGTAGCTCAAAGACCACAAATCCAGCTCTGCCATGAATTAAAGGTCAGTTTTCCATAATCGAAATTCATGAAATTATGGTAGGTTTCTTGTAGATCTTTGAGCGTAGTTTGCAATGAACTTTGAACCATGGATTTTCATCGAGTATTAAAGGAGATATTAGGATTTGAAGTTTTATGTTCAAATGTGTTTTGGGTCGATCCGGATTATCTAGCATGATTTAAGATTAATGGAGGCTGGTTTAGGTTTGAGCATGTTTAGATGAACATTTTGATATATTGGTTGTCGGTTTTGGTGAAATTTTTGTGCTGCTGGAAATTACAGTAATGAACACGGGCATGGCTGGATTTTTTTCTTTGAAAACCTTTGTTTTAATCCGCTGTAGCCTTCGCATGCGTACTGCATGTGTTTGCGGAAGGCTCTCATACATTGGCCCAGTCTGCTGCCACGCAGGCATGTTGATTGGTTAGAAAGGGCGCAGACTCGGACCCACTTGCCACCTAGGATTATTGATTTGCACTGTTCACCCCTTTAATTCCAATATCTTTCTCATAAATTATTTCCAGAAGTTGCTACAGTGGCCAGGCATTAGCTACGGTAACTTGGTGTTAATTTACGTACCGCATGTACTGGCCTAGGGTATGATTTTGATATGCATGCTTTACTGCCAATGCACTGCCATGCCATTATCTCATTGGTCCGCGCACTGTTGACTGGGATGTTGAAAAATCCCATTTAATGAAGCGCTGAAGCTTCATGCTCAGCAATTGTGTTTCCCATTTTAATAAATATTAAATAATCATTTTTCATTTGTTTCAATTTTTTTTGGTTCCAATTTCTTTACAATCTTCAAAATTCATAAGTGATTAAAGGATGATCCAATTGAGATGGGATTTTTTGCATTGTTCTCCATTCTTCATCTAGTTTTTTATGAGCATTTTTATTCAAATAGTGCACGTGTGGATTTTTTAATTGGGCTAGGGTTTTGTTCATGTGTCCATCTTTGTACACTTTGCCAAATCAATTGTGAAATGATGATGCTTTGTCCAATGACTCTCAAATTTTTTGTGCTCAAACTAGACACATTCATGGTGATTTTGGTTTAGAGTTTGTGAATTTATCATGTATGGTTTGTGAGTTATGATTTTCTGAAGTAGGGTGTGACAATTTGTGTCACACCATTGATGTGCAACTTGATGATTTTCAATACCATGCCTCTTGACCTCAAATTGCTTTGAATTTTTGCATGAGTGTACTTATGTATGTCTAGTTTACATGTGATTTTTCTTGGAATTGTTTGTGGCATTTCCTAATTGTTTGAGATTTTTCTCCCCTGTTTAGTCTTATGTTGACTTTTTGTGACACATGTTCTCATATTGTTTGTGAAATTCTCATACTTTATTGGATGAATTTGAAATTTGACATGTGATTAGTAGACATATTAAGCTTTGCCATGGTGTTGATCCCATTCATTTCTCATATGTTATCACTGATTTATGATTTTTTGAAGTTGATGCATGTTTGGTTGACTTCTTTGAGCATGTTTGGAATTGCCTTGCCTTTCTGATTTTCATTGACCACTTTCTACTTGTCCAAATAAGTTGAAATTTGACATGCTTACCATGCTATGGATTATGTTTGACCATGATTTATTTGATGATTTTTTGGAATGTTTATGATTGGTTTTGACTTAAGTCTTGCTGTTGACTTCTATGAGCTTCCATATGCCATGCTTTGATTTAATTTGTTCATGAAATGATGATGATGATTGATATGAATGTGAAACCAATTGAGTTTGTTTCTTGATTGTTTGGATTTGATTTTGATTGGATTTCACTTGCTGTTTTGACTTTCTCATTCCCTTTTGACCCTAGGCTTATCCTAGTGGTCTTATTGCTCATGTTTGAGTTCATTTTTTCAGGATAAGCAACAATTACTCAAAGAAACCAATGCAAATTGATTGAGTGTGCTTGTTTATCATGACTAACTTGTTTGTCTTGTAGGGTGCTTGGCTCACATGCCTTGAGCCTTGTGCATTGCACATTTAGCCTGCTTGTGTTGACTGTTGACCTCTGTTTCATTTAACTTTGACTTGTATACTAATGTTGTCTGACTGGTTTCAGGTACTTTTAGTTGCTTAGTTCCTTGTGAACTTTTGCTTTGCTTTGCTTGATAAGCAATTTGCATTGAGGTATAAATTCTTATCTTCATGTGGTCTGGAAGACCTGGCCTGTTACTTGGCCAGGCAACTGTTTGAAGTCCTCCTTAAGAGGCAATGCTTGTGTATGTTTACAATTTGTCCTTGTACATATTCAAAGACCTCCTAAGTGAAGAGGCAATTGGCAGAACCCAAGGGATATGCAATCTATCCCCTGCTAGTCTGTGTGTCACTCACCTTGCTCACACTACCTGTGTTGATGCATAGTGAGTAAAAACCCAAGATCTATAGAGTCTAACTTGTGGAGAGAGTTCCCACTTTCTGAACTCCCACACCTTCTGATATTCAAATGCTCTCCCTGACCAGGGATAAGAGCAATGAGGCACACCCCTAATCTCCTTTCATCTGCTTCACCTTAGCCCCTCAATGGCAAGGTTAAGAGCACCTTTAACCCCATTCCAGTTGGCTTCAATGCCTAACCTTTGTGTGAGCCCCTTGTTTGTGTATAGTGTGTGCTACTTGTGCTTGTGTGTTTGTTTGACTTGCTTCCTGTGCAAGTTAGGTTTAGTTTAGACTTGCTTCCTGTGCAAGTTAGGTGTGGCTTGCTTCCTGTGCAAGTCATGTTTAGGATAGGCTGGCTCCCTGTGCCAGTTAGCTAGAAACCTTAACTTAGGGATGATTTTGCATGATAACATCTAGGCTCGAGCCGTAGTCTCCCTAGTTGTGTCTCCCTCTGTTATCTGGTTAGGCTAGTCCTTTTTCCCTCCGTAGGGGAACTACGTCGCCCTGATCCTCATACCAGATGAGGTACGTAGGCAGGAGATGAGCTGATCTCTCCGGGCGCCCTTTTTGTTTTGTTTGTGTGAGTTGTTTCTCCTTTTCTGGTTGGAGTCCGACGTAAGTCCAACGATTGGCAGTTGGTTTCCTGTGTGTGTTTGTTGGTTCGGATGCTGATGTAAGTCCAGTGATTGGCATTCAGGCTCCATGTTTGCCTTTGCCTGTGTTTGTTTGAGTGCGTGTCAGCTGAGCTACGAATGCTCTGATTCTCCTTCGTCCAAGGAGATACGTATGCATAGGATGCGACATCCTAGCGAGCATGTGTCGTTTCCCCTGTCCGAACTACTTCGACTCTGATGTCTATGCCTGATAGACTAAGTAGGCCCAGGATGCGATATCCTGCCGAGTCAGTTTCAGTCTGTTTTCTTGTGTCTCTTTCAGCCAGTGTGTGTGTGTGTGTGAGAGCAGTGTTTTAGCAACCATTTTCCTTCCTATTGTGCGTGGATCCCGTCGAGTACGACGGATGCGTAGGGGTGCTAATACCTTCCCTTCGCATAACCGACTCCCGATCCCATTCTCTTTGGTCGCGAGACCACGTCTTTTCCAGGTTTACTCTGAGCGTTTCCTTTCCCTCTTTTGGGATAAATAACGCACGGTGGCGGCTCTGTTGTTCTTGTTTTCCCGCCGGTTTTTCGCGTAATGCGACACCCTTTCCCAATACTTCATCGAAAGTTCAGTTCCAGTCGAAAAATCAGTTGTGAGCCCAGTTTCCTAACTGACTCACAACACTTAAAAACAACTCATACACAACCGGCAACAACTTCTTCAACCAACCCTCATCCTCAACTGTAAAAAAAAACTGAACTCTTTATTAACCTGTAGAACCTGCTAATGAAAGAGCCGGCTCACAACAATCTCAAGAAAAACTGAGTTCTGCAACAAAGCCCACAACCTCCCTCCGAACAACAGCTTCTTCACGCCCAATCAACCTTCATACCCTCCATTTTCATCTTCCAATTCCAACGACCAACCATTCCTCTTCACCCTCTTCACCCTCCATTGTTAACCACTCTCCTCAATTCTCTTCAACAACCTTCCATCGAACCTCACCTCTAACCTCCTCCAATCTTCCACCAACCTTCCATTCACAACACAACCTCAATCCTCCTAGTCTAACTAAAAAACAACAACAACAAATTCAAAGCAAAAGTTTCTAACAGAATTGAAGAAGAGCGAAAAAGAGAAAACAGAAATGAAGAGAAGAAGAGGTTGAACAATATAAACAACAACAATGCATAGTGTAGCACCTCAAATTTGCACCTCCCATTTGTACATTCATTTCATTTTTAGGTCATTAGCATTGCATAGCATGTGGCATTTCATCAATCAAAGCTGATCAAAATAATCCATCTGTGCAAGAGAGCAAGGGTTTTTCATGAGATAAAGGCCCTATGGTTGTTCTAGAGAGCTTACGTGACACAAGGATCATTTTGAAGCAACTTGACCAAAGGCTAGAGGCTCAAAGTCCACAGTGCATGATCAAGTCATCTGAGGCCCATAAAGGTCAACTGCAAGTCAACTGAGGGCTAGGAGATGGAGAAATGGTTTGAGACACTTCATTCATGTTCAAAAGAGGTTTATTCATCATGTCAAACATCTACCTTGAAGATTTTGAAGCCAGATCAAAAGTTTCCAAAATGGAAAGTGACATGCAATTTCAAGTTTCCAAAAATGGCAAGTTTTGGACCAACTTCAACTCAACTTTCCAACATCAAAGAAGCTTCAAATGAATTTTGGTCCAACATTAAAGTTGAAGATGTTTCTCTCTCATTTCCAAAAAGTCCAAGATCATGAGAATTTGATGAACGGTTGAGGAGATATGATCAAATCATCACCAAGTGTGCGTGGCCAAAATGTTCTATGTATTGATCCATACGAGTTATGTATCGATCCATGCAGGGCAAAATGTTCTATGTATTGATCCATATGAGTTATGTATCGATCCATGCAGGGCAAAATGTTCCATGTATTGATCCATACGAGTTATGTATCGATCCATGCTGTTCAAAATGTTCCATGTATTGATCCATACGAGTTATGTATCGATCCATGCTGTTTAAAATGTTCTATGTATTGATACATACGAGTTTTGCATCGATCCATACTGTTTAAAATGTTCTATGTATCGATGCATAAGCTTTGGTATCAATACATAACTCTGTTTTGAGCTCTCATACAACACTGTTCACGTCCAAATGCTCCATGCACCTCTTTCAAATTTCTGCCATGCACCTCATTTTGCTAATCTCTAATTAACCAATTGCTAATTGCACTTTCAGTATGATTAGTACAGCATATAAATACTCTAATCATAACAGAATTGGAGGAGGTTAATCACAATTCACATTTCTAGATCCAAAATTCTCTCTCCCTCCAAAATTTTCTTCCAGTCATAATTCAAATTTTCTTCAAATAGTATTGCAATTTTACTTCATATTCTTGTTCCCTAGCTTTGATTTAGTGCAGATCAAGTGCTGGTTTGCTGAATTCGTGCAAGATTCAAGTGGTTGAAGCTCATGAAGTTGAAAATGGAAATTCAAGATTAAGCAAGATCTACACGTGTTCAAGCTTCCTTTTCTTCATCAAACATCATTTCAAGCATTGTAGAATGGATTTGGATACTTACAAGTTGTGGATCGTGCATCTCAAAGGTTCTGCTCTTCAAGAGGTCAATTTTCGATCCTCTTATTTTTGAAATTCATTGCTATATTCTTGTAGATCTTGTGTTCCTGGTGATTCTGATGCAAATTTCATGTGAATTGGTGCATTATTGAGCAAGATATGTGTAATTCAAGATTGATGCATCAAAATGTTTTCTATCGATTCTCTCTTGTTATGTTGATTCATGCTTAGCTATTACTTGATCTTTAATCTCCATTGAAAATGCTTCATGTTGATGTAATTGTTTTGAATTTCTGGAGAAATTTTCTGGAACGTGCATGAAGAACACGTACTGTTCATCTTCTTCCTCATGAAGAAGATGAAGTTCATGTTTAGGCTACGGTTTCTGGCCTTTGGCAACGGTTCTCTGCGTTTTGCCATGCTTATCCATGTTTTAATTTCATTTTTTCATCAACTTGTAAAAATCATAACAAATTGAAAAATGATCCAATTTCATCCCAATTTTTTGCAAAATGCTTCTTATTCTGTCTAGTTTTTTATGATCATTAATTGGAAAATTGTGCATGGCTGGATTTTATTTGGTGCTAGGTTATGTGATCATATGTCCATTTTTGACCTTGCCTTGCTTATCTTATTGTGAAATGCTTGTTTCTTATCCAATGAACCTGAAGTTTTGCATGTTGATTCTGGACACATTGAGGGACATTTTGGATTTGGTTTGATATTTTTCCCATGCTCCATTTCTGTTTTATGCTCATGCTAACATGGTGTGACAATTTGTGTCACACCTTTTGATGTTTAACTTGTACAATGTAATTGCCATGCCAAATGATCTCCAATGCTTCTGATTTTTTGTGTGATGGATGTCGCGGATGTCTTGATTGCTCATGAATTTTTCCAGATTTATTTGAATCATTTCTGTTTTGATTGAGAATTTTCATTCATGTTGATCATTTGGATGCCTTGAATTGGTCATTGATTTATCTTGCACATGAAATGAACTTGCTTATTGATTATGATTTGGTCCTTTTGAGGACTTGTTCTTGAGTGATTAAACATGCTTTGTGTTGAGTTTGAGGTTCTGTTTTGGATTTTTGATCCTCTTTTGACCCTAGGCTTTGACCTAGTGGTTTGGACTTACCGCTTGGGTTTTGATTTCAGGTTTAAACATCCAAGTCCATAGTTGATGATGCTTCCTCATTTGAGCATTGATGTTTGCTCTTGATTACTAACACTTGTGTGTTTTGTAGGTTGATGCTAACTCATTTGAGTTTGCCTTGTGGCTTGCACATTGTGAACATTGTCTGTCTGTTTATTATTGTCTGATGACTGTTGATTGTTTGTCTGTACAGTTGAACTGATTAGTTTAGATTTTTCACAGGTACCTAAGTTGCTTTGAGTTCTTTTGAACTTGCATTGCTTTGCTTGGTTGCTTAACCACTGAGGTATATTTTCTTTGACTTCATGTAGTCTGGAAGACCTGTCCTGTTATGTGGGCAGGCAGCTGTCTGAAGCCCTCCTTAAGAGGCAATGCTTGTGAATGTTTACTTTTGTGCCAAGCAGGTAAAGACCTCTTAAGAGGCAATTGGCAGATAAAAGGGATGTGCAATCCATCCCCTGCTATTCAGTTGTGTCATTCACCTTGCTCACACCATTGTGTTGATGCATTGTGGATAATAACCCAAGATCTTTGTTGTGTCATTCATGTGGAGAAGAGTTCATACATTCTGAAATCCCACACTTTCTATTTGAGTCAAGCTCTCCCAGGCCAGGGATAAGAGCTGTGAGGTCTTACCCTCACTTCCCATTTCATCTGCTTCACCCTAACTCTCAATGTTAGGGTTAAGAGCTAACTACACCCGATTCCAGTTGGCTTGTTTTTACAGCCTAACCTTGTATGAGCCCATTTGTTTGCATATAGTGTGTGTGCTTGCTTTTTGTGCTTGTATGTGTTTGCCTGTGCTGTTTAGGATAGCTTGCTCCCTTTGCAAGTTAGATAGAAACCTTAACATAGGGATCGTATGCATGACAACTTCTAGGCTCGAGTCGTAGTCTCCCTAGTAGTTTGTGTCTCCCTTTGTATCTGGTTAGGACAAAAGTTCTTTCCCTGCGTAGGGGAAATACGTCGCCCTGATCCTCATACCAGATGAGGTACGTAGGCAGGAGATGAGCTGATCTCTCCGGGCGCCCTTTTCTTTTTCAACCCCCTTTGTGTGTGTTTGTTGGAGTCTGACGTAAGGCCAGCGATTGGTAGTTGGTTTCCTATGTGTGTGTTTGTCGGTTCGGAGTCTGATGTAAGTCCAGCGATTGGCATTCGATTTCCATGTTTGCCTGTTTGCGTGGAGTCTGACGTAAGTCCAGCGATTGGCAGTCGGTTTCCTGTGTGGTTTTGTTTGGCGTGCATTAGCCGAGCTACGAGTGCTCTGATTCTTCCTCTGGTTAGAGAAGATACGTATGCATAGGATGCGACATCCTAGCGAGCACGTTTCCCCTGTTCCCGAACTACGTCGACTTTGATGTCTGTGCCTGACAGACTACGTAGGCCCAGGATGCGATATCCTGCCGAGTTAGTTTTCTCTTGTCTTTCTGTGTTTCTTTCCAGCCTTGTGTGATGTCTGAGCAGTTTTTAGCAACCTTATCCTTTCTTTTGTGCGTGGATCCCGTCGAGTACGACAGATGCGTAGGGGTGCTAATACCTTCCCTTCGCATAACCGACTCCCGATCCCATCTCTCTCTGGTCGCGAGACCATGTCTTTTCCAGGTTTACTTCGAGCGTTTCCTTTCCCTCTTTTTGGGATAAATAACGCACGGTGGCGGCTCTGTTGTTTTCTTTTCCCGCCGGTTTTTCGCGTAATGCGACACATAGCCAGGGAGAAGCATAAATACACGCGTTTCTTGGAACAGAGAGGATGACACTCGTCGGTGTGCATCGTCGTGAACTCTGCGACCAACGATCCAAGAAGAGAGTAATTCGCCGCTTCCAACACAGTACACAAACACGAGCGGGTTCGTCCTCACCTTCCTGCAATGCCAGAAACACGAACGGTGACGTACCATAAGCGATACTGAAGAAGCAAGAAGATCGATGCGACGATAAGAAAACAGGTAACTTGGCCACGAAATCCAACTGACTATATTCGTCTCACTTCAACAACCATCGAGAACCCTTTGAATCGAAGTGTATTCCTTTCGTTCTTGGACTCAACCTCTTTCAATCTTCATTGCAAACACAACGAAATAGGAATGCAACGGATACGAAGTGAAGAATTGGAGTGCATCACCTAGAACTCCATTCGAATCTGGTAGGTGCGACTTCTTTCATTCTATCCATCGTGCACTCATTTTAGATCCCATGTCGCTTAAGCGGCGAGATATCTCACGAATTTGTGGTTGTTCTTGACCTTTTATGCGATAAGATAAAATGATTTTCCTGCAGGTTTCGTTGATATCCGTGTGAGATATCGAGGCGATTGCTTTGAGCTGCTTCCGGAGATGTCGCTGAAGGTGACGGTGAGGGGAGTTTGACACAACTTTATAGGGCGTCTTGCTCGAGCGTCGAAGAACGTTTCCGGCGATTGGATTTATGACGAGGCGTTTCAAGGGACTCGAGTTTGGGGATTTTGGGGGTTAGGCCTTCTTGCCCTAAAAAAATTTCCGGCCATGAACGTCTTGGCCTGATTTTCCCACATACACCT
The DNA here is from genome assembly GCF_024323335.1 of Lathyrus oleraceus. Taxonomy (NCBI): domain Eukaryota; kingdom Viridiplantae; phylum Streptophyta; class Magnoliopsida; order Fabales; family Fabaceae; genus Lathyrus; species Lathyrus oleraceus. The sequence goes on along the minus strand of NC_066579.1, from coordinate 310,667,811 downwards.
CCTTCAATCGTTAAACCCCTCCAAGCCCATTATTCATAATCCATTTCTTAATTATCTCCTTAATGCATGATTAACCCATATTAACTTGTTTTAATCCCAAAATTTTTTGTATTAATTTTGCTGATTAGGATTGATAATGCATGTTAAGGATAGATTAGGTTGAATTTAGATTTTAGAAATTAGGATTAATTCGCTTTTTAAGTGATTGGTTAATAGAATTGGGTGGTTAATTAGGATTTAGAGATTAATTTCTTTTGATTAGGATTATGTATTAATTTTCCAGAATTAGTTCATGATTGATTAACCATGTCGCGATTAGAACTTAGTCATTAGGTTTTTGACATTTCTCTTTGCGGATTTCGTGAGGATTAATATGTCGCGATTAGAATTAGTTCATGATTGATTAACCATGCCGCAATTAGAACTTAATTTTCACTCGGTTTGATTTGTACGATCATGTAGATTAGAATCCAATTCTTGATTTTGATTGTTAATTTTCCATTCTTGATTGGTTATCCTAATTCATGTTTAGGTAGATTTTAATTCATAAAATTAATGGTCACTTTAATTGTCCATTTAATCGATTTTTTGGTTTATGATCATTTTGATTAAACTGAAAATCCCATTTCAATTTAGGTGAAGAATACTTTGTATGTCTAATTCCATTTGCCTTGGTCATATGATAGATCTTTGATTACTTTTCATTGATTAATCCATTACCATTCGAATCGATTTTAACCATTGTGCGTGCTTACATATCGTTGCATCATTCTCATTCATGCAAACTCGTTTGTTGTTTTGTGTTGTCACAAATGACTTGGAGAAGCAAGCTCACTCTTAGCTAGCCATGCTCCTAACCATCCCATTGTCATGCAATAACTTTGTATTGTTTGAAGTACCATGCCACTTGTATGCCTTAGGCATGGTACATAGTTTAGTTTATAACTTGTATTTTACTTTCATTCCTTATGTTGTATTGCATGGATCTATCCCTCTATTGTGGGTTAAATGTTACCCCTTCCCATATTCATGTAATAGTTTAGATTTATTGCTTTCTAGTTAGTTTAATATGCATGTTAATAACCAATATAAAATACAAAACGATAAACAAAGCATTTCAAAAGAAACAAAAGGTACTTGATTCAACGTCGAGTTATTTTCCGAATAAACTCACACCATTACAACGTAAATGATTGATCCAACATCAAGCATTCTCCATCCACCTCATGATCCATTGTTCACATCTTCTCCATTATCTTCTCCAACTCATTCTATCTCTCACCTCCATTCTTCACTCAATATTTTCATAATAAATTCAAACACTTGATTCAACGCCAAGTTCCTTTTTCAAACCATTTTCATAACAAATTGGAATGCAAATGGGGTATACGTGTCTGTACACAACATTCAAGTAATTGGGATATCGGCCGTACCTAGCCTGAGGACCCGACACTTGACTTTCCCCCCTAAAACATCTAATGATTCAAACAAGTTAGATATAGGTGCTATGAGGATGAAAAAGGATAGTTAGGACTTCATTGTTCTCTCAATTCCCAAGTACTTTGATCGTTGATCGTACTTAGTCAAAGGTCGAATACTTGTCGCCCTCTAAGTTCCAACGATTAAACTTGCCAAACTCCTTTCATAATCAAATCTCTTTTTGGACGAAAAAGAGTGGTTAGGATACCTTGTCCTCTCAACTCCCGAGTTATTGGACCGTTGATTGTATCTAGCCAAGGGTCTAATGCTTGTCTCCATGCATAAAATCGACCCAACCAATCAAATCATCTTTTGCCTTAGTGCACTCTATTCAAAACCTTTCAATAAGGACGTGTTACTTTCGTTCTACCGTGAACGAAGCTTAAGCCTCCATGTGTGAGAAAGTAATGTTTAACTGCTAGAGTGCAAACCAAGCGTATCCACTTTATCGCAAATAAGCAAATGCTTTCCGCTCCCATGACAGAGTATACAAGCAAGTGAACAGTAGCACGCGAACGTCAATACTGTTAAGTAAAAGCAACCAAACAAATACGCTATTTTTGAGCCGAACTACGAAGCTCTGACTTCTGTATTGCACGTATGGGGATACGTAGGCATGAGGGCCCAAATCCTTGGCGAGCATACGCTGTCGCACACGGGTCAAAACGAGTAATTAGAAAACTGTAGTTTAGCGGAAGCAACAACTCGAGTATCGTATCGCAAGGATTCTTGTATTATTGTTAACTAATGAAATCGATTTAAGGGGGGTTTATGTTTTAGTGGTTGATTTAGAAAATAAAGCAAAAAAAGTGATTATAAATAAAATGAGTCAATCTACTATTTTCTGTTTCCGGCTAATCACTGGTTTTTACCTACCAATTCCCTAAGCGGCTTCGATCTCTATTCGATTCAAATTCGATTGACAAGCGCAATAGATATATGACATATTTATATTCCCATAGTCCGAATTAAGCAAACGGATAAATACAATCGTTAATTAAGCAAACACGATTTACAAACGCAATTTAACGACAAAACGACGAAAACGGCGATTAATAGTTAGGAACGCAATCATACGAATTTAATCAAAACCATTCCATAAAATACAGATTAAGAAAATGAAATTTCATAGAATAGAATTGAAAGAGAACGAAATTAAATTGATAAAATAACCTCAAAGCCTGGGAAATTCAGTTACAACAGCTTGACTCTAGAAGATTAGTTCCTCTTCATGATCGTACAAAAGTAAAAAGTTATCGTAAATAATGTGTATTTGCTACAGTACCGCGGCTGCCCTTTTAAACAGAATAAGGGTTTCACTAATAATTCAAATTGGGCCGGAAAACCTAAATTCGGCCCAACAAATGGCCCAAAAGAAAATATTTCCTAAAGTATGAAACTTTAACGAATTAATTGAGACGTTTGCACTCCGAATCAGCTTTTATCTTCAACATAAAAGTTATAGATCTTTCTCTTATATTTCTAACGCATGTTAGAACCTGCAAAACGACATTTTGTAGCTCAAGTTATGATCCGAACAATGAACAGGTATCAAATAACCGCTGAAACTGAAATAGCGAACGAAAATAGATTAAAGGCAACCATGAACTTAAATCTAAAAACATAATAAAATAGTAAAATAAGTAAAATAAACTAGATAAATACCCAAGTACAATTATAGAAGAATGTGCATCAAAATGCACTGATCACACACTAACTTAAAACTTATTTTCTCTCATATCTTATTCTCTCATCTCACTCCCGATAGCAAGCAACTTACAGATAAATAAATATCCATACGCATTTGATACGAGCAAGTGGTTCCCATGGAGTACCATGGATGTGAGGGGTGCTAATACCTTCCCCTTTCATAACCGACTTCTGAATCCGCTCTTGGTTGCGAGACCGTTTCTCTCATTTGGGGTTTTATCGCTATTTTCCCTTTCCTTTGAAATAAATAAAATCCGGTGACGACTCTGTATTTTTTGTGGCGCTTCAGCTACGTCATCAGTTTTTGAACATTTATTCTGAATTCTGCTTCTGTGTTGAATCACTCTTGAGAAGTTCTGAAATATGTTATGTTGTTGCAACAATGTTCTTTCTACTTTTGTGTTGATTCAATCTTAAGAAGTTCTGAAAGACACTATGTTGTTGATGCAATGTTCTTTCTACTTCTGTGCTAATTCACTCCTGAGAAGTTCTAGAAAGACGCTATGTTGTTACTGCAATGATCTCTCTGCTTCTTCTTCTAGATATGACTATGGTTATCAAGCTTTTGAAGAATGACAAGCTTCTGAAGTTTTGTTACTTAGTTGAAGACTCTAAAGATCTCAAGCCATACGCTGATGTTGTCAAGGTTCTGACTGAAGATTCTGTTACTTAGCTGAAGACTCTGAAGATCTCAATCCAGACGCTGACGTGGTCAAGGTTCTGACTGAAGATTTTGAAGGTTCTGATTTCAACTTTGTGTTTCTTCTCATCATGCTTCATCAACTTTTCATCAGAAGCCAATGAATTTGGAGATAAGATCAAAGTGGATACGTGATCAAATAGTACATGGTACTAATACAAAATATTCCTTCCACTACCTGAAAACATGGGAGAAGGATAATATTATTCATCACACCTGTCATTAATCCGTTAGTGGACAACTACTCTTTTAGTATCCCGTATTTTCCCTCCAACAGTCTCTTTCTTATGTTATATAAGTAGGATTTGGAGATTTGAAGAAAAAATGTGAACGCTACTACAACATTTTACAAGACTGTTTTCTACGTGAAAAAGCTCTCAAAAGTTATGAATATTTTCTTTAAGTGTTTGTATTTCATTTGTGTAAAATCTGCTTGTGTAGAAGCAACTTGTAACATAAAAAGTTGTATTCAAACTTATTTCTTTGATTTCCTTAAGGAGACTAGGTTATAGTCGAATCCTTGAGAAGACAAAGAAAATTGTTCTTTGTGATTTGCAAATGAGACTAGGTTATAGTCAGATCCTTGAGAAGAAAAAGAAAGTTGTTCTTTGTGATTTCCTTAAGGAGACTAGGTTATAGTCGGATCCTTGAGAAGACAAAGAAAATTGTTCTTTGTGATTTCTGTAATCTATTTGGTTATAGTGGATTAAGTCCTTGTGTTTAAGGCAAAGTCACCTTGGCAGGTGTACTGGAGTAGCTTTGATTTCAAGCGAACCAGGATAAAAATCCTTGTATCTTTCTATCTTTGTTCTTTTGATTGTGTGGTGTTTTTGAGTTGGTAAAAAGTTTTTGTTTTTAAAACCCAATTCAAACCCCCATTTCTTGTGTTTCTCACACCTTCAACTGGCATCAGAGCTACAGTTATGATTGTGATAAAGTTTTATCAACACTTCACCGTGTTCAGTACCGATCTAGTTTGTGTGTGAGCAATAATGGCAGTTGTAACAATCCAATTTTAGTATTTAATTATTATATTATTATTACTATATTTTATTTAATCATTGTGCCTTATTATACTTCTTCATAATGATTTGAATTCTCATCCTTTTTGTTTGAATGTTACCTTTACATGGGTATCGTGCAGATACTCCAGAGTAGTATCGCTGAAGTAAGTGGACGGTAGCTCCCTCGAGATTGAGCTGGAGCGTTTCCGTGTTTCAGTTTAGAGACTAAGTAGTGAGTCAATGCTCTGGTCATGTAACACTGGGTAGATTAGTAGTATTGAACTCATATCTTATTTGGATATGCATTATGTTATTACTTGTTTTTGAAGAGATTATTGAGAGATGATCATGGTATGGAACATGGATCATTTTATGAAATGCATGAGTATTCATTATTTTCCGCTGCGAACGCATATTCTTGAATATTCATGAGAAGTGAAATGTGTTATTTTGAATGACCAGGTGTATGGTATATTGATGAGGAATGATGTTTGGTTTTTGAAAGCTTTTAGTTTTTGAAAACATCGATGTGATGCCCTTTTGTTTATATGCGTGCTTATTTACTCTGATTATATGTTAAGTATTTTGGGGTAGAAAAAGGGGTGTTACATTAGTGGTATCAGAGCCTGGTCGACCAGTTGGTCAATAGTCGTTTGGTTTATCTAATACATTAGTGGTATCAGAGCAGGTCGGTCCGTCCGGCCAGGTTGTTTAATTATGTTTGTTCCCTAGTATGCGACATGTGTGTGAGAACACTGTCGATGCTTGTTTTATTTTCCATTGGCAGGTTGGGAATGAAATAAGTAGGGGAGAACCGTCTGCTTATCTTGGATGTTCCAATTGTATCGAGCTTGGACATTATGTTGTTGCATGCAAGAGTGCAGTGTTGGCTAGTTAACCTGTTTTGAGAATGTTGTACTTTTCATGAACTCGAAGAGAGGTCGGATTCGAGGATGGTGTTGGTTAGAAGTTAATCGGGTGTATATCAACTGTTTTGGAGAAGACGGTTATTTTCCTGGGGTTGGTGCTAAGGAAGATTGGTTTGTGTCTGCTAAGCCAGTTGATGAATCGGTGCAAGATGGTGCCAAGTTGTTTATGTTGTTGGCAACTTTGGATATTCGTGAGAAGAGGACGATTGAAGAATTGCCAATAGTTTGTGAGTTTGCGGAGGTATTTCCGGAAGATATAAGTGATTTACCGCCGGAACGTGAGGTTGATTTTTCGATTGATTTAGTTCCTGGAACTAGTGCTGTATCGATGGCTCCCTATAGAATGTCAGCTTCGGAGTTGAAAGAGTTGAAGAGTCAACTTGAAGACTTGCTTGAGAAGAAGTTTATTCGCCCTAATGTGTCGCTGTGGGGTGCACCTATTCTGTTGGTCAAGAAGAAAGAAGGTTCTATGAGATTATGTGTTGATTATAGACAACTGAATAAAGTGACGATTAAAAACAAGTATCATTGAAGGATTTTCTAAGATGTCGTTACCATTGACGCAGTTGACTAGGAAAGGTCAAGCTTTCATTTGGACTTCGCAGTGTGAAGCGAATTTTCAAGAGCTTAAGAGAAGATTGACTACGGCTCCTATTTTGATTTTACCGGATCTGTTAGAAACTTTTGTTGTGTATTGTGATGCTTCTTTGTTGGGTTTGGGAGGTGTTCTGATGCAAAAAGGGCAAGTGGTAGCTTATGCTTCAAGGCAACTTTAAGTTCATGAGAGGAATTATCCGACGCATGATTTAGAGTTGGCCGCCGTTGTGTTTGTGTTGAAACTTTGGAGACATTATTTGTTTGGATCGAGATTTGATGTGTTTAGTGATCACAAGAGTTTGAAGTACTTGTTCGATCAGAAGGAATTGAATATGAGGCAAAGGAGATGGTTGGAATTCTTGAAAGATTATGATTTTGGTTTGAATTATCATCCTGGAAAGGCGAATGTTGTAGCCGTTGCATTGAGTAGGAAGTCATTGCACATGTCTATGTTGATGATTCGAGAGTTTGAATTGTTGGAGCAATTTAGAGATTTGAGTTTGGTTTGTGAAGCGACGCCTTCGTGTGTTAAGCTTGGTATGGTGAAGCTTACGTGTGGCATTATTGACGAGATTAGAAAAGGTCAGAAGTTAGATTTGCAATTAGTCGATGTTATGACATTGATTAATCAAGACAAAGGTGGTGACTTTCGGATTGATGAGAATGGCATCCTGAGGTGCCGTGATCGAGTTTGTGTTCCGGATGTCGCGGACTTGAGAAAGAGGATTCTCGAGGAAGGGCATAGAAGTGGTTTGAGTATTCATCCTGGTGCTACTAAAATGTATCAAGACTTGAGAAAGATGTTTTGGTGGCAAGGTATGAAGAAGGATGTAGCGGAATTTGTGTATTCATGTTTGACTTGTTAAAAGTCAAAGATTGAACATCAAAAGCCGTCTGGTTTGATGCAACCGTTAGCTATTCCCGAGTGGAAGTGGGATAGTATATCTATGGATTTTGTTTCGGGCTTGCCGAGGGCATTGAGTAATTGTGAGGCGATTTGGGTCGTTGTGGACAGGTTGACGAAATATGCTCATTTTATTCCGATGAGGATGGATTATTCGATGGAGAGACTGGCTAAGTTGTACATCGAGAGGATTGTGTGTTTGCATGGTATTCCGTCGAGCATCGTTTCGGATAGAGATCCGAGGTTCACTTCGAGATTTTGGGAAGGTTTGCAAAGTGCTTTGGGTACGAAGTTGCGTTTGAGTTCGGCACATCATCCGCAAACTGATGGTCAAACGGAGAGGACTATTTAGTCACTTGAAGATCTTTTGAGGTCTTCTGTTTTGGAACAAGGAGGAAATTGGGATAGTTTCTTGCCTTTGATCGAGTTTACATATAACAACAGTTTCCATTCGAGTATTGGAATGGCACCTTTTGAGGCTCTTTATGGTAAGAGGTGTAGAACTCCTTTATGTTGGTACGAATCGGGAGAGAGTGCTGTGGTTGGACCCGAGTTGATTCAAGAGACTACAGATAAGATTAAGATGATTCAAGAGAAGATGAAGGCTTCTCAGAGTCGTCAAAAGAGTTATCATGATAAGAGGAGGAAAGATCTAGAGTTTGAGAAAGATGAGCATGTGTTTCTTCGAGTTACGCCAATAATGGGTGTTGGTAGAGCTTTGAAGTCGCGTAAGTTGATGCCGCGTTTCATTGGTCCTTATTAGATTTCCGAGAGGATAGGTGAAATGGCATATCGGATTGCATTACCACCATCACTTTTTAATCTTCATGATGTGTTCCATGTGTCTCAATTGAGGAGGTACATTGCGGATCCATCGCATGTTGTTCCATTAGATGATGTTCAAGTGCGGGATAATTTGGCGGTTGATACATCACCTATGCAAATTGAAGATCGAGAAGTGAAGAAGCTTCGTGGTAAGGAGATTGCTTTGGTGAAAGTGATATGGGGCGGAGTCGCCCGTGGCAATATTACTTGGGAACTCGAGGATAAGATGAAGGAATCGTATCCGGAGTTGTTCGTTTGAGGTATATTTTTTAGGCCGAAAATCTTTTAAGTGGGGGAGAGTTGTAACAACCCAATTTTAGTATTTAATTATTATATTATTATTACTATATTTTATTTATTTATTTGGAGTGGTAATTAATTAATTGGTTGTTAGGTAGCATAATAATTGATTATATTAATTAATTTGGTGTGTTAATTAATTATTTAGTTGATATGAGATATAATTGAATAATTAATTATATTAATTAACTTGGTGTATATTGAGTTGGTTTAATTTATTTGAATTAAATTAGAGATATTTAAATATTAGGTCTTATTGGGCCTATTAATTAAATTAGAGGTATCATGTTTTAAGCCAAAATGTAATATTATAAATAAAAGGTATGAGAGTGAGAATTAGGATTCATTTGATCATTTGAGGCAATAGAGAAGGAGAAGAGGGGAAGAACAAGAGAGAAGCTAGGGTTTCCAGAAAATTGAAGAGGTAAGGGGGGAATCCTTATTATTATGGGTTAGTATGATTGGGTCAATGGGTAGATGCATGTTTAGGTTAAAATCCCTAATTTTGTATGGTTGTTTGGAATTGTTAGGTTTGATGAGTACCCTTGATTGTGGTGATTTAATTGTGTTAAAACTGAAAATTAACGTTATATAATTAGGGTATT